>NC_136073.1:123416990-123948998 GCF_964261635.1 Lissotriton helveticus | reverse complement strand
GATTCTTCACATAATCGACAGTTGGTTGTTACTTGTGGTCGTGTTCATGGGGGCAAATGGAGCATTGATGGTAGGATACCCAGCCGCAGGTGAAGATATTTTTCCTTTGTTGCTTCCGTAAAGCCTGCTGCCAAGTAAGATTGAGGGGAAGCTCTGGAGTAGCTCTGTGAAACAAACCAGCCATGTGCCCTTTTCTTTCATGCAGCTTTCTCCTCCACTAAGGAAAACATCTTTACCGTTTTATTTACCATTTCTTTGAAGCTTTTATGGGACCTAGCACTCTCCCAGAGAGTTCATAGGGCCAGACAGTCTATTGAGTCTGGCAGATAAATCATAGCCATGCTGCCTTTTTTTAACTTGAGCTCATTCCCGTTCAGAGACCCTCATTCAGCTCCCCTGATTTTGTGCCATCATTTGGCAAAGGCAACTTTGCAGGGCCATTTGGTGCTTCCGTAAACCAAATTCGAATCTTTTTTGTACCGCCGAAGATATTAAGGTAGATTGAATATTATTCTTATGGCCCTAGCTACCATGCAGTCAAATGTGCCTGCGTCTCTTCCTCGTAGGCACTTGCTCCCATAGGTAATAGTGGGGATGAGCTTCAATTGGATCACTTGTAGCAAATGCGTGAGACTTAGGCCGGTTATTTTGAGTTTAATATTTTTTAATGCGACTGCTGTTGTATTACCTCTTCTTGCTAGGGCTTCTTTTTGTTGCAGGAACGTACATTTACTGTCCATTATAACGCCCAGGTACTTATTTTTTTCACAGTTTCCAATGGGAGTCCTCCCATATGCCATCGGTGTCTGTGTGCATTCTTTTTCTGATTTAGTCCCATCAGTTTAGATTTATCTAGATTTATAGTAGTCCATTGTTGTCAGAGAAGTTGTGCGTGGTATCTATTAAGTGTTGTAGGCCAACCAGCGTGCGGCTCATCAGTAAGAGATCATCAACGGAAAGTACATTTGGAAGGGTAAGTCCTCCCATTTTTGGGGCGTGGGAGTTGTGTTTGTCTAGCTTAAGCAAGAGATCTGACATAAAAAGATAAAACAGAGTTAGGGCCAGAACACAGCCTTGTTTCAGCCCCTTCTTCATTAATATTTTTACGGATAGGCAGTTTCCTGCTCCAAACTTTATTTGTACCCACGTAACGGTATGAAGGAGAATCAACTGAGTCAGGAGACTTGTGGGATTTTTCGTTTGAATAGTTTATCCCATAGTTTTTTTCCTGTCAATGTTGTCAATGAATAATCAATAAAGGAAACAAAGAGTGGCATGCTGGCATCTTTAACAACATCTATTAGAAGGGATAAGGAAAGTATGTCTGTTGTTGTTCCAGTGAGTTTGCTAAGAACATACAGATTGGGTGAACGAAATGGCAATAATACCTCTCAATCCTGTTTGATTGAGAGGGATTATTGCCATTTCGTTCACCCAATCTGTATGTTCTTCGGTGGAAGAAGAGTAGCTATGATATAGAAAAATCCATTATATCCCTCCCACTAACTACAAAACAATGATCCGTTGTCATCCACCTATACCATACCAGGGCTCCCTATTTTCCAAACTCTAACTCCCATCCAAAGATTTTCATATCACTGGTGACTTCAGGATTACTTGAGGAAGATAAATCCATCACTTGCCGACATGGATTCTTTTTTTTTTTTATAAACTTTTTTATTGAATCATAACAACAAGCACAGCAATGCATTTCGGTCAAAAAGGAAAAGGCACCACATTCAGATACACAGTATACATATCTTTTTGTATGCACAACATCCCCCTTATGCATGTCACTATGGTACATCTACGGCTTCAGCCAACAAAGCATTTAAAACAGATGCTCCACGCCGTAGTTCCACCATTGGAGATAAACAGATATCTCCCCTGTGTATGTTCCATGCAACCCACTTACGGTCACATTTTTTGGGGCATCCTCTATGTTTAAAATCGTCTTTCTCTGCGACCATTGCTCTGTCCATCCAGCAGCCCAATTTCTAACACACTGCATTTCCCCCCCCCCACCTCTGTGCAATATTATGTTTAGCAATTGCCCACCCCAGCGAGACCCACGATTTCTTGGTCTGATCGAGGTCAGTGGCCTCCCAAACATTCACCAAACAGAGCTTTGGGGATGTTGTCAGTGTCTTACCCCCGCGCTCTGTAATTGTGCGGTGATGGCTTTCAGGTATGCTTGAGCCACCGGACATTCCCAAATTATGTGGAAGAAGGTCCCTTCCTGATGACATTGTCTGATACAGGACAAGTCGGTTGTTCTCCCTGTCTTAACCAACACCCCAGCCGTAAAATAGGTATGGTGCAAGATTTTAAGTTGAACCAATCTCAGCCTCATGGGAATAGCCACCTCTTTGGGCGAAGAAAGGGCGTCTCGCCAATCATCTTTATCTAGCTCTCCCAGATCTGTCTGCCGCTGTTGCAGCAGACGCGCCAGGGGGTCCGGTCGGTTATTAATCAGTTTTTGTATGTGAGGGAGATAGCCCTTTTATCCTTAGGATCGAGTAGTAACCTATCTTCAAGTGGGGAGGCTTCCGGAGGTGGGTCGCCCCCCCCCCGGTATTGCTGCTTTAAGTGCATTGTAAACAAAAAGCGCCTTACCTAATTCCAAACATCCAATTTTTCCGACCAAAACGGATGTTCTGATACATCATCTAGAACATCTTGACGGAGGAGGAGCTACGCTAGCAACCAAGATGGCCGCGTAAGCTCCCGGCTCCGCCGACCTCCGCCAGCAGCTCGTATATCCTGCTATCAATCCTGAATTCGCACCAGACTCCCGTGTTCATGAAGTATTTATGCTTCTAAAGGTGTAATCCCGAGATTTTTATCTTATCGGATGCCGAAGATACGTCATGTTTCCATTCTCGACCTAACATCGTGTGGAAGCCGGGGCCTCGATTTCTAGCCTATCCGGGTTGGAGTTGATCAACATCGGCCGCTGGACCTGGACTGAGCCCGGTCCCCCGAAGTGTACCGTAAACTTTTGTTTTGGATGGTGAGACTGTGAACAGTCTACACCGAGGAGACAGCAGCGTACCGCACCGGTTGCCGTGTTCGGGGGTCTGACGCCCAGAGACCCTGCTACCTTCCCGGGGTGGACGGGCCGGGGCCCTCGCTTCCGGCGAAGGTGTTGATCTTGCACGACGAAGAGCGCCCACTGTTGTCATCGGATTTGCGTGGCCTGTTACCCCGGAGAAGCCGGCCTCCGGGGTTCGAATCCTGCTCTGTCTCTTCGTGAGAGGAGATGGGGCGGACGGAAGGCACGCCATCACTGCAGGCTGTCATGGCCACCATTGAGGTGCTCCATTCACAATCCACCGCTGTATTCCGGACACTAATCGTGCAAGTGGACGGTATCTTGGGACCGGTTCACGACTCTCCGTTAAGTTCTCATCTATCTGTGGTACCGGCGGTGCAATGTACGCCTGAGATCGAGGTCCCCGAGCGGAACTCGGATTTAATGTGCTTTGTCAGCGCCCAATTCACAGCCAGCGAGCCCGTGATTATCACTAGCGTTCCCTGCTCGATCCTGCTGCCGCCTCATACAGATATGGACAGTCTTCTGTGCTGTAACAAGTTCCTCAGTGACTGTTGGAGAGACTCGATATTTCTGGACACTTTCCCTCGCTCGTTTTGTGGACATTGTGAACTTCTATCCGGTTGTCGATCCTGCAACACTGACCTGAACTTTAACGAACGTTCCGCTTTTTCCATTGAGATGGTGGTTCGAGTGAAAAAGACTCTCACGAAATGCCGTACTGGCCAGGGTTGAACTTGAGGGCTTGGGTTTGATAAATAGCTTGATTCAATGCCGGGATTGTCACCTATAACGTGATGGGAGTTGGGTGGTGCTTTGCTAAACTCCCCCGATTGGTTTGTATATTTCGCTATATGTTGGTTTGACTATATCTCGGGGTGGTCGCTTCTGGCGGGGGTACGGGAGACCGGGGGTGTATTTGTTTTTTATGACATTTCCTCCTCCATCTTTTCCCTTCCTTGGGGTTAGTTTAGTGGGCGACAGGCACGCTGCTAGTGGGGTTAGGTCGAAGCCATCTGCAGGGGTGCAGGGTGGGGGGTTGAGGTTTTTTTTTTTTCCTTTATTTTGTTCTATGACCTTTCTTTTTCCCTTTTCCCTTCATCACAAGAGATGTGGCATATTCTCCTGATCCCTTTTTTCCTCGTATCCGGGTGTCGAGTGTCCGATCTTCATATCCTGTATTCTGGGTGGGCGGGATCCGATGATGTTTGCTTAAGGTTATCTGTACCGTATTGTTTTACCTCAGCTCTAAGCTGGTATTGATGTCTTTCAGATGCCTATAATTGTTGTGTATTTTCTTAATTGATTTGCCCGTTCACCATTACGATATGTTCCACCAAATGATGCCCGATATGTACATTTCTACTCTTGTGTTATAACTAATAAAATTATATATAAAAAAAAAAAAAAGAACATCTTGACGTGTTAGCTAATACTAATCTCGTTGGTCAAGGATATAGTTGTAAGCAATAGATACAGGTACCCTGCACCAACCCAAAACAAAATGTGTGAGGGCAGAGAGAGTGCCTCACGGACATAACACCCGAGGGGGTTCCTGGTTTAGTAATAACCAGTGTACCCACTTATCATCATCGGTCACTCTCTCTGTGTGCAGTGTGTGAAAATAACCAAGTGACAACAATAAAATATGTAGATAGTCATAGTAGTGCTAAAGAAATAAATCTAATACCAGGGTGCATATGACGATGTAACGGTGCACCACTCACCCCAAAAAAATATATATATAATAAGTGTAAGAATTAGAACCCAAAATGGTGAACATAACAATGGTCAGGGTTGCTGGCTCTCTTTTTTTATTCTGGTGCTGCAAGCCTTTCCAAATTTAAAAATGGTTACTCATATACCATAAAGTTCAAAGTGCCAACATGTTTCATTGCTCTTATTTCAGCAATTTCATCAGGGCAAACTGGGGTTCTTGGTTGTTAGTCATCACACTCATATGTATATAAAACCTGTATCAAAGATAAACACAGAACACTGAGGTAAAATACAAGTACCCCTGCACGGGAATACATGTTAACAATCACTCACAGATAGCCCGGCAGTCTGGGACCACAGCTTTACCTTATGATTGCCACATCCAAACGTACCGGCAACCATATACCGGACCCTGTGTCCTCCGATCACGTGTCCTTCAATAGCTTGGTGTAGCTACTCAAGCTGGCTAGAAAGAATGAACGTATGGTCGTGAATATGTATACATGGGGCAGACCAGTCCGAAATGTGCCAAAAGATATAGATGATACTACAGCCCACGAGCCCATGTAAATACCATTCACGAATTGCCAATACATACAGCATCTTTGTTTTGTGCGTGCCGTTTCATACTTATGGAGGATAATTATTTCAGACTCAAACTGAAAGTACTGAAGCTCGAATGTTAAAATTGTGCCAAAGGATATTCACAATAATGCAGTACACGAGCCCATGTGCATGCCATTCACGGTATAGCAATACATACAGCATTTAAACTTAAGCATGTCGATTTGAAAACAAACTACCTCATACTGGTGGTGGCCCATTCTTTCATACTATGGCGAGGAGCACTCAAGCGTCAATACCCATATCTCACTGCAGCCTGATGAGGGGCAAACACGACACAACTGACCAAGCCCCTTTAGAGAGCCTCAGTCGTACACATCACCCGTGGTGATGCGTATTTACCACAGAAACTACAAGCATCCACAACGCATACAAGGTCCTTACTTGAGCCGCGTCCCTCCGGCGTTTCCGAGGGTCTCACAGGCATTCGATCGTCTCAGCGCGGAAGTACTCGGGACTCCCAGCCCCGCCCTGCACGTTGCGTGATGTAACGCATCGGTGCTAGCAACGGCGGCCATCTTGGATAGGGTTGTGTGGACCTAGATCAGATCGCCCTCACGTAGTTGTATCAAAACTCACATGACATCGAAGTGATGTCATATTTGTCTAGATCAGGACATATTGTGAATTAATGCCAATAAAGATGTAGCAACCACTTACACTTGATTCCTATACATCCTCCGTTTTGTATAGTATAAACAATGATAGCACCAAGTAAATCAAGATGGTGATTCATATGTCACGGGGATCATCCTATATTAACAACACCGCAAAGGCCAAAGGGCTCAAATATGACATGAAGGAAAGGGGACCCAGGCAAGTCATAAATGTATGTACATCAGAAGTCAATGAACTGATACCGTGTACTCAATGGTGCTGAAGGGGGGAAAAAAAGGGCAGAAGGGGAACCAGGTGGAGGAGGTAAAAGGTCACTGTAGTTACCTCCTACTCACTCTGTTCCACTCAATGGTTTCATTCAGACCCTCACGGTCAGACCTTTCTGAAAAGATCCACTTAGCCTCTTTGCGTGCCAGGATGAGGTCAAGATTGTGTGTGTCCCCTACTACTTTCTCTAAGACAGTCCATGTTAGATCTTTATGGTCATGACCCTTCTCTACAAAATGTTGTACTAAGCGGGTGGTCAGCTTTTTCGCTCTTATTGTACTTAAATGCTCTTGCATGCGGATTTTCACTTTGCGGGAGGTGAGGCCAATATAATGCAATCCACAACTGCAGGTCAGCCTGTAGATGACATGTGTTGTGTTGCAGTAGCTAAAGCGGTTGAGGAACCAAGTCCTCCCGCTCTGCAAAGTCACACTTTTCGTAGCTGTAGTGTAGCTGCACACAGAACAACTGCCACACGGATAATGTCCATTAGGGACTGTGCTGGCCTGGGCTACCGCCGGGCGGCGGGTATGAACCAACTTATCACGAAGGTTGGAAGCTCTTTTGAAAGCAAACCTAGGTATGGGCATCTTACTAGTTGGAGTATCTAAGATAGACCAATGCTTTCTAATGATTTGTCTCATCTTGGTGGAGAGGGGGTCAAAAGTCGTGACCACAGGGAGGCAAATCTGTTTCTCTTTGGCATTTCTCTCCAATAATGCTTCGAGTGGAGTATTCAAAGCCCTCTTTTGTGCATGTTTTATTACTCTTGCCGGGTATTGTCTGTTCTTGAGTTTGGTAGCTAACTCTTCCGATTGACTTATAAAAGTCTCAGTCGTAGAACAGTTACGACGGTATCTCAAGAATTGCCCCACTGGGAGGTTGTCCCTGAGTGCTCGAGGGTGGAAAGATTGGTAGTGGAGGAGGGAGTTCCTATCGGTGCTCTTATGGTGTACACTCGTAATCAATTTTTGTTCACATGCACTAATATCTACATCAAGATACACTGCAGAAGTACTGCTAATAGTACAAGTGAACCTAAGGCTGGTGTCTGCTTGGTTCAGCCACTGCAAAAAAAGCTGGAGTTGGTCCTCTGCATCTGTCCAGATGCAGAGGACGTCATCGATATATCTTTTCCATACTGCAATATTTGCTAAGTATGGGTTGGAAGGGTGGTATACCATGTTTTCCTCAAACTGGCCCACATATATGCAGGCCAGGCTGGGGGCAAATGTAGCCCCCATTGAAGTCCCAGACGTTTGCAGATATAATTGGCCTTGATGTTCAAAATAATTTCTGGTAAGGGCCAACTCTATGCACTGTAATACAAAAGTTTGAGGTGTGTCATAGAACCATTCCATACCCCCCAGCACCCCCGCTGCTGCCACCAGCGTGGCATCCTGGAGGATACTGGTATACAATGACTCAATGTCGATGGTGACAAGTATTTGAGTCTCTGGATTGAATACGATATCATTAAGGATGTTTAAGATATCGGTGGTGTCCTGCACATACGATTTCTGGTTGATCACTGCTTCCCTCAAGAAAAAGTCGGCGAACTGGGACAGGGTCTCAAGTACTGATTGTATCCCCGAAACAATGGGGCGGCCGGGCGGAGGGCGTTGTGGTTTATGAATTTTGGGCAGTATGCAAAATGCCGATACTCGAGGCTTCGTATTGATAATGAAGTCAGCTTCTTTTGGAGTAATCCACTTTTTCGTTACTGCGTCCGCCACCATATGTTTAATGGTGTCCTGGAGCTCTGGGGTAGGGTCACGTACAAGGGGATGATAATTAGTGCGGACCCCTAGCAACTTGAGTATTTCTGCTTCGTAGTCGGCAGTATTGAGTACAACCACCGCCCCGCCCTTATCGGCTGGCTTGATTGTAATGGTGGTGTTCTGTTGTAAACTCTTTACTGCCGACCATTCAGCCCTGCTCATATTCTGACCATGATTGCATGTTTGGTTAGTTTCTAATGCTTCGATTTCTTGCAGGATGCGCTGTTCAAATACGGCGACCTCAGGGCCCACAAGAAAGTTGGACGGGCAAAAAGTGGAGGGGCGGTGAGATTGGTATCAAAAAGGGAAAGAGGTGATTTCTCCTTTTCTGCAAAGAATTTGTGCAGTTTTATTTTGCGCATCATTTCAGATATTTCAGTCCTACAAAGAAATGCATCATGTTTCCGGAACGGAGCCCAACCCTTTATTTAGTACCCCTCGTTCAATAGGTGTCAGTTTGTAGGATGACAAATTAACCACTATGTCACCACAATTCAGGGTTGGAGTTCCAATCATAGTCCCTGGTTCTGGAATGATCTGCCCCTGCTCCGTGTGACCCGGGGGGAGTGTGTCTGCCATGTCGATTGCCCTCTGCCCCTGCCTTGACCCCGTTGAGCCTGTCCGCCGCCGCCGCGAGCACCTCTCGGGGTTTGCCCTAAAAAAGCTCTCAATAGGACCCCCAAATCCTCATCTGATCTGTTCTCGGGGGCAAAATTCACCCTATTGCTCGTGGACGCCGAGTGGCGATCCGATGTGTCTTCGTCTTCACTGCTGGTGTTATCAAAGCGCCAGTTGTTAGGTGTGCGCCTATTGCCTCTTTTCCCCCTCTTTGGAACTGTTGGACTCGTTTTTGGAAATTAGACCCTCGCGGGTGTGCTATTGGTGTGTCGTAGTATTCATCCTCAGTATAGGGAAATGCCCATGTGTGTGTGAAACGATCTAGATTCTTCTTAAGGCCCTTGATCTTCTGATTGACCATATAGGTTTTGTACTCTGACAAATCACCCTGTATTCTAGCTAGCTGTTCCTTAGCGTCGGTAAATGCAGTGTTGTTCTTTAAGCTATCCTCAAGATCCAAAATCTCCTTTAAAAGCGCCTCGCTGAGACGTTTTGCGGTGTTGATAATGAAGATGAGCCAATCCCTTGTGCATTTATTAGCTATAAAGCTCCAATCAGTGCGAAATTGCTTGTCCTCAAGAAAAATCTTGGGTTCAAGACGCACACTCAAACTAGGGGGAGAAGCACCAACCCGAAGATATTCGGTCATCAGGACCCCATGTAGGGCAACCCTAATCTGGCGTTTTTTGAGATTGCTCAACTTATCCCATTCATCTCTCGCTGTGCTGTCAGTGTTGAGAGGGGCATCAGGCAATAGAGATGGACCAGACAGGATAAACGCTATCTGCTGTTCTGTGAATGCTAGACAGTTCATCACAGCCAACCCACGGAGATGTATAGGGCTCAAAGGTTAAACCTAGAATTGGTAAGCTGTGGTAGCGGAGTGACTGAAAAAACTATACCTACAGGTTCAGACAATAAAACCAAGTTCAAAAAGTACTCTCATGATTTAAGTGCATGACTGATCTGTAAGTATCGGAAAGCTTCGCTTCGTGCAAGGGCATACTCCTTCTGTAGAGTTGCAAAAGTGATCAGCCCCTTAGAGTTCCACAGGTCTCCAACACTCGAAATACCAATGAGGTTGCATTTGTCAAAACCAGGGCAGGCACTTAAGTGTCCCAGTTGCTCAAATTCCCACAAGGGGTTTGCACAAGTGATTATATTGTACCAGGCCAGTTTTTTGTTAACCCTATGCCAGGTTCCAATCCTGCAAGCTGTCGGTCCAGTTAGGAGTAGTTTTTGGGGGATTTGTGTAGAGATCTCTATTAAAGCCGCCCTGTCCCATGATTCACCAGTCAGTGTGGAGACTCGGATCTCCCTTATCTCCATGCGCCCAATGATTGATCACCACCAATTGGGACACCTGATAATATAGCCGGAGATCCGGCAGCGCAATTCCTCCGTCATATCACCCAGCTGACAGCTTGTGTAGCGCTATGCACGAAGCTTGCCCATTCCACAGCAAAGCGAGCATGGCGCCGTCTATTTTAGAAAAATAGGAGTCAGGGATCCTATTGGGGGTGTTCTGTAGCACATAAAGGAAATGAGGCAACACCAGCATTTTAAAAAGGGCAGCATGTCCCGGACGAGAAAGCAGGAGGGTGCCCCAGAGTTTAACATCAGAACGAAACGCTTCAAGGGGGCCTGTATGTTCATGTCATAAAAGCGGGAGGAATCAGTTGTGATATAAATGCCTAGGTAACGAAGCCCTCTCGTGTTATCGGAATCTGGTAACCCTTTGGTATTCGCGGTGGCGGACAGTATAACAGATACAATTGTGATTTGGACCAGCTTATTATATTAGCCGAGTGATTGCCGAAGATACGGAAGATGTGAAGGATACGATGTAGGGTAGATGTCAGAGAGGCCATATATAGCAGTATATCATCCGCATATAATGAAATTTTGTCCTCGTGATCGTTGGTCCACTTGAGTCCACGGGCCAGAGGATCACCTCTCACACAGTTCGCCACGGGCTCAATCATCAAAGCAAATATTAAGGGTAAAAAGGGGCGTCCTTGCCGGGTCCCCCTGCCCAGTTGAAACTTTCAGGAGGTGTGCTGGTTCACCACCACTTGGGAGGTAGGACGGGTATACAACAGCTTGACCCACTTGATAAAATTGGGCCCTTAACCCATTCTTTCTAGGACGGCGAATAGATAGTTCCATTCAATAGTGTCTATGGCCATCTGGGCGTCCAGAGACAGCAGTGCCACATCTTCTCTATTCGTCTACTGTCTACCCATTACACCACGTAGGCGACAGAGGTTTAGAGCTGTATTGCGGCCTGGCATAAAGCCTGATTGATCTGTATGGATCCGTCTGGTGAGCAGGGAGAGAAGTCTCTTAGCCCGTAAGTTAGCAAGTATTTTAGCTTCTGTAGTGAGAAGAGATATGGGTCGATATGCCTTGCAATCAGCGAGTGGTTTGCCCGGCTTGTGGATAACAACAATTGTGGCAAGCCGGACCTCCCCTGGTAAAGCCCCTTTTTCATAACTCTCGAAATACATTTGGCATAGATGGAGAGATAGTTTAGAGGCCATTTATTAAAAAAGAATTGGATTCCGTTGGGTCCCATAGCCTTGCGCGAACGGATAACCCTAAAGGCCAATTGGATTTCTTCATCAGTGGAATCTCCTTCCAGAGTGTCCCTGTCTTCTGACGACAGAGAAGGGACCTTGATGGTCGAGAGAAACTCCTGAGCCTCCGATGACGAGATTGTTGGAGTAGATGTATAAACCGAATCAAAATAAGTGGCAAATGTTTCTGCTATTTGTTGAGAATTGGTGATCCCTTTTCCATTGGGTCCATTTATTTGGGGGTTGATTCAATTCGGGAAAAGGCGCTCCGATTAGCTGTACGGAGCGTTTTCCCCTTACAAATCGTACACCTACAACATCCCCGTACAAACGAGCAAGTACGATCCTAACCCAAAGCACCACTCCGTACGACTCGTACAAACACCGTACAACTAGAAAGTACATACGGATTGTCTCCGGGTGACACTGTACGCTACGTCCGTACGTAAATAGGCAGCCATTTCCGGACCAGGAAGTACGATCCGTGTTGAAGACACTCCGTATGGCCCTTATGCTACGAGAGCTGTAAACTGCCGTAAAACCAGAGTCCGCCCGAACTGCACCCCGGTACACGACATACACGACATGAACCCCTTTGAGCGTGTCCTCCCAGCCAGGTAGGCCTACGACCTCGTATATAGAAACCGACGACGGCGCAGACGGTGAGTACAACCTACCGCAACAACGGAAGTATACCTGTACGGTGCGCCACACGCTAGCGCATATCACCATTGTGATACGTGCCGCACATACGCCATTAACGTCGAGGTACGGTGCGCCACACGCTAGAGCATATCACCTTTGCAACAGTGATATGTGCCGCACATACGCCATTAACGTGGGGGGGTATGGTGCGCCACACGCTAGCGTATATCACAATTGCAATAGTGATACGTGCCGCACACACGTCTGAAATGTCGGGGTACAGTGCGTCACATCTGAGTGGTGGGTGGAAAAGACCCCCAGCAGTGCCCAACAGTGCCCAGCAGCGCCCAACAGTATAGGGGTGGGTGCAGAGGACTCCCAGCAGTGCCAAACTGTATAGGGGTGGGTGCAGAGGACTCCCAGCAGTGCCCAGCAGTGCCCAACAGTGCCCAACAGTATAGGGGGTGGGTGCAGAGGACTCCCAGCAGTGCTCAACAGTGCCCAACAGTATATGGGGTGGGTGCAGAGGACTCCCAGCAGTGCCCAACAGTATAGGGGTGGGTGCAGAGGACTCCCAGCAGTGCCCAACAGTATAGGGGGTGGGTGCAGAGGACTCCCAGCAGTGCCCAACAATATAGGGGGTGGGTGCAGAGGACTCCCAGCAGTGCCCAGCAGTGCCCAACAGTATAGGGTGTGGGTGCAGAGGACTCACAGCAGTGCCCAGTAGTGCCCAACAGTGCCCAAGAGTATAGGGGGTGGGTGCAGAGGACTCCCAGCAGTGCCTCGCAGTGCCCAACAGTATAGGGGGTGGGTGCAGAGGACTCCAAGCAGTGCCCAACAGTATAGGGGGTGGGTGCACAGGACTCCCAGCAGTGCCCAACAGTGCCCAACAGTATAGGGGGTGGGTGCAGAGGACTCCCAGCAATGCCCAGCAGTACCCAACAGTATAGGGGGTGGGTGCAGAGGACTCCCAACAGTGCCCAACAGTGCCTAACAGTATAGGAGGTGGGTGCAGAGGACTCCCAGCAGTGCCCAACTGTATAGGGGGTGGGTGCAGAGGACTCCCAGCAGTGCCCAGCAGTGCCCAATAGTATAGGGGGTGGGTGCAGAGGACTCCCAGCAGTGCCCAGCAGTGACCAACAGTGCCCAACAGTATAGGGGGTGGGTGCAGTGGCCTCCCAGCAGTGCCCAACAGTGCCCAACAGTATAGGGGGTGGGTGAAGAGGACTCCCAGCAGTGCCCAACAGTATAGGGGGTGGGTGCAGAGGACTTCCAGCAGTGCCCAACAGTATAGGGGGCGGGTGCAGAGGACTCCCAGCAGTGCCCAACAGTGCCCAACAGTATAGGGGGTGGGTGCAGAGGACTCCCAGCAGTGCCCAACACTGCCCAACAGTATAGGGGTGGGTGCAGAGGACTCCCAGCAGTGCCCAACAGTATAGGGGGTGGGTGCAGAGGACTCCCAGCAGTGCCCAGCAGTGCCCAACAGTGCCCAACAGTATAGGGGTGGGTGCAGAGGACTCCCAGCAGTGCCCAACAGTGGCCAACAGTATAGGGGTGGGTGCAGAGGACTCCCAGCAGTGTCCAACAGTGCCCAACAGTATAGGGGGTGGGTGCAGAGGACTCCCAGCAGTGCCCAACAGTAAAGGGGTGGGTGCAGAGAACTCCCAGCAGTGCTCAGTCATAGGGGTGTGCATGTCCAACATCATACAGCAAGTACATGCCTGTATGTGTACATCCCTAACTGGGAACACTCATGAAAGTTGCATATCAACACATCACACACAGCAGTGACCTTCTCCACGGAGAATGGTATCCTGTCACACACTGGGTGGCACACCACATGTGGGTGTATTGTCAGATCCCACATGTATATCCACCCGTCTAGTTCGCTGGCACACACCCCTCCATCATGACTCAATAGTGTGTAGTCATGTAACAGACCATCAAACAAATGAAGCACAAATGGACTAATAAAGTGTCATGTACGTCCTGGACATGATGTCAATGTCCAGGTGGAGCAACATGTACTCCCTCATGGATGTAACAGGGTAGTAATCCCCTAGATACAAGAACCAACATGTATTTTGTGTGTCCAAATGTAAAACATTTACAATCTGAATCAAAACGTCAAGGCTGATAACATTGTCATGCATAGTGTGATAAAGTATGATGGTCTCCCTGAAGGCATTACTACATACTACAACCCCAAGCACAGTGAGTAGCATGGATGGCACTGTGCAATTATCTGAATTGATTTGTGAGCAGGCATGGCCATTGCCAAAGTGAAGCTACAAATCTAAAGGGAAGCAACACAAACGTCATCACAACAATTGTGTAACTGTCCGTAGTGAAGATCACATGTGTCACTGAGAAGGGACACTCTTTGGGACAATGTCTGCCTGCAAACTGCACACACACCAATCTAGATATTTTGCTGCAACATTGGGATAGCACAAACATACCATGGTCTGCCTCATTACCATCAGGAAATAAACATATGTTACAAAACCCAAAAATGAACATTACACCAACTCGTAGGCACACAGCAGCTAAAGTAATTTCCTGAAAAGCAAAAGTTCTGAATGAAAAATGAAAAGCTTTATTCAGCGCAACAATAAAAAATACAAAAGTAATGAGTCCAGGCTCACAGAAGGCCAATGGCCAGTCCAAATAAATGTCCTCAAAAGTGGTGACGTTGTGGATGTTGTCACACCTAAACTTGCCTGCACATGGAGTTCAGATGTCTGTGGACACATGGGGGGCATCATCGGGGTCATTGTCCGGCACCGCAGGGACAGGAGAGGGAAGGGCAGGTGTAGAGGGTGCAGGTGGGGTGGATTCCTCCACAGTGGCCGGTGCAGCGCGAAAGGATGACAAATATTCTGCGCTGCACACTGCTGCCAGTTCTGACAAACTACTACCTGAACCCGGGGACACAATGGGGGTGGAGGTAGAGGGCTGTGAGTCAGGTGTCGTGTGTGTGTGGATGCGTGTGTGACGTCTGTCCCCTCTCCCTGTGGGTGTGCCTACTTCCCCTTGAGATTTGGTGCGTGGAGATTTGCGTTTCGACTGCCGTGTGGGTGTGCTGGGTGTGTCTGTTGTGGTGTCTGACCTGTGGCGTCTGCATGTACGTTGGACAGGTATGGGAGAGGGTGATGTGGAAGGGTCTGAAGAGGGGGCTAATGCTGCAGGATGAACAGTGCTGCCGTCAGTGAAGACTCTATGGCTGCCAAACTCCGACTTTGACCAGACATGGCTGATGACATGCCCTTCATGTATGACAACAACTGTGTCATGATGTGTGTTTGGTCAGTCTGTTGATATGACAATACAACCCCGTATTAAATAGATCGCCTGATAGTGTGTAACAAATTTACTATAGTAAACTGATGGAGTGCAGTGCTCGTGAAAAACAGGTGCAGTTTAAAAATGACTATGAGGACAAAAAATAAATGTATTGGGTATTGTCCAAATGTCATAAGATAAAAATAGATCACCTGATAGTAAATTTGTTACACACTATCAGGCGATCTATTTTTATCTTATGACATTTGGACCATACCCAATAAATGTATTTTTGTCCTCATAGTCATTTTTAAACTGCACCTGTTTTTCACAAGCACTGCACTCCATCAGTTGTCTCATTTCTTGAACAACTACTTTGGCTGAGAACACTGAGAGTATCAGGTCAGGTATCTGTTTGTTAGCCTTGGTGCAACATTTGGTTACATCTGACCTCCCTCTCATAGTCTTCCAAATGATGAAGTTCAACCAAATGGGTGGGCTGATGGAGACTTCTCTCGAGCCAAGTATTGGGCAAGCTATCTGCATCTGGTGAATAGTTTCCTTAGAGCTGACGGGGTTGTATTGTCATATCAAGAGACTGACCTTCTCCTGGTATTTGTGCAAGTTTTGGACTGGGGGTATGGAGTAAAGTTGGTCTATAAATACTATCCCCTAGACCCTCCCACACACACAGTTTTTCCATGATGTGTGTTTGGCCATGGAGGACAGTCAGCATTGACGTCTGACCAACTTTGATCTGCCGGAGCAGGGCCACAGACCAGCACTGAGGGCAGCAGGGGAGACAGGGACAGGGGCTGCGGTGCCGAGGACAAAGGAGACACGGGGGTAGCACGGACCCTAGGGACCCTAACAACTTCGAGGGTGGAGGAGGAGTGGACAGGCATAGTTGTTGTAGATGGCATAGCTGCATATTCCCCCTCCTCCTGGGAGTCTAAATCCGAGCCGTCCACATGGTATGAGGTGTCGTGCTCATGAGGTCCGAACGCCTGACTCCCCTCACACTCTGTGCCACTGCCTCCCTCTGACTCCTCAAAGCTGGTGGCACTGTTGCTGGGTCCCTCTGTCTGGTCTGTGCCTGTGTCTCCTCCAGGTTGTGGTGATGATGCTGTTGGCAACGAGAAAATGATAAATATATCAGTCACCTGTACACATCAGACATATCAGCAACAAATCATTTGTGGACATTTCTAATCATGGCATGCATCATGAGTCACATGCCACATAACTCTGCACATATATAAGTCTAGTAATGCGCAATTGTAATAGACACAGCGCTCATTGTATACAAAGATACAAGTAACATACCAGGCCACAACTTGGATGACAGTCACGATGATGAGCCACTGCCTGTCAACAGGATAGGTGTTGATCAATCACCATTCAGTTGCCCACTCTGCCACTCAAGTCCAGACATGGTCATGTTCAAATCTGTTTGACCCTGTGCCACATGGGAACAGTCCTGCCCGAACTGCCATGTGATGCCATCCCTGGACCTGAATCAAGTTTTCCATCACCTCTCACTGGCATCACAGCTGTCTACAGCCAGGCTTGTGTGAAACACAGATGTGTATACAAACAAGCATGGCTGAAGACGTCTGTAATGCCAGAAAGTGGTTCCAGGAACCTTGTTACCAGTCCAGGGAAGGCATGGGTTGACAATTATGGCTAGACTGTTCCCATGAGGCACATGGACAGACAGATTTGCACATGACCATGTTTGAACTTGGGGGCAGAGTGTGCAACAGAGAGGTGATGGATAAAACCCTGACCTGTTGACTCGGTGTGAGTATATGGTTGGTACAGAGTCTCCCTCTATCACCACACACTTTAGTGACACTCCTCACAGGGGCATCTATCCCCAGACCATACAGTTGCTAGCACATAACACACACTGGCTGTCAAGTGAAGTGGCACACATGTACAAAATCCAGAAAAAGAATGAGCTAATGTGCCTACAATTGTGAATGTGAAAAACATTGATGCATTCTTGACACATCCGTAACCACATGGGAAATGTGAATACAGTAGTGTGGACACCAAGACAAAACTGCGTTGCACCACCAACCCATACATGTAGCATAAAACGATGTGGAACAATCATCTCTGTGAGCCAATAACATCGCCTGTAAATCCTACAATGAATGCATTGTCCAGCAGCACAGGCTAAGTGCATAGTGACAAGTTCACATCAGAAATAACATACACAGCACACCACTGACAAGGCTAAACAGGCAGGCCCATCACACCTCCCATGCACAACACCCCAATCACTCCGTCAAAGTGAGTGATACAGCTCAAGTAGTGAAAACTCAGAATCTGGGTCTCAATAACTGGGCAGCAATATTAAGTAAGCCAAGGTCACATTGTGTGGCTGCCCATCAATATTAGTCCCAAACAACCTGCAATATTTCTTGTGAATATGCACACACGCACTGCCCAGTGTAAGTATGCACAAGCCAAATTTTGTACACATGGATAGTGTGCACATGTAGCTAACACATGAGAAATACAAAGTATACCAGGGACAAAGGCCACTGAGGCAGACCCGTGCAGAACTCCATGTTGAGACTCATGATCAGTGCCAAAATATCATGAAGGGCAACCCCAGTGCACAGGTCGTGGAACAGTTAAGGTACCAACAAGTGTCACAGACCCCCCCTCCAACATGATGATGTGCTAAGCAATATGCATACTAATACATTGCACCCTAGGAGGACATGCTCAAATATGAAATACCCAAAGCAGGGGACAAATGTGGAGGAGGGGAAGGGATGTAAAATAGCATCTGTTGAATATGGGGCATTGCAATGACAATGCATAAAGTGCCTGTCTGACCAGACCACCCCAACAGTGGGAGTGTTACCAGGCTTCGGAACACTGCAGGTAGCATCTGACACACATGACAACAAACAGACATGCACCTAGCCCCTCCTTGCTGCTGTCCCTCCTGCAACTGCCTATGGAGGTCTGGAAAAACCACGGCCAGGACCCGGAGCAGGTTGGGGGTGAGGTGACGTGTGCTGCCATGCCGGCGTGGAGCTTCAAGCTTCAGCTGCACCTGGGCGATACGGCGGCTCCAGCACTAGAGGTCCTGCCACCTCTTGCGGATGTTCCGGATCTTGCGGTGAGGGTCCCCCTCAGACCTGACATTCCTGATAGCCCTGGCTATGTCCAGCCAGATCTCCCCCTTCTCATAGGCAGATACCTGTGAGGAAGACAAAGTGAAACAACATCAGTACACCTGCTCCATGTCCCAAAGACACACACTTGCACCACATTGACGATGAGAACAGGGCAGAGGATGCTGACAGGACTTGCATCATTGTCCATGTGAATGTGGCCTGTGAGCAAACACCAATGCACTACATGCCTTTGAAAGGCAACAGATGCCCTAAGGGGTGCACACCATTTACTGAGCATGGCTAACACTGAAAAAGATCTCTATTGCAGGGTGGTGGACAGCACATGACATGCTGTCACATATCCCACTACACCTAAGAACTCTCAGCAGACCACACATGCTCTAGTGAATGCACTTAGCACAATGCCGGTAAGCAGTAAACACTATTTAGCTATATCGTTCACTGCATGGTAGATACCTTTATGTACACACCAGGCACTCACTCTAAACTACATTGCATCTTTCTGTCCCATAAATACACAATGGCTGTAGTGACACTCACACATTCATCACTCACCTGATCCCCTGGTTTCCCATACAGCTTGCTGTGGTTAGGTAGGAGGTCATCCAGCAGGGCCTGGTTCTCCTCCTCACTGAATGCAGGTGCCCTCTCCATGCTCAGCAAAATCAGGGTCCAGGGAATGCAGAGACAGCAGCAGTGTTGTCCACTCCAATGTTTTGCAGGCAAGTGCCCTCTCACAACCACATGCAGCCTTAAATATGTGCTGCTGAGGGGATTTCAGTCTCAGGAAGACAGTGTGATAGGGCAGATTACTTTGCATCCTATGTTTCATCCAATCCCATTCCACATAGGGCCCTGACACACATTTGCATGGTTTAAAATTTGAGCTCTAGCTACACAACAAACATTGCAACATTGTATAGTTTTGGCCAACTGAACTTTGCAGAACACCTGTAGCACACTCAAATCTCTGTTTCCAAGACAACTAGCCTGCATTCTGGGCATTCAACTTGTCCCCTAGGTGTTCCCTATGTATTTCAGGGATCCACACACAAGTATGGTGCATGATTTGTTGCAAACGCCAGTTTTCAATAGTGAGACGACCCGTACACACGCACGCACCAGTGGGGTACGCTCCACACGCGTATGGCTACAATGCAATAGTGAGACGACTCGTACACACTCATGCACCAGTGGGGTACGCTCCGCACGCGTATGGCTACAATGCAATAGTGAGACGACCCGTACACACGCACGCACCAGTGGGATACGCTCCGCACGCGTATGGCTATAATGCAAAAGTGAGATGACCCGTACACACGCACGCACCAGTGGGCTATGCTCCGCACGCGTATGGCTACAATGCAATAGTGAGATGACCCGTACACACGCACGCACCAGTGGGGTACGCTCCACACGCGTATGGCTACAATGCAATAGTGAGACAACCCGTACACACGCATGCACCAGTGGGGTACGCTCCGCACGCATATGGCTACAATGCAATAGTGAGATGACCCGTACACACGCACGCACCAGTGGGGTACGCGCCACATGCGTATGGCTACAATGCAATTGTGAGAAAACCCGTACACACGCACGCACCAGTGGGGTATGCTCCGCACGCGTATGGCTACAATGCAATAGTGAGATGACCCGTACACACGCACGCACCAGTGGGGTACGCGCCACATGCGTATGGCTACAATGCAATTATTAGACAACCCGTACACACGCACGCACCAGTGGGGTACGCTCCGCACGCGTATGGCTACAATGCAATAGTGAGATGACCCGTACACATGCACGCACCAGTGGGGTACTGGGCATCTCACACGCTCTAGTGAATGCATGTGTAGAGTACGTTCCACAAGCTCACGCATGGCACCATTACTATAGTGATAACAGGAAAACACATGGCTGGGATGTGGGTGTGAGGTCATTTTGAGGATGTCCAAGTATGTGTTGGCATGGCATACTTACATGAGCAGGCCCTAGGTGTGGCACACAGTTATATAGCAGAGGGCATGTGATCTAGTGGCACAGTTGATGTGTGATGGGCTGTGGAGACATGACATTTGTGATGTGCCACTATGTGGTTCACATTACCTTGACACTTTTCACATGAGTAACATCATGAACATGTTGTTATTCACATGAACACTGGGATGGCACACTCTTCAGTACGGGCATCTGTCACATGATGCCAGGGTCAGGGGCACTGCCTAACTTTACCAATTGACGCTCTGCATGACCCTGTGTGCAATGTAATGTGTGTGCCATGTAATATATTGGACATGCTGTTTGTATCGGGTAAACGTAATCCTCTTTAGGTGCATCTATGATGGGTCTGTGTCGTGATTGCAAGTGTCTCACATGTACGCACACCATGCCACAGGGGCATTTCTACAGCTCATGTGTGTGATGGCATCATAGAGCATTTGGCCACAGACATACAGAGGATGGCTGTGGTGTAGTTTTGTAAAATGCACAACTCATGCACAATATCACTGAAATGTGAAATATATAGCACATGTGAAGTGGGTGTGTTCCTTGCAGTCAGCTGTCTGGATGTGTTGACAACCTTCTCATGCAGGTCACGTGACATGTGTCACTGACGTGATACATTGGTCTGCTAACTCAAACATGCCCAGATGATCATTTGTGTGCATGTCATGTCCATTTCACAGTCAACAGGTGAATCAATTTTGTTGTAGGAGTGCCAACTAGCTGGCATAAGTGTCCATGATGTATAGCCCACGGATTCATAAGTGATTTCATGTGTTGAAGCAGTGTTGATTGTGCTATGTACATTGTAATTGTTGATAGTTGAACACCTTTTTACCCAAACATGTCATGCAGGGCACCCCCTCTGCCAAGGCCGTTGCCTGACTTGGATTCCATGAGGGAACGTGATTGCATCCGCCGCTACAGATTCCCTCCAGAGTTGATTCAGAAGTTGACGGACAGGCTGGAACCACATCTCCAACCACGACACAGGTATCCAACTGCGCCGACACCCAAGGTGATGTAATGTAAATGTATTTATATAGCGCAAATCACCGACACGGTATTTAAGCGCTTGCTTAGGGAACCCGTCCTGGTATTCCCCTGTGAGAAACCCCGGCAGGGTGTCCACAAGGTGAAAGCCAGGCATCCCGCCGCGAGGGGCCGTAGTGGAGATTAAGCAAGCTATTGCCCAGAGTCACAGAGTGTGACCCCGTGAGTTGAGTAGGCACCGGAGCGAGAATTGTCGAGTCCGTGGAATTTTGAGCCCGAGACCCGCCGAGGCGGGGAATCGAACCCTGGTCCACGGTCGATCTCAGCTTCCGGGTCTGCCGCCTCTAACCACTGAGCCAGGCTTCTCCACTGATGGCAGCCTTACATTTCTTTGCCACAGGTACGTTCCAATTCACCATAGGTAATGTGGGGGGATGTCCCAGACCATGTTCAGCCGTGTACTATGTGATGTCTTAGCTGCTATGTTGCAGCACATTGATGAATTCATTAAGTTCCCTACTCCACAAGAGTTGAACAATGTCAAGGGTGCATTCTATGCCCTGGGACACATGCCACATGTAATTGGGTCCATTGATGAGACACATGTTGGACTGGTGCAACCACAGGCTCAGGAGCAAGCCTTCCGCAACAGGAAACATTACCACTCCATAAATGCCCTGGTGGTGTGTCTTGCTAACATGATGATTTCCCATGTTTGTGCACGTTTTCCAGGATCTGCCACGATGCATTCATCATGAGGCGGAGCAGGGTACCACAGATGATGCTGCAGCTGCGCAACCATCGGGCATGTCTTGTTGGTGGGTTAACACTGTTTCTCATGTATGTCTCAATGTAATTTATCTCTCTCACGGCTTCTCATTATACACTCATTGCCAAGATGTATTATTGTAGGAGACGCCGGATATCTGAACATGCCGTGGCTCATGACTCCACTACGCAACCCCAGACCTGCTGCAGACCAGCGGTACAATAATGCACATGGGCAGACCAGGCGTGTGATAGAGCGTACGTTTGGACTCCTGAAGAGCCGGTTCAGGTGTCTCGACAAGACAGGTGGATCCCTACCATACTCCCCGCTCAAGGTGTATGACATCTTCACCGTGTGCTGCATGCTGCACAACATGGCAGTGGAGGGGGACGTGACACTCATCCTGGATCCTGATGATAAGGACCATCCACCAGTTGAGGATGAAGGCCTTGGCCAGGATGATAGTGATGAGGAGGAGGAGGATGATATCCGGAGTCAGCTCATACTCAACTTCTTCTCATAACGGTGAGTACCTGTAAAATAGTGTGCAAGCTACTACCATAGAGTGTCATGTGAAGCATACTGAGTGTCCAGCAGACTGTATACAATGTCACTTTGATGTTTGTGGTGCAGTGTCACACAAGTGACGATGTCATGCCACGCACATGAGCGCAATGAGTGAACTTTGAATGTACAAGTGTACTACATTGTTAGTGTATTGTACATGACCATGTCTGAATGAATATATTCAGTACGTGAACCCTTGTGTGCCTGTCCTTTCCAGGTCACCCTGCCTGTTGTCTGTTCGTGTCATCTTGGTCCTCCT
Source organism: Lissotriton helveticus (assembly GCF_964261635.1). Lineage (NCBI taxonomy): Eukaryota > Metazoa > Chordata > Amphibia > Caudata > Salamandridae > Lissotriton > Lissotriton helveticus. Next base: position 123,926,048 of record NC_136073.1, on the reverse strand, counting down.
GCAATTCCTCTTGATGATAGCAACGTCGCATGAATCTGCGTACCGTGCACGGACATGTGGAAATGTCAGTTTGGGTAAGGGTTCCAAACAGGCAGTTTATTGTTGGTATGGTTTTTAAATATGTAGAAACTGTTCATGCGCATGTTGTAGGCCCATACATACATGTCACATTACCATGTATCAAATTTCATGTAGCCCCACTCCCATTACAAGACAGTCACCTTTCTTGACAGTCATCTGTAGTTGAGTTTTGACTTTGGTGAATGTATCAATGTGTGTTAACATTGACCCTGACACATTGCGCATGGCACGGGTTGCCATTGTGTGTGACATCACAAACACAGGCTCCATGGAGAATTGCAGCCTCACTGTGTGCAGCAGGATGTGTCTGAATCATCCACTCAACCTTGTGGGCCGGTACAGTTTGATTTCCAGAAAACCATGTTGTGCCGGTGTGGGCCAGTGTATGTCCCACATGTTCTGTCAACTGTCCTGTGAGTCTGTTTGCATGGATGCCTTGCCCCTTGTGGCAGTATGTCATGTCACTGTCATGTCGTTACCTCAGTGCCGCTAGCCTTCTCAGTAAGTTGATGTTAACTTTCCATTCTCATGATGCCAGGTATGTTGCGCTGATTACATCACAACGTTGGTCTGTAGCAAATGTTCACACTTACGTGGCACCAGTCGGGTGAGGTCATTGCCCAAAATCTCTTGTGCCATGCAGCATATCCTGGTCACGGTAGGGTTGTTTTTGTTGCTTTGTTCATATTTACTCGCTGTTGAGTTTGGTTACACATACTTGTCCTGTCTAGCATAGTAAGGCACAGTTGCAAGAAGTAATGACTGACCCCTATAGGGCTTCCTGGTGTTTAGGTTATTTCCTTCCTCATTTGAGGAGCTGCTTACGGCTCTTGCGGGTGATATCTACTTTCCCTTCATGACCCTTACTGATTCACAGGGCTGACTACGGATTGTTGGCTTTGTGTCATTTGCACTGCTAAACGTCACAATTACTGAGATAGCAGGCATCAATCATACACTGTGACGTCATTGATGACTGCATGGATCTAATTGCATTGTAGCAGCCTAGCGAGCGTCATACATGCACCATTTTGGTGGCAACCTCTACTAACTCTCATGTGTCCGTGTTGAAGGATATGATCTTGTCTCATTGCAAGATCTGTGATCAGTAATAGGACACAGTGGCAGTAGTTACACTACACAGGTGTGAGTGGTACAGTCTAGGTGCCAAGGTAATCTGTGAATCTGTAATAAAAAGTACGGAATCCTTATGCTTGTTTTGCTTTGTTCAGATCTCCCTCCCTGCAGTTCCCATCCTCACCTTCCCTCGCCTGATCGCCCTAATGTGTCTGTCATTTGTAGTCGGACCAAGGGATTATTGGGAGATGGAACCCTTCCAGCATCACACCACGCTGATGATCACAGGTACGGACAGTCCCTGGCAGTCGTGTGGAGAGTGTTTCACCAGCATTAGAGGTAACATCATTGCATGAGTGTTATTGTCGTCAGAGCAATGCCACTGGGCATGTAAATTGGCTGAGGCAGCATGGCCTTGCAACTAACTTCATCCTATTGTGTAGGAACTGTGTTTCACACAGTACATTGTGCCTCATTGCTGTCACCGCCGTTATCTTTCCAGTCTCCATGCGTTCAATATGGCATTGTTTACAATGATTGTTCATATGTGGTTATGTGTACAGTGACAACAAGCATGCTGTTCGTAATGGCTAATGGACCATATTGTGCATGATGTACATGGTTGTGTATGTGTTGTGTAGCTTGCTACACACAACGTGCAGGCTACAGCTGCTGACGCAGTGTATCCTGTGCCCCGCTTGGCATTATGGTGACTCGTCCTGTGGCCGTGATCTTTGGCGAATGTTCACACATTTTCACGCAGTGACCCATGGGTAACCAGCCACTCCTGCCTCACATACACATGTCACTTATTGCCTAGCAAGAATCCTTGGGTTGTGTGCTTGTTTAGCATGTTCTATCGCCCCTTCTGCCGTCATGTGTTCACTCATCCTGGCTGCTGCATCCCCAGCCACAACGCTGCACCACGTGGCCCAATCCAGCAACACACACACCCATGAGATACTCCTCCATCCATCCATCCATTATTGTAGCATGCTGCAGCTTGTCTGTGCCACTGTTGCACAACCGCCATGACAAAGGCAGGTCCGTCAGCACCTGCAACATGCACACTGCAAAACACTCAGCTCATTTGATGACACATGTGACACAACAGACTCATGCCCCAGCCAACCTCCACACAGTGAACACCAGACAATCATCCACCTGGTAACACGCTATCACAAACACACCCATGACCGCCTCTCAGGCTGTGTGTGCAACTCATACTGACAACACGACGCAGGCACACTTAACAGTGCGTGTACATACAACCAGGTCATGTGCCTCGTACTGCACACACACTACTTCCAGCAGCACCACATTATAGTGTATTACCTCATTGACACAACACCACCACACATCGCCTCCAATGCTGTAACGTGGTAGTACGCAACCTCAGCACACCACTTCTGCCTAGCCATCACAGACAGATTGCCAAAATCCCACAGGGATCACACACCCAATCCAGGATTTTGATTGGTCAAACTTAACGGGGTACACCCTCAGAGTCACATCCAACACCATGGACACACTCTGCATTGTCAAACATCTGCACATCCAGTTTCACACCAGCATCCTGACCAGCCTCATTGTAACTATCATCTACAGCTCTCCTATCCTACACACAAAATTTGGCTAAGCCATCTATCAATCAATCGATTCATTAGTTAAACGCACTACCTACCCGTGACGGTCTCAATGAGCTGAGGGGGGCTGCTACTGAACAAAACACCCTGGGCTTGAGAATTATTGTTACGGGCAGCAGGTCCTGGGTCTGTCATTGACTTGTAGGGAGGGTGTTCCAGGTCTTTGAGTCGAGGTGGGGGAAGGATCTGTCACTGGCGGTGTTTTTCAGGATGTGAGGGACAGTGGCGAGAGCAAGGTTGTTAGAGCAGAGGCTGCGGGTAGGTGTGTAGAAGCTGAGTCTGTGGTTGTGGTATGCTGGTCCAGCGTGGTGTAGAGCTTTGTGTGCGTGGCTGTGGAGTTTGAAGCTGATCCTGTTGTTGACAGGGAGCCAGTGCAGGCCTCTCGGGTGTCGTGTGATGTGGCTGTGTTGTGGCAAACGAGGATCAGATGTGTCGAGGTGTTCTGGATGTGTTGCAGCCGTCTCAGGAGTTTGGTTGTTGTAGCTGCGTAGATGGCGTTCCCTTACTCAAGTCAGCTGGTGGAGAGGGCCAGGGTGACTGTTTTATTTGTATTTGAGGTGAATCATATTACGATCCTGCGGGGCATTCATAGGGTGTTGAAGCAGAAAGCAGAGACGACGTTGTCCTGCTTGTTCATGGGGAGTGAGGAGTCGAGGATGCCCCCCAGGTTGTGTGCGTGTTTGGTGGGTTCTGGGCCTGTTCCTAGCGATGTTGGCCACCAGGAGTCGTCACAGGCTGAGCTGGTGGGGCCGAGGATATGTACCTCGGATTTGTCAGGATTCTGCATCAGCCTGCTGTCCTTACTCCATTTTGCAACAGCCTTCATTCCTCTGTGGTGGCCAACATCGCTAGGAACAGGGCACTCTCTTTGATTCCTGCGTCATGGATGCGTACTGTTAGGGTGCCGTGGGAGACCGTGTGGAAGTCTGCCAAAAGGGCCAGAAGGATGTGGGCGTCTGTTTCTCCTTTGTCCATGAGGATGCTGATGTTGTTGGTGCCGGCAATGAGGGCGGTGTCCGTGCTATTGTTGATGCAGAGTCCAGACTGGGTTGGTTCTATGATGTTGTTGTCTTTGCGGTAGCGGGTCAGCTGTCTGTTGATAATCTTCTACGTGACTTCTTCTGGGAAGGGGAGCAGGGAGATGGGCCGGAAGTTCGAGAGGTATTTGTGGCCCACCTTTGGTTTATTCAGTAAGGCGTTGATCACAACATTCTCCCAGCTCCCAGTGAAGGTTGCTGTCTCGAAGGAGATGTAGGATTTTGTTTACGGAAAAGGGGTGAGATGGCTTATCTGGCTTGTTTGGAAATGTGGATATGCCATGGGTCAGATGGGGATCCAGAGTGAATGTAGTCCATGGTCATGATGGTGTCTTCATTGCTGACCTTGTAGCAGGCAATCAGGTGATTTGTGTGGGTGTTGGTCGTAGGGGGTGGTCTCGTTTGTGGATGTGGGGCTAGTGGACTAGAAGCTGTTGTGGATGTCGATGATCTTACGGTGAAAGAAGTTGGCCAGTGAGTCACACAGGTCTTGTGATGGTGGAATGTTGTTGGTGCTGTATTTGGATTTTGAGAGTTGGATAGCGACGTTGATGTGCTATTTGCTGATGTGTGCGTTGCTGTCTAGGCGGTCCTTGATGGCTGTCCTGTTGTCGGTCGTGATGAGTTGGTGGTGTCTGCGGGTAGCACTCTTGTGTGCGTTGTAGCTTTCTGGTGATTGTTTGCAGAGCATGCTCCTCTACAGCTTCCGACAGGTGCACTTGGAGGTCCTGGGGTCTTTGGTGAACCATGCGGCAATGTTGTTGTTGTGATAGATGCCGGAGGTCTTGAGTGGGGCGAAGGTGTCTGCGCAGTCGTTGATCCACTGTTTGAGGCAGATGGCAGCGGTGTGGGGTAGGTGGGGTAGGCTTGCGGTCCCAGGGCAAGGGTGGCTGTCAGTTAGTCCCCGGTGAGCTTGCACCAGCAGCGGCGTGGCATGGTGTGTGTGCCGGGGGGTGTGGTGGGCTTCCTGAAGGTGAAGTGGACGCTTCTGTGGTCTGTCCAGTGGTGTGGTTGAATGAGATGTGTGGAGTTTCTGTGAAGATGGGGTCCTGTGTGTGTCTAGCGGTGTGGGTGTGGGTTGTCACGAGTTGTTGTAATCCAAGGTTGGCAAGGTTGTCCATCAGGGCGGTGGAGTTTGCGTCATTGTTGTTATGACGGTGGAAGTACATTTCCCCAAGGAGGAGGTAATCCGTATAGGCAAGGGCGTGCGTGCTGATGAGGTGAGCGATGGAATTGATGAATAGTGGTAGGACTCTAGGTGGTCTGTAGATGAGTGTTCCTCTGAGGGTGGTGGGGTTGTCGGTGTGGATCTGTAAATGCATGTGCTAGGTGGTGGGGAGTGTGTAGCTGGTGTTGGTAGTGACTCTGAGAGTGTTAATGTGGTTGATGGCAATTCCTCCTACCACTCTGTAGGTGCGGTGTTTGCGGGAGTTGTCATTGCCTTCGGGTATGGCTATGGTGATGTCTGTTGGCAAGGTGGTGTTCAGCCTGGTTGCCGTCCACAACACCAGCCAGCCCAACTACAGCAACAACCTCTACACAGGAACAAGAACCTGACGCCCGGAGTACTTGTGGAATTCCAGGGTGCATGCACACACCTCATCCTCAACATTCCCTGCTACTGCCACATGACCATCCGCCTGAGATACCTACAATGGTCCCACAGTCAAATGCAGTTTCACCTTCATACTCCTCAGCCACACTCAGTCAGCACTCCACAGACCCAGGTAAAATAAATGATATGGATGTCTACCATCCAACACCCCGTTACCCACAGTCCATCTTGCCACCCTAGCCAGGCCAACAATCTTCACATCCACAGCACAACAGCATGTGGCTGCTAGTTCACATACCTCATTAAACAGATCCTGGTGCTCCCTCCGTGGACACTTACATATTAGCCATGCTCTTGACACCTCACACAGTCTTCTATGACTGTCTGTCATTGCAGTATTTCACGCAAACCCCATCTTCTGCAGTTAGTAACCATCACGGGTGAGTATTGCCATCCATGTATGTAGTTTTGACTATCTTGTGACCTATGTGTGTCCACAGCCGGACTCAGATCCCAGTGTGTGTATGGCTAGAGTTTGCAGGAGACTGTGGCATTTGAAGACATGTCACCTCACGAATGTATTTGAATCTGGGTACATACAAATACATCAATGCATATTGTGCTAGTTAGATTTATTTTGGACTCTTGTGCGTGGTGTAACGTGAGTAGGTGCTGTACAACAAGGGGGGAATCCAAAGTTCACAGCGGGAGATGTGATGCCTTACAGTATGAGTCAACAGAGTCCAGGCCACAGTGCTTGGCACCATTGGGCGCACTGCGACCAGCAAGTCCATGTGGGTGAGTCTGAAAGTCAATAGGGTGATGCTGTTTCCCATGAAGGCAAGATGCCAGATCAGGTGACCTGGGAGTTGTGCATGGCCCTATGCCTCTCAATGTCTGGACCGTGGACGACCCACCTTCCTTGGGGGACCCTCACGTGCAGGCCTTGACGATGCCTGGAATGCTCCGTCTGATAATTCCTCCTCCTCCTCCTCCCTCCCTGTGCCTGTTGTTGGTCTTTGCCTAGATGTTTCTGGCCTTGGGACACAGGGAGGGTGCTGCATGTTGACAGTGATCAGATGGAGTGATTGGTTAATTTCCCTATGCACCGTCATGAGCTCATACAGTCTTGCCTCCATCCGTCCCTGGTGTCGTTCTTGACTGGCATGTAGCTGGGCCTGCTGATTTGTCATTTTGTTGAGGGCCTCCACTACCAGGCTGAACTCCCTGGTGTCCCGCCGGTATACATCCATGATGTCTCTGAGTTCTGCCATACCCGGCCCTGCAGCTGGCTGGTCAGGTTCTAGCCTCCGCCTTGCGCCACTCCCACCACCCCTGCCCACACGAGCCGGGCCTGCGTTTGTGGGTACATCAGGTCGACGGGACCCATGAGTGCTGGCAGTGGAGGTGTTGTCTGCCACCTCCTGGGTACCCGGCGAACCATGTCGTTCATTGTCAAACTGGCTCTGTTGTGGATTAGGGGCAGGGATCCGAGCTGTGTGCTGGGATGTGGCGGGAATGGGTGTGGTGGTTGGCACAGATGTATCTGTTCCAGCTGCTGCACGGGTTTGGGATCCAGAGGGGCCTGGTTGGTTGGGGTCATCCACAGTGTGTTGAGAGGCCTCGCTGTCGGTGGGGTCAGAGCCTGGGACTGGGATCCATCCCCCCACTGGTTGGGGGTAGTTTCCACACGTTCCCCTGTGTGTGTGAGAGACAAACACTGTTAATGCACTATCATGCAGCATCCAAATTTTATATCCATTGTCGTTAGCACTGTTCCACCTGCTTTTGATTGTTGAAATTGTGTTGGGGTATGTTGTGGGATGAGATTGACATGTGCTCAGGGGTGCTTGACATGTTGGGTACTGTTTACGATGACTGGCACAGCCATTGCTGTGGCTTGTGTCGCCAGCACCACACAGATCCAGCTGTACTCTGTGTGGCCCAATCTGCACAATGCAGTGTCAATATGTATGCCTGGTTCAAGCATGCAAAGGGTTTTAATGCAGCATGTTTATGATGGAGACTGAGTGGAATTTTGCTGATTTCATTCAGCAACTTTTGAGAGGTGTTGCTGTGCTGTGACGGACACCCACTGCCAACCCCCAGGACCAGTACACCCACTTCAGGCACAGGGCTTTAGTACGTGGCACTTCTCCAAGATGCATTACCTTGTCATTACCCAGGTCCATGGTGCTACTTGAGTGCATCCACAGCATCACAAAGCTGTGGCAACAGCATTGTGTGAGAGGCACAATGGACTTGTGATTCAGCACTGTGCTTTATTTGCTTGGATGCGTCATCAGATCAGTATTTTTAAGGTTGTGTTACATGACGATTGTGACAGTGGTGCACTCCATTGTCTGTCCCCAGGGGCTCAGTTTCTGTAAGGGGTGTGTGTGACAGGCCATGCTAGTAGTTTGAGTGTGATTGCAAGTGAGCGTCCCTCGTGGTGTATCTGTCCCCCAAGAAGCATGCTGCCATGATAGTGGTTGTGAGTTCCTGTGCAGGATATCTGACCTTGTCCTGGTGTTAGTGTTTGCACTGGTCACAGGAGGTCCTTGTACTGCCTACACCAGGGCCCAGTGTCAGCTATCTTGTCAGTACTTTCACACTCCCTGTGCATTGAGCATTGGTGCATGGGTGTCTACCTTGGCCATATGGGTTGAGTGCAGCCTCCTACCCTACACCTTGTACCCTCTCACCCTCCCCCTTGGAGCCTTCTGGCACTCCCCTTGCACCCACCCCCATACTGTTAGGCACTGCTGAGAGTCATGGCCACCCACCCCATACTGTTCGGCACTGCTGGGAGTCATAGCCACATCCCCCCACATTGTTAGGCACTGCTGGGAGTCATAGCCACACACCTCCACATCACCCCCATACTGTTAGGCACTGCTGTTAGTCCCCCCATGTTACATGAGTTGTTTGTATACTCACCAGGCTCCACGGCTCCTTTGATTCCGTGTACTCCCACCGGTGGTAGCAGGGCCATGACTTTCTCCTCCCAGGGATGGTATTGTGCAGGTCTGTGGGGACCGCCACCTCCAGTGTGATGAGTGTTGGCGTAGTCCTCATCCATCTGGCGCTTGACCATCCTCCGCAGATCGTACCACCTGTTCTGGCAATCCCTCCTGGTGCGCCTAATGGCTGCAACAGCATTGTCCTCCTCGACGATACTCTCCCACAGGGGTGTCTTTTCAGCTATGCTGGTCTGTCTGACCAATGCACCAAACAGCTGTGGCTCAACTCTGATGACTTCATCTGTAAGGATCTCCATCTCCAGGTTAGTGAACTTTGGATTCTTTGGTGTTTGGTCATGGTGTGGGGTGTATGTGATTGGGGGGGTGATGGTGTGTATGGATGAGGGTGTGTGGGTCTGATTGTGAATGGGTGGTGTGTGTGTGAATGAGATAGGGTGTATGTGTGAAGGTGTATGGCTGAAGTTGTTGGTGTGCTATCAGTGTCTTTGCACAAATAGGTATGTTGCAAAGGATGATGGGTTGTATGTGTGGGCCCTTTCATTGGTCCATTTGTGGTTGTGGCCTATTTTGAATTTTTGGTGGGTGTGTTATAAGGGGTGGGTGTGACTTGGGCCCTCTGTTGCCTGTTTGGATGTGACCAGGACATTGTTTTCCTATGGTGTGTACACAGTAGACTTGTTTTGTGGGGTTGTGCGACTCGTTTGCACCCTCCTTGTGCTGGATTCGGGGTTTGTGTGTACTTTATTAGTGGGGGGTGGGCAGTTTGTTGTTGTTGTTGTTGTTGCTGGCTCATACGGGACATTTTTGCGGTTCGTATTTGTTGGTGCGGCTGGCAGTTATGGTCCGTTTTCGGGACCGGGGTTCGTGTATGCTTGATTGAGGGGTGTGCGGTTCGTATTTGTTGGTGCGGCTGGCAGTTACGGTCCGTTTTCGGACCGGGGTTCGTGTACGCTTGATTGAGACTTGTGCGGTTCGTATTTGTTGGTGCGGCTGGCAGTTACGGACCGTTTTTGGGACCGGGGTTCATGTACGCTTGATTGAGGGGTGTGCGGTTCGTATTTGTTGGTGCGGCTGGCAGTTACGGTCCGTTTTCGGACCGGGGTTCGTGTACACTTGATTGAGAGTTGTGCGGTTCATATTTGTTGGTGCGGCTGGCAGTTACGGACCGTTTTTGAGACCGGGGTTCATGTACGCTTGATTGAGGGGTGTGCGGTTCGTATTTGTTGGTGCGGCTGGCAGTTACGGACCGTTTTCGGGACCGGGGTTCGTGTACGCTTGATTGAGGGGTGTGCGGTTCGTATTTGTTGGTGCGGCTGGCAGTTCTGGTCCGTTTTCGGACCGGGGTTCGTGTACGCTTGATTGAGAGTTGTGCGGTTCGTATTTGTTGGTGCGGCTGGCAGTTACGGACCGTTTTTGGGACCGGGGTTCATGTACGCTTGATGGAGGGGTGTGCGGTTTGTATTTGTTGGTCGGCTGGCAGTTACGGTCCGTTTTCAGGATTGGGGTTCGTGTACGCTTGATTGAGGGGTGTGCGGTTCGTATTTGTTGGTGCGGCTGGCAGTTACGGACCGTTTTTGGGACCGGGGTTCGTGTACGCTTGATTGAGGGGTGAGCGGTTCGTATTTGTTGGTGCGGCTGGCAGTTACGGACCGTTTTCGGGACCGGGGTTCGTGTACGCTTGATTGAGGGGTGTGCGGTTCGTATTTGCTGATACGGCAGGCAGTTACGGTCCGTTTTCAGGACCGGGGTTCGTGTACGCTTGATTGAGGGGTGTGCGGTTTGTATTTGTTGGTGCGGCTGGCAGTTACGGACCGTTTTCGGGACCGGGGTTCGTGTACGCTTGATTGAGGGGTGTACGGTTCGTATTTGTTAGTGCAGCTGGCAGTTACAGACCATTTTCGGGACCAGGGTTCGTGTACGCTTGATTGAGGGGTGTGCAGTTTGTATTCGTTGGTGCGGCTGGCAGTTATGGTCCGTTTTTGGGACTGGGGTTCGTGTACGCTTGATTGAGGGGTGTGCGGTTCATATTTGTTGGTGCGGCTGGCAGTTACGGTCCGTTTTCGGGACCGGGGTTCGTGTACGCTTGATTGAGGGGTGTGCGGTTTGTATTTGTTGGTGCGGCTGGCAGTTACGGTCCGTTTTCGGGACCGGGGTTCGTGTACGCTTGATTCCGGGGTGTGCGGTTTGTATTTGTTGGTGCGGCTCGCTCATACGCAATGTTTTCCGCACGAATCATGCTTCATGCGGTACTACGTTTGCCCGTATAAATCGCGTATTTGGTCCCTGGTCTGGATCGTACTTGTTAGCTCGTACGGCATGTTTACAAATCGTACGGTTATAGTTCCGACGACATTTCGTACGGGTCTTCGATTGTGGTTCGTACGGTTCGCTGCTATTCGGACGTATTTCAGGAATTCAGATCGTACTACGCTATTCGGACGGACTTTTTCATTCGTACGGAGACGGCTACGAATACGAATCGTAAGACGGTTTTTATCCCAAATCGGAATCGAGCCCTTGGTGTACCTACCTTGATGACTGCTCTCTTTTTACTAGCCAGGCCAGAAACTTGCCCGTCTGCTCCCCTTGCTCATAGACCCTGCGATAGATAGATTTGTTTTTGCCTTTGCCGCTTCAGTAAGAAGTTGTTTATAGTCCAGTGTTTTGGCCCCAATAACTGCTGTGCAGCCGTATCATGGGACTGTGCCAGTATAGTTTTGCCCTGCAGGATCTCACTCTCTAGTTGGTCTATACGTTTCATCAATTCTCGTTTATGACCTATCATAAGGGCGAGGGCTCTTCCCTTCACAACAGCCCCAAAGGCACCCCAGATGACCTGGGCCGAGGCGACCAAGCCCACATTTTCTTTGAAATACAGCTTGGTGTCTTCAATCAGGGCCGCCTTGACATGTGGTATCTTAAGAGCCCATGGGTTTATAGTCATAGTCGAACATCTAGCCCAGGAACCCAGCGTTATTTTAGTGAATATAGGGGAATGGTCCAATATGCCCCGAGCCAGGCAGGGTGCCTTGCTAAATTCTGGAAGGTCATGCGTGTGTGAGCCTATAGTCGATTCACAACTGGCTGTTGTGGACCCCAGAGTAAAAAGTAAATTGCGAAGTGGTAGGGTTAAAATGTCACCAGATTTCAACTAGGCCCAGGGTCAACAAAAATGTGGCTAATTTGGACCCTGAAACAGGATCGTTACATTGGGGGGGGTGGATGATCCATCCGACCGTCCGCCACAAGATGAAAGTCTCCCCCGATCACCAACGTGCTGATTGGAAGATCAAGAATAAGTTTACTAAGCTCTCGCAGGGTGGATTGTTACAGCGCTGGGGGGACCTATACCAAGAGTATATTAAGTGTCTTCCCCTCCCATGAGCAAGACACCACCACAAACCTGCCGTGCTCATCTACTCATGTGTTCTTCACCGTGTAGGGGCAGTTCCAGTGTAGAAGCCCACCTACCCCACGGGAACCCGATGTGAAACCGCAGTGAGTAATAAGTTGATATCCCCATCTGCTGAGGGCCCTACACGTATTACCAATTAGGTGGGTTTCTTGCAAAAGGGAAACATCAGGAGCCTGTTGCTTTAGGTATTGAAGGACTATGCCTCGTTTCAGTTTATCCCCCAGTCCATTAACGTTCCACGTTAGGAACCTAAGATCACTTTTTGGATACATGGGCAGAGGTGAGTAAGCAAATCATGCATATCAGTAGGGGGTTACCTATTTTGTCGAAACCACAGTGGTACCATGAATTGTGGGTATTCATGCCGCACAATATCCAATGTGTCAACAGATGGACATCAACAGGCCTTGAAAAGGAGAAACGTTCCCAGGAATGTAATGTGTAAACACAGAGTGTCGGTGCATCTGATTCAGGCATCAATCTTAACAATAATTGTACATTACCTTGCTGTGTAAGACTAAAATAACCAACTAAGCAACAACCCCTCCCACTTCAAACTCCCTCCACGACCCCCATCCTTGCCTCACTGCATAAAGGAAGTAAACAATCCGTTTCCCAAACAGTGCAGAGAGCCCGTCGCCCTCCCAGCCCTGCAATAATGGAACTGTGGACTCAACCCATCCCTCCCATTTTGCTAGTCATATGTAAAATTGTAAGCCACAGGAACTCATTTAGGTAGAATAGAATATACTTATCACTGTCTCAGAGAGTGACCTCTCAGGCCAACGGGTCGTTACAGCTCCATCACGACCAGCCGCGGGGGGCACACCGATCACCCCTATGTCAGATGGTCCACAGCGGGCCCATACCCCCGTCAGCCCACCTCCTATGATATAAACCCGTAGGAGTCTCCATATAATTATCCAGGAGGCGGAACCAAGTGTAAGTCATATGCATATAGTCTGGGGATCCCGCTCCCCGAAGGCCATCGCTTCATGTCCGAGCTATCTATTAACAATGTACATCAGTGTTTATCGTTTTTTCCGCTCCTGTCGTCCTTTTTCTCCGACGCGATGCCAGCCATCTAGCCACTTCCTCGCCTTTGCAGGATCTGTGAAGAACCAGCTTTTACCCTCTGCTTCCACTCGTAACTTCGCAGGGAACAGCATGGCATATTTAAGTTCCCTTTTCCTGAGAGCTTTCTTGACTTCCAAAAAGGAACGTCTTTGTTTCTGAAATTTAGCAGTAAAGTCAGGGAAAAAGGGGATAATGATGTTTTGGAATTTATGAGGTGGGGCACTTCGGGCCCTCTGAAGCATATGGTCTTGATCGCGGAAATTAAACACCCTCACCAGGATCGGCAGCGGGGACGCCCCTGGGTTGGGTCTACCCCCTGGGATGCGATGGGCTCTCTCAATGGAGAAGTAGTTGGAGAGGTGTTTAGGCTGCAGTTGTTTGGTCATAAGATCTTCAACAAAGAGGTCAACTGCTGGTCCCTCCACCCTTTCTTGCACCTCAAGGATGCGAACATTGTTGCGTCGCGACCTCCCCTCGTAATCGTCAAGCTGAGTCTCCATGTAGTCGGTCTTTTGTTGGAGAGCAGAGACTTGTTTTTTCAATGTGGCACCGCCCACTCCCATTTCTTGTGTGGCGTCGTTAATCTGCAAGCCCATTTTACGTAGGTCTGCTCTAAAAAGGGAGATGTCTGTAGAAACCGAGTCAATATGAACCTCGAGTGATGTGCGGACTTCATTGACAGCCGCCAAGGCATCTTGAACCGTGGGTGCTTCTTGTTCATTCCTTTTCTGCTGAGGATCATGCTCCGCGCCAAAAGCTGGCTGCCCCCCTTCATGCATTCTTTGCAGGGCAAACTTATCAATTTTTTGTTGGTGTACAGTTCGATTGCCCTTATTTGCGCCATTTTCATTTCCGGTTTACAACGGTAGAGCCCACAACCAGGGGTACTCACCTCCGCCTACCGTGTTGGTCACCGAGTGGCCTGTTGGCTTCTTCCCTCTGTCACAGAATCACAGCCTCTCAAAGCACTTTCTCGGAGTGTCGATGCTCGGGTCTGTCTAATTGAAGCATCTTTGTACATGCGGCGATAGGGCAGTGCAATTAGGGTACAGTAACGTGTGGTCCACGACCTCATAGAACTAGGCTTCGGCTCTCAGTGCGACACTCTCAACTCACAGGTCCAAAGTAAGGCCCAGCAAGAGCTCTGTGCCTCAGTAGCGCTATGCGGGGCTCATAAAAATGTTGTGGCGAAGTTCCGCACCTGTACTTTCCTCTCCACCAGCCGGGGATACCCAGACGATCCGTGTACCAAAGGCATGACCTTAACTACCAGGATCGGGTATTATCCCCCACAGTGCTAGCAAAATGGCTGCCCTCAGTTTTGCAGCTATTGTACAGGAGTCCAATGGGGGGGGAACCGGCCAGTCCAGCCCCGAGGTGTCTAGTCGGGAAGTATTCCAATCAACACCACTCGTCACCATGGCAGCCCTCTGCATATATTTCTGCTAAGTGTGTCGTCGGCCTGGGGTCTGTCCCACCACAGGGCCTCTCCAGAGCTCCGCTCTCCCCACCCGAAAGCCGGTTCCCTCATCAGTGCAGGGCCGGGTAATTGCTCCGCTATTTCCTCAGGCCAAGCGATTCACTCATGTTGCTTGTGGGCCCCTCCCACTGCAGAGGGTCACGCCTGATGGCGGCTTCGCGCCATGCCTGCAGATCACTGGGCCGGACCCACCTTCTCGCAGCGGGGTGCCAGATTCACCCAAGTCCGCGGTAGACTCACTGGGTCAGGCCGAACCCACATTGGATGCTTCCACAGGCTTTGTGGATGTCCCGGAAGGTCGATACACTTATCAGCCACCACAGAGAACAATGCAGCAGGGATAGAGATCCTTTGTTTGGATAAAAGACAGGATAGATGCGAGATTAAGGGCAGACAATGCCGGAGCTGCTCTAATCAGAGGCCATCTTCACCAGTTATTGGCCACGCCCCAGTCTACAAGGATTATTAAGATTATGATGTGAGAGCCTGAACTCAGAAGTCTTGTCCACCATCCCATCTGATGCCAAGTGCCATGGGCTCAACACTACTCTCCAGCATGTCTTGCAGATCATCATCATTAAACCCACTTATGTCATGTGGTCTGAACTCAAAAGTCTTCCCCAAACTATCAAACTCCCAACCCCCATTCAAGAAACAAGGTGCAAAGTAAACTCTCCCATAGAAGACTACCAACATTCACTGTATTCAAATCCAAGCTCACAGATAACCTCACCCAAATCAATCATGGCTTACCTGAACCAATACCAAATCGAACACTGGCCCCCAAGCCATCACACAAACCTCCAGAATGGCCAAAATAGACTAAATACAATTCTCTGGCTCAACAACGTCCAGAAGAAGCCAAAAAACAAAAACTACTAATTTAAGAAAAGTGAGACGGAAAGGTGGAGGCAGCAGAAATAATACATTTACAAACTAGGATCGATTGCTTCAAACAGTTTCCAATAATGTTCATCAAGAAATTGATTTTGCATCCTTCACTACTCTTGGAATAGATCCAAACGTTAGGGCATGGATTTGTTCATGGAATCAGGGTATGAAATTCTGGGACAAGAAAGGGCTTCTGCCCAGTACAGCCACTGAAGGAACAAAGTGGGTCTTATCCTTTACTATTCACTGGAGAGCAATATCTTTCAGCTCTACCAGACTCCTGTGAGTGCTTGTGACCTGTCCAGGACTTTTGGACAGTTCTGTTCGTTAGGCCTGTGGGGGAAGTACCTGTTCTTTCAGTCTTGCCATATGACAATTTACTAAACTGCATAATTATTAGAATAGGTTTGACTGGTTCTATTTGGTGGTAGAGGCAGATTTGGAAGAGATACAACAGTTATTTTCTTTCTGTTTCTTTCTTTCATAATTTTGTGGTTTTGTTAATCTGTCATGGTCGCACATGGCTATTACAGTAAACAAAAACAGGTCATTCATTTTGGACCAGTATTGAACCCTACTATAGGATAGGGTGACATGGTTATTCTTCTACAAAATGAGGATCTATTATTTAAGCAGAGGGATATATAATTTATAGGCTTGTTTGGCAGTGTTTTACTAATGTTTAAGTTGGAAAAGATGATTGATTTGCATTTTATGTGGCAATGTCTGTGTGTATTTGTGGAGTCCCTGATATTGGTGTTTTTCTCATGCTTCATGAGGGTTGGGACAGAACAACTCAAGCTACCTGCAATCATATATGATATATTTACCATTTCTCTTTGACACAGGGTGTGATATAGTGTGTTCCTCATTGGATATATGTCAATCTTTCCCTAATACACTGGTTTATTAAAATTTAAAAAATGTAAAAAGTTAGCATGCCACAAGCCCCATAACCATCTCTGAACTCTCAAAACAGAATACAGTATGCAACGTCACCAACAAATATGAAATATATACATCAATGTTACCTGACAGGATGAAACACATTACTGTTCAAGAGCCTCTGTGCTATTTGGAGGTTTCACAAATATTTATTACATCCCAGTCCACTACACCTAACACAACTCAATCCCAGAGGCCCTGAACTTTCTTTATTGTGTGAAGTCCAAAATGTCATGACAGCCATTTGTCTCCTAACCCCATGATTATTCTCACAGATATAGACCAGAGACCTTGCCCTATCCCCACACGGTACACAGTCTAAATATCGAGTTTGTAATATCGACCTACAGAAATATCGAGTCTGAAATATCGAAGGTAAAGAATATCGAGGTCAAGAATATCGTTGGACAGAATATCGACCCTAAGGTAAGTAATATCGAATTTATTTATATCAATGTAAGTAATGTTGAAGTCAGTAATATCGATATCAAATATATCGATGTTACTAATTTCGATGTTACTAATATCGATATTTGTAGTACTAATATATATTTGATTAGGTATTTAATATGTATGTGTTATATGTTTTTTGTTAAGTATTTTACTTGTTTTAAATTACATGTGTACTTTTTTATATATTAATAATGATATTTGTAAGTTCATTTTTTGTTTTAGTACTGGAGCGGGTTGTGGGTTTATAGGAGAATAGGGTGGAAAGTAATTTAAATATATGAAACTAATTATGCTTTTTTAGGAATTACAAATTAATTTTAATTAATTTTTGCATTTAAGTTTTGTAGCGGGTAGTGGGTTTATAGGGGAATTGGGTGGGAAGTATTTTAATTGTAATTAAGTAATGATTTATTTTAATTTATTGGTATTGATAATGAATTCATTTTTAATTATTTATTAATTGTCAATTAATTATTTTAATTGTTAATTTATTTTTTAAATTGGTAATTAATGTTTGTAATTGGTAATTATTTTTGTAATTGATAATTTCTTTTTTTAATTGGTAATTAATATTTGAAATTGGTAATCAATGTTTTGAATTGGTGATTAATGTATGTTATTGGTAAATAATTTTTTTAACTGGAAATTAATTATTGTAATTGGTAATTCATTTTTTAATTTGTAATTGTTTGTAATTGGTAATTAATGTTTGTGGTTGGTAATTAATTTTTTTAATTGGTTAGTAATTTATTTTAATTGGAAACTGTTTTTTAATAATTGGTAATTAATGATTTATAAAAAGTGTTCTTTGGTATAAAAAATCATTTTATTGTTTAACGTTTTTTAATTGCTAATCAATTTTAAAAAATAAATATGTTTTTTGTTTGAAAAAAATTTCATTGTTCAATATTTAGTATTTGGTAACTAATATTAATTAATTATTATTTATTGGTATTTATTGTTAATTTATTGTTAATAAATTATTCAATTGTAATTATGCTTTTAATAATTATTAATGGGTATTTGTAAATGATGTTGGTTTATTTCAAATTTAAATTATTAATTATTTTAAATACAAACATTATTTATAAGTATGTTATATTTAATTTCCATGCTATCCAACGCTTTCCCTACTGTTGCACTCTCTGGAGTGGGAAAAGTCATTTTTACCCCTATGCTATTCAACGTTTTCCCTACTGTTTTACTCTCTGGAGTTGGAATAGTAATTTTTACCCACCCGCTATCCAACGCTTTCCCTACTGTTACACTCACTGGAGTGGGAATAATAATTTTTACCCCTATGCTATCCAACGCTTTCCCTACTGTTGCACTCTTTGGAGTGGGAATAGTACATTTTACCCTGCCGCTATCCAACGTTTCCCTACTGTTGCACTCTCTGGAGTTGGAATAGTAATTTTTACCCCTACGCTATCCAACGCTTTCCCTACTGTTGCACTCTCTGGAGTGGGAATAGGAATTTTTACCTCTCCGCTATCCAACGCGTTTCCTACTGTTACACTCTTTGGAGTGGGAATAGTAATTTTTACCCCTACGCTATCCAACGCTTTCTCTACTGTTGCACTCACTGGAGTGGGAATAGTAATTTTTACCCACCCGCTATCAAACGCTTTCCCTACTGTTGCACTCTTTGGAGTGGTATAGTAATTTTTACCCCTACGCTATCCAATGCTTTCCCTACTGTTTCACACTCTGGAGTTGGAATATGAATTTTTACCCACCCGCTATCCAACGCTTTCCCTACTGTTGCACTCTCTGGAGAGGGAATAGTAATTTTTACCCCTACGCTATCCAACGCTTTCCCTATTGTTTCACACTCTGGAGTTGGAATAGTAATTTTTACCCACCTGCTATCCAACGCTTTCCCTACTGTTGCACTCTCTGGTGCTGGAATAGTAATTTTTACCCCTACCCTATCAAACGCTTTCCCTACTGTTCCACTCACTGGAGTGGAAATAGTCATTTTTACCCATCAGCTATCCAACGCTTTCCCTACTGTTTCACACTCTGGAGTTGGAATAGTAATTTTTACCCCTACGCTATCCAAAGCTTTCCCTAATGTTGCACTCTCTGGAGTGGGAATAGTAATTTTTACCTTCCCGCTATCCTATGCTTTCCCAACTGTTGCACTCTTTGGAGTAAGAATAGTAATTTTTACCCCTACGGTATCCAACGCTTTCCCTACTGTTTCACACTCTGGAGTTGGAATAGTAATTTTTACCCACCCGCTATCCAACGCTTTCCCTACTGTTGCATTTTTTGGAGTGGGAATAGTAATTTTACTTTCTACGCTATCCAATATTTTATTTACTGTCGGTTTTTTTGGACTTTAAATAGTAGTAGTATTTATTTATCTATTTAATATTTTTTGTATTATTTTAGATAATGTAGTAATTAATTTTAAATATTTTGAAGGTATATTTGATTTTTTTAATTCATTAAATAAATATTAAATTTTTATTTATGTTATTATTTTGGGGTCGATTCCGATTCGGGAAACAAATCCGTACGACGATTCGAATTCGTAGCCGTTTCTGTACGAATCGTACAAATCCATCCGAATCGCGTAGTACGATCCATAGTAAAAAATATGTCTGAATCGTTGCAAACCGTATGAAAAGCAAGGGAAAATCAGTACGATACGGACCCTGAAAGTGAACCGTACGAATCGTAAACATGACGTACGACCCGACAAGTACGGTCCGGACCGGGGAATGAGTATGCGATTCGTACGCTAAATGTCGCGTATGTGCAATTCGTACAGAGAGCCACACAATCACATGGGGTCCGGTTCGTACACCCCATGATCATAGGGGTACGGTTCGTACACCCCATGGTCATAGGTGTACGGTTCGTACACTCCATGATCATAGGGGTACGGTTTGTACACCCCATGATTGTAGGGGTACAGTTCGTACACCCTATGATCGTAGGTGTACTGTTCGTACACCCCATGATCATAGGGGTACAGTTCGTACACCTACGATCATGGGGTGTATGAACCGTACCCCTACGATCATGGGGTGTATGAACCGTACCCCTATGATCATGGGGTGTACGAACCGTACATCTACGATCATGGGTGTGTACAAACCGTACACCTACGATCATGGAGTGTACGAACCGTACCGGGGGACCGTTTTGCACGCATTTCGAGTCGAATTCTGCTTTTCGTGTATCATTTATTAATTTAAACATTATTAAATATTTTTAACTATGTTTATTTTATTTATTAGTATTATTTACTTTATTTTACACATTTATTTTTAACAAAAAAAACGATATTTTTAACTATGATATTTTTAACCTCGATATTTTAGTTTCGATATTTTTGTACTTACCTTGTTGTAGATAGGATGTTGATATACTTACCTTTGATATTCCAGCGTCGATGTTTCTGTAGGTCGATATTCTTTGAGTCATGCATGTGCCCGATACTTTCTGTAACTACAACCGCTATAGCTGCCTGGATGGAGTGGACTGACTACATTCTAAGCATATCGGGGCTGGTGCATGTGTGGCAAAATCACTAGCTAGTGGCCAGGTAGTGTGTAATAACCCAGGACAACCGGCAGGGCTATCCCCTGGTTTTATTGATCAGCCTAGTAGGGGGGTTGACACAAACTGTGTATCATCTGGGTTGGGTGCGCAGGATTTGTCAGAGTCTATCACTACGGGTTCCATAGTATTTGAAGGGGGACCCGACAATGATACAAATACTGGCTCCCTTCTTATACTATCTTGGAACCTGGCCGGGCTGGCTAATAAGTTGGACTGTCCAGAGTGGGGATCGTTTATTGATAGAAACAACGTTTGTTTTTTCCAGGAAACATGGGCTAGAGAGGAGAAAATACGTGCCGGTTATGCTTCTTTCTTTGTTCCGGCACGCTGGGGGTGCAAGGGATGCCCGTCAGGGGGCCTTGCAGTCTGGGTGGGGGTATACCTGGGCTGTAAGGCCAAACATCTGAATACTATGTCAGAGGATGTCCAGTGTGTTATGCTGGAGTGGCCCAATACATCCAAGCTCGCACTGGTCAATGTGTACTCTAGACCAGTGAACATCACCGGTGAATCAAGAACCATTGAGGAAGTGTCTTTATTCTTGAGCTCATTGCCTAGTGGTACCCCTTTCGTGGTCGGAGGTGATTTTAATTGCCACTATGAGCCTCTACCGGGTTTGATCGAGGGGCTAGCCTCTGATGAAGATGATCAATGGGTAATACCATCATCGTCGGCTCCTTCTCCAAGGGCATGGACTCCATTGGCCATTCAAATCATGGCTCTAACCCTTAAACTTTCTATCAGAGCCTGTAATGGACGAGTCCCATCAGATATACCCCCAAAATGCACATTTAACAAGAAAGGGCAGGAGTCGCGTCTGGATTATATACTGGTCGAAACTCGTTCATGGTCAAAAGTGAATGATTTTAAGGTCATTGAAAGGAGCAACAGTGACCATAACTCATTAATCTTGGAAATACACTCTCCTGGTACTGTCATAGAGAAGATTAGTGGCAATGACCTGCCGGATTCGAGGCTGGTTCTATCCAATGATAGACGTAGAGTTAAGTGGGCTTACCTACTGTCACATCCGGAGAAGGTTTGCGAGCTTTATGACCGAATTATCCCCACTCTCGAAAAAGTTAGTGAATTAACATCTGGCCCACATTCTCCTGACATGCATAATAGGCTTGGGACTTTGCACGGTCAACTAATTAATGAGCTGGAAGATGTGTTCAATCCCAGGACTATGAAGAAACTCTCCAAGGGAAAAAGATCTTCATGGTATAATGCCGCTTGCAGAAAGGCGAAGGCCGATCTACTGTCCGCTCTAAAAAAGAACAAAGATAGAGCGGTGATCCAGGCCATGAGACCTGACTACAAGAGTCAAGTCCAACTCGCGAAGGAGGAGTGGGATCGCGATAACTGGACACAATTAACTGATGCTCTTGCAGTCAGAGACTCGCGTAGATTCTGGTCTATTGTAAAAAATGGGTCTGATGAGCCGTTGATGGCCGTTGAGGATAATATATCAGCTAATGTCTGGGAAGATCATTTTCGGACTTTGTATGCTGCTGATAATGCCGACTCGGAAGGGGAATAGGGGGTGGGGGGTTGCGGCTGAATTCTATCCCGCAAATTAATGGCGATGATTTTACCAGAAAAGAGGTCTCTGCTGCAATTCAAAAACTGGCAGCAGGGAAAGCACCGGGGTTGGATAAACTCCCAGGCGACCTCTTTAAGCATGAACCTACAATATGGGCTCCGTATCTGCTGGTGATTTATAACACGATCCAGAGGGGCATGTCGGTACCAGGTACTTGACTGGGCGCAGAGATTGTCCCCATTTTCAAAAAGGGTTCACCTCTGCTCCCAGTCAACTACAGGCCTATTAGCCTCATCGACGTGCCCCAAAAGATCTTCGGGAGGCTGATCCTCGATCGCCTCCTAGAGTGGACGCAGGAGAACTCCATATTGAGTAATTACCAGGCGGGGTTCAGAAAGAACATATCTACGGTTGACCAAATCTTCCGCCTGTCTATGCTGTTTTGGAAAACTGTCACAATCGAAGGGGGGAGCCTGTATACGGTTGTTGTGGACCTCCGTGCGGCCTTCAACCTGGTGCCAAGGGGCAAGCTGTGGACCGTGCTCGCAGAGATGGGGATTCCTTCCCATCTCCTGAACATTCTAATTTGGCACCACCAGGAGTAAGGTGTGGGAGAAATGGAGTGTTGTCTGCCAAGTTCCCCATTGGCAGAGGGGTAAGACAGGGGTGCGTCCTAGCACCCACCCTGTTTTGCCTCTACGTCAACGGGGTAATTGACCACCTAAATGGGATAACTAACATCGATGCCCCTAAGCTTGCTGGCAATAGGGTCCCCGCAATTATGTTTGCGGACAACACCCTGCTGCTGTCGAAATCCCATATGGGGATTCAACGGGTGTTGGAAGGCTTTGAGGCATTTTGCAAGGAGCGGGGGTTAGAAAGCAACGCTCTGAAAACAAAATTTATGATTTTTAATCCCCCCAGCAACTTCTCGTCCCAATCCGAGTATAGGCGACAACAGGTTGGAAAGGGTCCAGATTTTTTAATATTTGGGGGTGACCTTAAATGAAAACATGACCTGGGCCCCCCATCAAATTAAATCCCGACTAAAACTGGCTCAATTATCAGGTGGCATTTTCAAGCTCCCCAACACTTCAACAATTAAACCTATTCGACCACCCATTGAAATCTATAACATGCAGGCCAGGGGGTCAGCTGTATATGGTGGTGAACTCTGGAGACATGAGTGCAGATCTGAGATCACTGTCACAGAAAACAAATTTTTGAGGCAACTTTTAGCTTTGCCTTCTAGCACTCCCTTGCTGCCACTGAGGCTTGATATGGCCCTTAGACCAATAGATGAAGTCCTCGGACTTAAACCCCTAACATTCCTGAGAAGGCTCTGGATTACACCTGAGCTCTTCAAATATAGGCAGGAACTAATAGAAATTTTAAGGGTAACAAATGTGGGCAAAATTCCATGGTTCAACTATATTAAAAATGAGTTGGGAAAGTTGGGAATCTCGCAACTGTGGTCTGATCCGGAGATAGCCTGTACTAGGGTCTCACGCAAGCACCTAGCTAAACTCTATTAGGAAAGTAAATTAAGGTCTTCGATACAGAGTGTGCAAAGTGGAACCCTAGCTGATTCCTTTTTAAAAGAAAAAGATTTTTATGCATTTGAGTCAGTGCTGGATGATATTTTTCCCATTTTAACCAGAAAGCTCTACTTACAGTGGAGGTATGGAACCTTGCCAGTTAGAGCTTTTACTGGCAAGTGGAGTACCCCCACCGTAAAATGTTGTCCTGGCTGCAATCATGAATTGGAGAACGACCTGCATATTATGTTTTTCTGTCCAACTTACAAAAAAGCAAGAAGGTTCTGGCTTGTGCCGTTGTGCAGAAATTTGGGTCTAAATCATTGTGTGCAGGCATATAGAATTCTAAAAACGGACTTATCCACTGTTATAGTGTTTGCTGTAGCCAAATTTCTGGCAGCATTTTGGACTAAGCGCAGGAATTTCATAACCAATGATTAATTTTTAAACTTTAGTACATGCTCTATCGTATCTAATTTTATAATTATAATAGATTGTTAATGATGAATTGTAAGATGAATAATTCTGAATATGTACTGTTTGATGGGAATTTTTATCATCTTGCTATTTGTGTATACTTCAGTTTTTATGATGATGTTTGTATCTTTTATGGCTAAGCTAGCCGAAATAAAGAGAATAAAGAAAGAAAGAATATTGAGTCAGTGATTCCACCACACAATGGTAGCTCCCATTACTAGTGTTACTTCCCAACTTCACAAAAATAGTCTGTTTACTAAAATGCCTGACATCATTCAAGAACTCAGTAGGCCCTTGCCTGGCCACCATCACTTCAGCCCATGCAGACGATCCCCTAAGATATGTTATGTTCTGTTATAAATATTTCTAAAGCACAGAGATGCCTCCAAAGGGGTCTCCCGGTGCTAGTCGCAGGTGAGACATGGCAGCAGTAAGACAGAGAACAGTAGCCTAGCTGGAGAAAAGCCAGGATTTCAGCTGTTTTTGTAATTGTAATTGATTGTGAAATTTACTAATGTTAGGTAGCATCGAGCTCCATAGGGTCGGGGCTAAAACATGAAAGGAGCAGCCTCACATTCTGGCTCTACTGTAGTGGGGAACATAGGCTAGGTGAAGTGAAGTGCTTTAGATGGCATTTAGAAATGCATCAGAGTAGCCAGACTGAGGTTCCTTGCTTCTATAGAATTTTGTGAGCGGTACATAGGGCCTTGAAATTGGTGCACTTTACGATAGGTAGCCAGTGGAGCTTGAGAAGAATATGGGAGGCATAAGTGAATTTGGAGAGGGAAAAAAGAATTACTCCAATATTGGAACTTTCATAGATTCACATGTTTGAATCATTCCACGACGTTGGAGTCCCCAGTATATTTATAAAAGTAATGTCACAATAGACATAGAAGTTAAAGTTCTAAGGCCTCATAATTAAGTAACATATCCAAGTCCTTATTTAAAAAAGGACCGCACTTAAGAGACAATCAATCAGCTGACACCACCCTCTAGAACCTTCTTGTAAGGAGCTCCAGTTCCTTAGATTTTCTACTGCACGTCGTGCTTGGGAGTCTCCACTGAGCTCTGCTCGGTTTCTTTCCTCACAACTCTTGGAATAACCTTGGCTTCAGGTTTTTTCTTATTCTTAGCATATTCTCAGGTTCTTTATCTGTTCTTCGGTGTTCTGATTGATTTCTCCATATCAGACACAACTAAAAAAGGCCTTTTCAGGCCCTGTGGTACCTGCAGGAAGAAAAGGATACGTATCGACAACCCACATAAAGACTGCCTTTATTGACTCTATCCAGAGCATAAACCGGAGGCCTCTAAGTTATGTCGAACTTTTTCATCTAAAATCTTAAAAGATCATGAGGGAAGGCTTTTATTATGGTTGCAGAGGCTTAAAGACAGAGAGGACACTGTTTCCTCTGAGGAGAGTGACAGTTCCTCAAGGTTCTCTTCCTAGACGCCTCAAGAAAGACAACTGGATGACTCTCCAGGTCATTCCTCACAGGAACCTCCATAGGGGACGCTCAAAGAGTCTTTAGAGAGCACTAACAAGCAGGACTTACCCTCAGAATTGCCTCCCCCACATCCAAGTTCGGTTTTTGTCAGGAAACCCCTCAAGAAATCGGCTTCAGAACCATCTACTTCTCCATCGAAGATAAAATATACTTTTAAGAATCCTTTCTCAGCCCCGTTGATGAACAGTTTGTCAATGGCAGCATTGACGATGACAAAATCCCCTTTGGCTGTCATTGGGGTTACATCGTCGACGATTACTGTCACCACGGTTACAGTTTCATCAGCGTCAATCTCCAAGTCGACGACATTGTCATCGACAAGTCAAGTTCCGTTATCGTCGACGGTAAAGATATCCAAAGTCTCAAAGTCGAAGTTAACGATGACAAGGATGATGACGAGTTCTTCATCGACAGTACTTCCCGCGTCGATGATGAGTTTACCACCGACTACTCTCTTGTCGATGATTCCTCCCATTTCTTCATCAACTGCCTTCTCGTCAAGGGACGCATCGCCAATGGCAGTTTTGTCGACAGGGGTGTTTGGAGCTGCGCAAAGTCCTTCTGAGCTGAATGTAAAATATCAAGAAGACTCTGAAGATGAAAAATATTATGACCAGCAAATTTGCTATCCTTATCAACAATGTCAACAGCAACAGCAACCAGAGATGGTATGTCTGCCTTCCACCCTGGTTACAGACTTACAATTTATGTTGGGGGAATATAATAAGAGATTTCCTCCGTCGCCACCATCTCCTGCACCCGCACCTCCTCCACTTCCTGTGGTGCAAAGTTAGCCTTCACCTCCTCCTCTGCCTCAAGTACCAATGCAACAGTTTCCATTCTCGGATGAAGAGGAAGAGGATCAGCAGGAGGAAGGAGAAATATGAGAGGTACAGCAACAACAGGAGGGATGGTCCCACCACCAGCAGTGCCATCTCCCCCACAGACTGATTCGCCTTCAGAGAACATTGTGGGTTTGCATAACCTCTTGGAGAGAGCAGCCAGGCGTTTTGAGCTTCCGATACCTGTTTATCAACAGGATTGCTACCTCTATGATTTCAAAGAACTCTTCAAGAAATCAGTCCAATTAATGCCCATCATGGATTATATTTGGAATCAAGTAGTAAAGATAATGCAAAATCCAGCAACAGTGCCACCAGTCTTGCCAGGACTTGACAAGAAATATAAAGCCCCTGATGACACACCTGCCTGCCTCACAGGTCTTCCAAGGCCTGATTCAGTGGTTTCTCAGACTGCACAATGTAGGTCTAAGAACCCCTCAGCTCCGTTATCAGCACCTCCGGACAAGGAGGGTAGGAGACTAGACAACATTGGCAAGTGTTTTTCAACTATGTCTGTGTTACCAGTCAGAGCGTCTAACTCCTTAGCTCTGTTGGGCCGTTACAACAGGCAAATGTGGTTGGCTATTGCTCCTTACATCAACAATCTCACAACAGATGTCACTGATGAGGCAAAAAAGATTCTTCTGGTGGGCGAACGCTCTGCTTCGGAGATAATTGATTGTGCAATTGACATTGCTTCCACCGGGTTCCGTAGGCTGGCCGGGGCTCCAGTTTTGAGCCGCCAGGGATGCTAAAGGCCACAACGTTCAGGCCAGAAGTACCAACCAAGATTTTAGATATGCCTAGGATGGTGAGGAACTGTTGGGAAGCATATTGATGAAGCCCTACAGGGAACCAAAAAAGACACACATATGGCTACGGCTCTTGGTATCCTTTAATACAAAAGGATGCCTTTTCGTGGTGCTTGAGGCAAAGATCAACCATCCTACTGGGGAAGCTACCACAATACCAGTATCCAACCAATATCTCCTCAAACCAACAATACAGAACACAGTTTGCCCAGAGACAGCAACCT
Source organism: Lissotriton helveticus (assembly GCF_964261635.1). Lineage (NCBI taxonomy): Eukaryota > Metazoa > Chordata > Amphibia > Caudata > Salamandridae > Lissotriton > Lissotriton helveticus. The sequence goes on along the minus strand of NC_136073.1, from coordinate 123,898,878 downwards.
GGCACTGCCTACAACAAGGCTTCCTTTTAGGGGAAAACAGGACGACAGAAGGAGTCTGCTCGACGTCAGTGATCTTCCACTACTGCTGGTTACTATTTCTTCACCTCCGCCCAAGACAGCTGGCAGAATATCCCATTTTCTACAAAATTGGAAACAAATTACTACAGATCATTGGGTTTTATTTAGACCTGATACAATTCGGACAGTCCCTAGAATTCATACAGACACCCCCTACGAACCCTCCTCAACCAATGGCTCACAAGCATTTGCACTTCTTGCAGCTGAAAATCGTTTCCATGATTCATAAAGGAGCGATAGAATATTTTCCTTTTTGTCAGCGGGGAAGAGTTTTATATTCCCGGTTCTTTCTAGTGCGAAAGAAGGCAACAAAAGTGGAGAACAATCTTAGACTTGAGAAACCTAAACAAATTCCTCAAGAAACATGATCACCATTCAGGTAGTTTTACAGCTTCTCATTGGAAACGACAACATGGCATCTCTAGACCTTCAAGACGCATACTTCCATATACCCATACACAAGAAGTTTCTCAGGTTTTCCGTTGCCGGCAGGCATTACCAATTCTGAGTACTGCCCTTCGGGCTCAAATCAGCCCCTCAAATTTTTTCAAAATGTCTAGCACCAGTGGCCGCTTCACCACCAGGTCTTTCCTTACATCGATGACCGGCTGGTCAAAGCCCCTACTTACAAAGCCACAAAAGTGTCTTCCAAGACCTGTCTACATCTTTTCAGACACCTGCGTCTCACTCTTAACCCGGAAAAATCAGTTCTACAACCTTCGCAAATACTAACATTCCCAAATGCCATACTGGATACTATTCTACGAAAGGCTTATCCTACACTGGAAAGACAACAGAAAGTTCTGACTTTGGCGAACCGTATACGAAGAAGAAAGTCTCTTTCTGTATGCCTATACAAATATTTACTGGGCATGATATCCTCATGTATCCTCCTGATCCCTCATTGCCGCCTGCACATGTGTCCTCTTCAGGAAGCTCTGAATACCCAATGGGTACAAGTCAAAGGAACATTCAACATCCTAATCCAAGTGTCCCCTCAAATGATCGCCTCACTAGTGTGGTGGACTCAGCCTTATCATCTGTTTCAAGGATTACCATTCCCACCTCCAGCCTCTCCTCTGATGATAACAACGGATGCTTCCATAAAAGTTTGGGGAGCTTGTCTTTAGGTGCTTCAGATCAGTGGTGAGTGGCCTCCATCTCAACGGGGCCTACATATAAATCACCTAGAATTAAGTTTGGTGTTTCTAGCTCTACAGGCCTCTTCCTACCCAGAATAAAGAACTCTCCATTGCCTGTCAGGACAGACAACACTACGACAATGCACTATCTACAAACAAGGAGGCACTTGGTCCTTCCCCTCTCTCACAAGAAGCTCAACTGATTTGGAATTGGGCAATTCGACACAAAATCTCCTTGACAGCGGAGTACGTGCCAGGACAGCAAAACACCTTAGCAGATTCTCTGAGCAGATTACAGGCAACCTGCCAGGAGTAGACATTAAATCAGGGTAATCTGAATGAGGCCATTAGTTATAGATCCCTTACCTCAGAATTACCCCCAGGTGTCAGACTGGATCCGGAGACAATTTTTCATAGCAGTACCCCTGCGCATCGGTTGGTGGCGTCAGTCGAGTCCGCGCTCGGCGATGTGGTTGCCGGGATAATGTTGTGGGGTCTACTTAGACGCCGCCTCTGCCCACTAACGTCAGTCTTTTCTTTTCCCATGCCAGCCAGCTCAGACTCGGAGAGAGTGTGCCCCTTAGTCGAATTTTACTAATATTTTCCCGGTGCACGAGGGATGTCCAGCCGTCAACCCGGTTTAAAGCTTTGTGACTCCTGCCACAAGTTATGTCGGTCATCGATCTGCAACTTGTGTGTCTTTGGTGCCTGAGCTCTACCACGACCCAAAGTCGTGCTTCGACTGCCGGGCCCTGAACCCAAAGTCTTTGCGCGAGGGGTCTCGAAAGCTTTTAGAGGCCTGGCAGTCTGCTCCGCGCCGCTTGAGGTCCCGGTCAAGGGGAAGTGCACGGGACCGTTCGGGGACACATCACCATCAGGTAAGTCAAAGAACAAGAAGAAGGCAAAGAAGCAATGTCGCTCTTAGCCTTCTATCCGTCCATCGGCGCTCTTCAGCTCCTTCCGCGGAGCCCGCTGGGACTGCTCCATACTTCATTCCCTTTCGCCTGTTTGGTGACAAGGCGGACAATGCGCTCAAGGGTTTCAAGGACTGTAGGGCTACGGCCAGATCCTTGAGCCTCGCAGCCACTTCTCACCCCATGTAGTCTGCCTTTTGCCCCTTTCGTGTCTACGGAAGGGGTACCCCACCACATTTCACGCAGAGCCACAGGGCCACATAAGCTACTCAGCCTCTGCATGGCGGGGACCTGGGACCCAGCGTCGAGGGTCTGGGGACCAGCGGGCGGACCAGTCCACCAATGCCCCCTATGCTGCAGCCTCCAAGCTTGACTAGTCTGACCTTTCAGGGCCACTGGTTGCCAGTGGACGGAAGGATCCACCATCACCTTGTGGTAAATAAATAATTAATTACCGGTTCTATTTTTGACTGGATACAATATAAACAGATAGCTCAATAAATAAGAGTCAAGATTCGAGGTAGCTGGAGTTGACAGGCTTTAATTAAGCATAAAAGGACAGGAACAGGACAGCCTGTACGGGAATGGGATGGCAGCTGCCGGGGGCAGGATCTGGGAGCATAAGGGATAACTTTTAATAACAGTGCACAGTATATATAGTTAAACAAAACACATTACATTCAATATAGTAGGCGTAGCAGTAGGCGGGGTTTGTAGCAGTCGCGAAAGATAAGGCATAAAATGGGTGTAACAAGAGGCGTGTACAGGGCGTATACATAGACATGTGATGTAAACGTAACAGAATATGTCATAAAAGGGGCGGAAACATGGAGGGGGCTACCTGAGCAGCTGGGACCTTTAACCTAGTGGTGCGCGCAAACTGACAATGACGTGTTACTAGGGAGAACTGGGGGGCTATGACTTCTGCGCTAGAAGAGGAGACTAGAGTCTGGAGTGTCAGAGCGACATGTACCCAGGCTTATCTGGTATCTGGTGTTTATAGTACATGTTGATAGAATCCAAAAGTTATCAGGGCAAAGGCTAACAGACATTAAGACTGGTGCATGCATAATTCTACATGTAGTTTGTGTGCGAGGAATATTAAATGAATATTAATACAGTATTTCTCTTACATGGAGACATAAAGGCTAGACTATGACGGAAACTATTGATGCGATTCAGTAGCTTAGGAATGCAGAGAAGGAGGGCTGGACTGATAACTAGAAACATAACATACTCTTGGCAGACTGGGAGGCAGAGCCAGGCCGAGCCGGGCACTGCGAGGCATGAAAGTAAGCTAAGGGTCAGGGATGCAGGTGGGGGCTGTATCGCTCCTCGGAGAGGGTTCAGGAGACAGGAGCTGAATCTGAGTCCGGGCCCTTTTGAGGCCTAGAAACGGGGATAATTCAATGAATTAACGTGCACACTGTGAAACGTGGCAACGTAGCTTTACATAGGCCTAATATTCGTTGTATTCACGAAGACTAGAAACTGACATACTAGAGATGGACACAACTATAATTGCGTCTTTAATCGATCAGAAGGGGATACATGCATATCGATCATGCACATATGACATAAGATGGGGAACACGTAGGCACATACAACATGGCAAAATTTACTTTTCCACATTCCCTCCTTGTGCCCTACGTTTCCATCAGGAAACATCAATATTCATGATACCATCTATTATTTCATATAGCATCATTTGCTCGTCTCGAATTGTCTTGGAATGGGATTTAGGACTAGGAATACAAGAGGTAGCACAAATGCCGCAAATCGCAGGGCCACATTGTATACAGAGGCAGCAACTGAATATGATCATTACTGCAATACCTAGGAATGACAATACTTTCCATCCCCAGGCAGATACAATACTCCAGAGCCAACCGGACCATGTCCAGGTGCCTGGATTCTGGTGTAACTGATGGGCAATTTTATGAAGTCTGGTTATAGCTGAATAAACAGACGGCGCGTTATTAGGAATGAAAATGCAGCAACTAGATCCGATGACTCTACATGCTCCTCCTCTATCGGCCAGTATGACGTCAAGAACGAGACGATTTTGGAGCACGACAAATCTCATAGCAGATTGCTCTTCGGTTAAGTTACCTAGAGCAGAAGTAGTCTCATTCACTACTGCTTCAAGGGTTCTGGTTAACCTACGGATTAACTTACTATTCTGGACAGGTCCTATAAAGAAGAAGAAACCTTTATTAAAGTCTTGATACTGTTCTAGAGTAGTTTCAGTTTGATCGACAATTGGGGACTCGATCTCCCTTTTATGTCTGATGTGTACTAGATGTGTGTTTCTGTGATAATCAGATGGGGCTAGAAAAACTGGTGGCAGTAGGAAGGCAATGTAACATGTTCCATCCCAATTGAGGGGCAGACGAACATATGCGGTCTGACCACAAACAAAATAAGAATGACGTGAGGCTTTGAAAATAGTTTTCCCACTGGCACTATACTCGACAGTAGTAATACAATCACTATGTCCTACATGTGCGGAACCATTCTTTCTGACACATAATTCGCCTTTGACTGGTAGTACTGAAATAGCAGGTAAGTCTGGAGTAGTATCAGACTGAACATTCAGGACCATAAAATTCGAAGAATAATTACCTAAATCATAAACTTCATTTTCTAGATCTAACCCTGTTCTATGGGAGAGACCTTGCTTGTCTGGGAAACATGTTCTGTTCAGAAGAGACATATCATTTGAAGATGACGTTAACGTGGACCATGCTCCACACGAACCATTATGTGAAAACGGATGAGGAAAGAGTGGCAGAACTCCCTTCGGTGTCTGGAAAGGGGGGAGTCGACCACACACCCAACAATTAGTGGCATTGCTGATCTGGTGTGAATAGTGTAACATTCTTATAAATGTATTATTTCTCATAGCAAGACGATAGGATAACTCGTGAGGAGGCAGATCACTAAATGTGTGCTCTACTGTAGCATTAGAAAACTTATTTACATGTGAACTTGGAAAACATAAATGTAATGCATAACTTGTGCAGGTAACCATCAAACTTAGAAACAATAAGAAACTTAGAAAAACGATACATCTGATAGAGTTTTGACTAACTCTCTCACTATGGGGGTCTATCTCATACATGTCAGATACCTGTCTAACCGTTTCACCCGAGGGGGACTTAGACAATTAAACTGGCTGACTTATTTTACTAGACCGGAGTTTTAACTTATACTCCTGTTGCGGAGTTTTCTCTAACAGAGGAACTTTCAGTTCGGGATTCAAATCAATGTCTGGTTTAGAGTCTGGCTTCAGGCAGTCTTTAGAAATGGAACAGTCTTTAGAAATGTCCTTTATAAACGTCTTTTTCCGGACTCCATGGAATTTCTTGATATGTGACAGATGGACCCATCCCTTGCGGCCTTCCAACTTCACGGCAGTGCGGGTGGTCAGGAGGACTAGTCGTGGCTCCTTCCAACGGGGCTCCAGCGGACTTGAACGATCAAAGTTCCTTACGAGAACAAGGTCTCCTGGAATGACCTCGTGCGGTTTCACTTCAGTATTGTCTGGAAATGCAGCGGCAACCTGCGAACGACAAGAGTGTAGGGCAGACATCAAGGAAGCTAGGTAATCTGTCAACATATTACTGGAAACATCTGTAATACTGCGGGGTCTAGGTGTACCCCACATGTTTGGGGGACGGCCGAATACGACCTCATAAGGGGACAGACCTGATCTGGAATGTGCAACCATCCTCATGAAGAATAAAGCAACTGGCAGGGCAACTAGCCAGTCTACACCTTTCTCTTTACATATCTTGGCAATACGGATTTTCAGGGTCTGATTATGTCTCTCTACGAGACCGGCTGCTTCAGGATGGCGCACACAATGGAACTTCCACTGGTACCCTAACAAAAGGGAAACATGCTTCATAAGTTCAGATGAGAATGGCTGGCCGTTATCAGAATACACGACCCTAGGGAGTCCATAACGGGGGAAGAATTCACGAACCAGCTGCTTGGCAGTGGTCGCGGCTGTGTAATCTGGAACTGGATATGCTTCTGTCCACCTGGACAAAGCGCATACAACTACAAGAACATACTTGAAACCTCGACATCGCTCCATCTGAATATAATCCATCTGGAGGACTTCAAAAGGGTGTTCAGGAGGTTGGAATCCACCTTGTTCCACCGGGACACTTTTACCTGGATTGAACTGGCAACATATCATACAAGTACGGACTTTCTGCTTGGCTGCAGCTCGTAAATGCTTGTTGAACCAAAGGTTCTGAATACTGTCTAACATAGCTTTTTCTCCTAGATGTGCTGGACTATGTGCGGTATTAATAATGACTTGAACCATAGAGTCGGGGAGAAACCATGTGGCTTTTCCCTTCGTCAACCATCCCTGATCTGTCTGGACCCCTCCTTGTTCAGACCATTTCTTGATTTCTTCGGGAGTAGCATGTAACTGTATGTCTATGACATCTTGTGTAGGGTCCTTAACTGTCATACAAGTAGTCTGTTCTGGAGTGGATGTCTGTGTCTTGTTAACTGGAATGTCTGGTGTCTGAGCTGTAAGCTTGGCTGTTCGATCTGCTAGATCGTTACCTTGGGAAATGATGTCAGTAACTTTCGTATGTGCTTTGCACTTCATGATAGCGATAGCTGTCGGTAAATGTATTGCATCTAACAGAGCTTGAATGAGGAGACCATGCTGAATCTTGGTTCCATGAGAAGTCATGAAACCTCTCTCCTGCCAGAGTACTCCGAAGTCGTGTACAACTCCGAATGCGTAACGTGAATCTGTGTATATGTTTACTTTCAGGTTCTTGGCACGTATGCAGGCTTGGGTCAGAGCGACTAGCTCTGCTGCTTGAGCAGACAGGGTGTCAATACGATGTGTTTCTATTACTTCGGTTTCAGTAGTCACTGCATACGCGGCTACTAGTTCTCCTGTACTAGTTCTCATACATGAACCATCCACATAAAGTGTCAGGTCGGGATTAGGTAATGCAATGTCTGTCAGGTCTTGTCTTGGCTTGGTCATAGTGTTAACAATTTCCACACAGTCATGTGTGACAGGATTTGAAGTAACTGACGGTAACAGTGTAGCAGGATTTAGAATGTTGCAGCGTCTAATTTCTATGTGTGGCTGGAACAGTGTCAGTTCATAACCTGTTAAACGTGCAATGGTCAAGTGCTGAGTCTGTGTTCGGTTTAAAAGAACTTCCACGGAATGTGGAACTTGTACTGTCAGGGAGTGTCCTAATACTATGGAATCACTTTGTCTGATTGCTAGAGCTGTGGCTGCAACTGACTTGAGGCACGCAGGCAGAGCCTGGGCTACTGGATCTAGTGTGCTCGAAAAATAAGCACAAGGCTTGTACTGTCCTGCTTGATCTTGTGTGAGAACAGATAATGCAGTACCATCACGTTCTGTGACAAAAAGTGTAAAAGGCTTACTGTAGTTCGGTGTAGCTAGAACAGGTGCTTGGCATAAGGCTTTCTTTAACTCATTAAAAACAAGTGTATGTTCCTGGGTCCAAGGGAGGACAGTCGATACGGCTGCCTCCTGTGTCGTTAACTGTATCAGTGGCTTAGCTAGAAATGCATACTGAGGAATCCATTGTCTGCAGTAAGAAGTGAGGCCAATAAAAGCTCGTACCTCCTTCTGTGTCTTGGGCTGTGGAAGACTCGCTATTAACTGGATACGGTCTGGTGTCAACTGCCTACCCCACTTGGACAGTAAGTGGCCTAAGTAGATCACTTGCTGGACACAGAATTGAAGCTTCGAAGGGGACACCTTGTGCCCCTGCTCGGCCAGAAAATACAGAACTGTAAGTGACGCTCGCTCGCAGTCACGTTCAGAACGGGCTGTGATCAGTAGATCATCGACATACTGGAGCAGGGCAGTGTCTGTTGGCATGTGAATATTGTCTAGTTGTCTCTTAAGTGCTTGACTGTAAATACTAGGACTTTCTGTGAAACCTTGAGGAGCTCGTGTGAATTTATAGCTCCTTCCATTTAAACAAAAACAGAAAAGGTACTGGCTGTCTGGATGAATGGGAACACTGAAAAATGCATTCTTGAGGTCTATTACAGTAAAAAATGTAGCTTCAGAATCAATAGCTGTTAATAGAGATGAAATATCTGGGACTACTGGATACTGGGGTATGATACATTTATTAAGCTCTCGAAGGTCAATCACTAATCGATATACTGGAGGTGCATTTGGATCAGTACGTTTCATGACTGGAATGATAGGAGAATTGCATACATTGGAGTCAGTTTCTACAACCACTCCTTGAGCAATGAGCTCGTCAATAATTTTGGATAAGGCTGCTACAGCCTCAGGTGGCAATCTGTACTGTCTGATTCGTGGCAAGACTATACCTTGCTTGAGGGTCACACGATGGGGTGTGATTTGCATAAAACCTACATCAGTTGGACCTTGCGCCCATAAATGCTGTGGTACATTTAGGAGTCTTGGATCAAAATCGCGTAATACATAGTGACCTTTAAAGTCACGCAAAAACAAACGTATTCCTTCTGGGGAGCAGCAAATTACTGCACCTAATTCTTTCAATGTTTTAATGCCTAACAAATTTTCTGGACATGACTTCGTAAGTAACAAATCAGTAGTTCGGGACAATGGACCAACTTCTAGGGAAACTGGCTTTGAAATCTCATTAACAATCGGTTTTCCTGAAAATCCAAGGGAAACATTTTTAGAGCCTGAGAGCGGAGCCCCTGGAACCTCGTCATGACTGATAGTAGTCCTACTTGCCCCTGTATCAATCAGAAACTTTCTGTCTTTCCCTAATACTTGACTGTGTACATAGGGACCCTCTTGATCTACAGGTATCTCGATGAGAGGCAAGCCTACCTCCCTCTCTAGGCTGTTTCATGAATACTGTTGATACTCTGGATACTCTGTCTGGGCATACTGGTACATCTGCTGTGTAACATGCTGTGTTGCAGCGATAGGCTGCGGTGCTGGAACTATCTGTTGTGCATTCTGTGGTGACTGAGAAGTCTGTGAAACTTGTTCTTGTCTAGGCGGACGTGGTCTTTCTTTAGTTTTACCAGTTGCTATGTTGTGTTTCAGAACTGCACACTCGTTTATAAAATGACCTGGCTGTTTACAATAATTGCATATCCCTTTAACGGGAGCTGCAGGATGACTGGCTTGATTCGGACCCCTCTTCTGACTGTCTTGTGGAACAGATTGTGCAACTAATACTTTCATTTTTGTGTCTTTCATACGTCTCTTTTCGTGTTCTTGCTCTTCCCTGATTCTATTCTGGTGATACTGGAGCATCTGAAGCATTTGTGACGGGGTACTAGCTTGCCAGGTACTTTCGACTTTCAATACTCGATTTTTAACTTGTGGACTTGAATTCTCGACTAGTTTAGTAACAAAAAGATGAGGGTATGACTCGCTACCTGTCTTCAAACCACTGTTAATAATAAAACATTTTTCAAATCTAGAATAAAAATCACTAGTGTCTTCATCCTGTTTCTGTTTACATGCTGAGATTGCATCCCAATCTTCCTTTTTCGTGGCTAGTAATCTTGGCAAAACTTGTATCAATAACTCGGGCAATTCTTTACATTTGTCCCCAAGACCGGTACCTGGTACTCGTATTTTATCTTCAGCTTCTAGAGCTGTCCAATCAATCTTTTTCTCTCCCACCTCCCATTCTTTTTCCTTGAGTTTTTCATATACCCCTGCGGGCAACAGGACCTTTAACATTTTAATGATATCAGGATATGTGTATTCTCCCATACGGAGCATGTCTTTTAATTCTCGATGGAACCCTGCTGGGTCTTTGTCGTGACAGGGAATTAATTTCTTCATCTCTAAGAGTTCCATTTTTGTGATAGGGGTGTAAACAAATACTCGTTGCATTTCACCACCCGCTGTCCTAACTGGGTGTACTTCTCGTAACGGATGCTGTCTATCTATGTAAAAGGGTTTACTTTCTGGGGGTGAGACGTGAACAAAATGTGGATTCAGAAACGTTCTATATTTGTGGCGTTGTTCTAGAATGATACTAATTAAATCGGTACCTAAACCTTTCCATTTATACTGGAGTAACTCGTTCAGGACATCATGTAACGGACCTGGATCAGAATGTTGACCCTCATACAGTGTAATGAGGTGCTGGATCATATACATACCCACCAGTCGCTGCTCGGCTGGGGGCAGTTTCAGAAACATTTGTGCCACTATTTCGTCTGGAAAAGTGGTAGAATCAGTAGTCCATCGAACTGCTGATCGGGCTAGTTCTTGTTCATGCATGGTACTAAGTTCACTATAACCGATTCGTGATTTCAGGATGTGATCGATAGCTTGAAATACTTGTTCAAGATTCTCTTGTTCTAGTGCTGGAAGGTGAAAAACTTTCTTGTGTTCTAGGCATGAATGTCGGTCTGGAAATCTAGATTTACCTACATACGCTATTCTGGCGGTATTCTCGTCTTCTACCTCTTCAGTAGAAGAGTCGTTTTCCTTCTCGCTTACTTGTGCTGCTTTGCGTTTCTCGTGTAACCTTATTATTTCCTTACGAATTTTCTTGTACATACTCTCTATACAACTTAGTGTCCTGTGTCTTCCCTCGGCTATATTATCACTCCACCTTGTCAAGACTTTCATTTCGGTCGGATCTTTAGTCGGATAATCTTGTTCCCTTATTAAACAATTGACTAGAAACTTTAATAGCATGAGCTGGGTCTCAGCTTTCCTTAGAGACATGATTTCGCCAATACTTTCTGGATCTACTCCTGTACGGATGAAACGATATATTCTGTCTAGATCTTCTTTCATATTCGGTAGGGTGTCCAAATACTCGGTCACCCGTCTTACGCGCAATGAATATATAACCATATTATCATCGCCTGGGACTGGATCATAACGGCATTCGGTAAGAGCTCGTCTGATATCTGCAACGGACTGATGTTTGGGCGTACGCTGTAACGCACGTTCATGTAACTCGACTAATGTTACACGTTTGTGTGGCGGCGGGGTACCAGGAGGACCTCCCCCGCGGCCCCTAGACTAGAATCATCGACGGGTATCATATGGGCTGGGAGAGTAACGGATGTAGCGGGTACTTGTACTGTGGGCTGGACCGGGGGTACCGTAACAGGTGCTGTAACAGGTGCCCCGGTGGCTGGAGGAACAGGAATTACATTATTTACAGGAGCTGGCGGAGCAGGATTTGCATATTCTGGGACTGTGTCGTCCAAGTAGGACGAGAGGAAAATATCAGCTGCGGTCGGTTTGTGACGTAGCTTAATCGGAACTAATGGCGGCGGAAAATTACATGGTGCTTCCGGGGTTGCTTTCGACAAGCCCTCGGCAAGAAGAGGATACATACCCTTAATGAGGGCATTTCTCTGTCTGTCTGACTGTTCGGCTTTAACTCGTTCACCTATTTCGATTAATTCCCTTTCTTGGGCTCTTTCTGAGGATTCCCTACTTAATTCTGACTTTCTGATTTCTTTTTCGGTTCTTTTATAAGATTCTTTGCGCCATAACTCGATGGCATCTTTCTGGGACTGTCTTGATTTCTTTTTCCATAATGCTTCTTCTACTCGCATGATGCACTCGGCATCCCATGTACCTGATACAGGCCATCTATATTTCTCTTCTAGATCTTTAGTATACTCGACCCATAAGTCTAGATATAATATGGCACTTAAGCCATGTTTATGATACATAAAATGACCTGGACTGTCCCTAGGCGGGACAGGAACTGCTTCCTCGAGCAGACCTTTTCTAGTTCTTAACTGACGTAACTTTGAGAACAGAGGCATGACTTAGACTGGAGTCTGGACACAAATACAATACACAATAAACACAATAATAACTTGAAAATAAATCACTCATACCACGACATTGAAAACACATGAAATAACATTTAAAATAACAGTTCGGACAGAATACTACCTGGAATACTGAGAACAGAAACACATGAATTTCTCGAGAACAGAACAGAACTTACTGGAATGACTAGATGCACTGCTAAAACAGTACGAAACTTACCGGTCTCATAAAGAGACACGTCAGGACCCGCATCCACCTAGGTGGACACTTCGTGTTGGATCTGTGTACCCAAACCCACGGACCAGAGACAAATTAATTGACCCTGTCTAGATACTACCCCAGCAACGGTACTCACCGGGCAGCAAGAACGGAAGGCCTCGGACTGGACTGGACTGCTACGACGACGGACGGACGAACTTCGGACTTCAGTTACAGGTGGGCCTCCGGATACCTCGGACCTTGGACTCTCGGCTTGGGCTCTGGTCGGGACTCGCCGCGTTCCTCCACCGCCTCGTCTGGACGCTGGACCGCAACCTCCGTCTCCTCCGTGGGCCTGAGGGATACTTGAAGCAGAAATATCTGCACGTGGCCGGTATGGTTCCGTCACGGCTGCAGAGGATCAGGGGGCCTGCGTGGCTTCTCCGGCGCGTGGGGAAAGGGCAAGTCCCTGTTCGGGCGCCATTATGTGGTAAATAAATAATTAATTACCGGTTCTATTTTTGACTGGATACAATATAAACAGATAGCTCAATAAATAAGAGTCAAGATTCGAGGTAGCTGGAGTTGACAGGCTTTAATAAAGCATAAAAGGACAGGAACAGGACAGCCTGTACGGGAATGGGATGGCAGCTGCCGGGGGCAGGATCTGGGAGCATAAGGGATAACTTTTAATAACAGTGCACAGTATATATAGTTAAACAAAACACATTACATTCAATATAGTAGGCGTAGCAGTAGGCGGGGTTTGTAGCAGTCGCGAAAGATAAGGCATAAAATGGGTGTAACAAGAGGCGTGTACAGGGCGTATACATAGACATGTGATGTAAACGTAACAGAATATGTCATAAAAGGGGCGGAAACATGGAGGGGGCTACCTGAGCAGCTGGGACCTTTAACCTAGTGGTGCGCGCAAACTGACAACGACGTGTTACTAGGGAGAACTGGGGGGCTATGACTTCTGCGCTAGAAGAGGAGACTAGAGTCTGGAGTGTCAGAGCGACATGTACCCAGGCTTATCTGGTATCTGGTGTTTATAGTACATGTTGATAGAATCCAAAAGTTATCAGGGCAAAGGCTAACAGACATTAAGACTGGTGCATGCATAATTCTACATGTAGTTTGTGTGCGAGGAATATTAAATGAATATTAATACAGTATTTCTCTTACATGGAGACATAAAGGCTAGACTATGACGGAAACTATTGATGCGATTCAGTAGCTTAGGAATGCAGAGAAGGAGGGCTGGACTGATAACTAGAAACATAACATACTCTTGGCAGACTGGGAGGCAGAGCCAGGCCGAGCCGGGCACTGCGAGGCATGAAAGTAAGCTACGGGTCAGGGATGCAGGTGGGGGCTGTATCGCTCCTCGGAGAGGGTTCAGGAGACAGGAGCTGAATCTGAGTCCGGGCCCTTTTGAGGCCTAGAAACGGGGATAATTCAATGAATTAACGTGCACACTGTGAAACGTGGCAACGTAGCTTTACATAGGCCTAATATTCGTTGTATTCACGAAGACTAGAAACTGACATACTAGAGATGGACACAACTATAATTGCGTCTTTAATCGATCAGAAGGGGATACATGCATATCGATCATGCACATATGACATAAGATGGGGAACACGTAGGCACATACAACATGGCAAAATTTACTTTTCCACAACCTCCCCCACTGGCACAACATCATATCAGACATCTGGGTTTTGCAGATAGGCAGAAGAGGCTTCTTTCTCCCCTTTGAGGCTACCCCTCCTTCCATGCCACTAACACTCCATCGTATGTCGGAGGATCATTTGGTCCTTTCCCGTCAGGCAGTTATGGCACTCTTGGCAAGGGAGCTATCAAACTCATCCCTGTGCCAGAAGTAGGTTGTGGTTGCTACTACCTCTACTTCTTGGTACCCAAGATGGACAAAGGCCTGGGTCCTCAGATCTCAGGGACATGAACCGCTTCCTCTGGAAGGAAAAGTTTGAGCTGTTAACCTTGGCTCAGGTCTTGTCTGCCCTCGAGCCTGGAGACTGGATGGTAGCATAGGACTTGCAGGACGCTTACTTTCACATTACCGTCTTACCTGCCCACTGGCGTTACCTACGGTTCATAGTAGGCCACGAGCATTTTCTTTTTTTTTTTTCTTTTTTTTTTTTGAAAACCTTTATTGTGCAGATGATGCTTACAAATACGGGCCTACAACCCATCGGGCCGGCCACCACACTGTATTAGCACGTAGGCCAGGAAAGAAGCTCCAGCGGGTCTCCGATATAACAGATGCAATAAGGCGAGGCAGAAAGCCACAAGGAAACCACCATGAGTAGGAAAAGTGAAGGTTAATTTTATAATACAATAGGGTGAATAGCAGGAATAGTGCAGTCATTAGGGTCCAAAAGTCTGTGGCGGGCCGTCAGCAAGCAGTAAAACAATACACAGCGAATTTAAAAAAGAACAGCAATAATATAGCAAGGGCAAAACGTAAGTCCCACATCTGCAAGCAAGTCCAACCACTGCCCAGCGCCCACCCGTTGCTACGAAAATACACAGCAATACATAAAAAGGAAGTCAGGATTGCAATACAAAGAGCCATCCGCTACATCAACCCAAATAAAGGGAGAAAGAAGGGGAAAAAAAAGGGGGAAAGGACATCAAGAAAAAGGGTAGAAAAAACAGGGAAAGGAGAACGCGGCACCACAGCATGCGCCCCCTGGCAAGCAAAGCATACAAAAGAAAGGGCCAGCCTATGGAACCGAAGGAAATAGGATTAGTGGATGCACAATGAACATCGGAGGCAGGGAGATCATAAGGCCCACGCTGGCAAAAACACCCCAGGAGGCCTACATGTAGACGCAGCGTCCAGAAAAGAGGATACATAAGAGCCATAGAACCAAGAACAAAGAAAAAACAAAAAGACAGACCCCCCCCCACCCACCCCACCCTGCACCCCTGCAGAAGGCTACGGCCTACCCCCCCAGCAGCGTGCCTGTCGCCCTAACAGGAAACCCGAAATATAGAGGAGTCAAAAAGTAAGGAAGAAACCACATAGGCAAAAAGAGAGGAAGGGGAAAGGAAGGGAAAAAAAAAAGGAAAAAAATCTCTAGTGGGAGAGGAGACACATAATCAAAACTATCAGCTCCCAACCCCCCGTTCGAACACATTTTAGATCCCACGAGAAGATGAAGTCATTTCAAGAAAAACAGGCACCAGGAATATGAAGAGGAATCGATCATACACGTACAGCTGCAAGGTGGTCATCGGCCATGCCACGAAGTAATAGTCCGGCGGCACAAGTGCAACTCACCCCTGTCCTCGTCTGTCCAGTGCCATAGGCACAGAGTGCACAAAGAACCAGAACATGAGGGGCCAGAGGTGAAAAGCAGGGATTCCAATCGTCGATATACCACACAAGTTATAGCGGCTTCGGACCGGATGAACAAGAAAGGATAGCAACAGCAGCAGGCAACTCAAGCATAGCCCTGCCGACCAAGGGGAAAAAGTCGCCCCGGTGAAACAATTACAGGATCTCCGCTCGGCAGGTCGAGGCAAAAAAACACCGGGAGACCCGGCGAGACAGTCCCGGACGGATCTCGGCTGGAGGCCCTCCAGTACATCCACCACAGGGAAGAACTCCTGACGATACAAGGCAGTAGGCATCTGTACGTCCAAACAAGCGGTGGCCCCGGTGTCTTCAATTTCCAGGAAGGACTCCGCAGCACACTGAAGCGGTGGAACCGCACACGCAGGGGACGGCCCAACGAGCCCGGTACCAAGACCACCATCCGGCCCAGCAACAGGTACAGTCATGGAAGCACGCCAGGAACACAAGGCGGCGAAGACGTCGCCAACTGTAGGCTCACCTTTACGGTATTCAGCAAATGTGCCGTGCGGCCAGCCGATGTCGCCATCTCCAACTGGGCGTAGATACAGGGCGCAGGCCGCCATCTTTTTAGCCCGGCGGGGCCTCGGCAATCTCCGACTCCAATCCGGCCACCGGCGGGGCTCGATGAAATCCAGCCGGCAACAAACAATGGAACCTCCAGGGCAGAAAGGCGGACCACCAGAATATTGAGGCAGCCGGCGCCACCGACCCACAGGCGCCGCCCGCCAAGACCGGGCGGAGGGTTTCAAGATGGCCGGACAGGAGAACAAAGGGGAGACGAGTCGCCCATGCGGTCAACCCCCGTCCGCGGAAGGCAGCGCTCCACCACCAGGCCCCGGACAGCCAGACCAGGCCCGGTCAGTCGCCACCGGTCCAACCGCACAGTGGCCGCTCCGGCCGACCCCACTCCTCCACCAAGGGGTTGGCCCCGGCGCTCCGCCCCGTCCGGGTGCCGCAGACGAGTCCCAGGCCCGCCCGCCCCGGAGGCTCCGAAGCGAACAAGGGCACAGCTCAAGATCCGCGGCACCTAGGATCATCCAGAGCAGATGATAAGTGCCAGCAAAACGTCATAATTCCATATTCCATCAAATAAGACTTCTCGGGGCAGGATAAGGCGCAGGATAGGTAGTGCAAGCAGGAAAGTTGACGGAGCCGAGCTACAACGCGGCCATCACGGTCGCGAGCTTGGCTCCTCCCCCGGCCAAGAGCATTTTCAGTTTACCGTGCTCCCCTTTGGCCTTTCCAGTGCTCCTCGGGTGGCCACTTAAGTGATGGCAGTGGTCGCACCTTATCTGCACAGATCAGGGGTTCCAGTCTTCCCCTATCTCGACGAATGGCTATGGAAGGCGGGTACGCGCCAGGCTGTTGTCTCCAACCTCCAGACTGAGGCCGACCCCTGCATTTGAAGCGGTTCACAATCAACATGCCGAATTCACACCTGATTGCCTCTCAAAACTCCTTTTCATCTGAGCGGTTCTGGACACAGAGCAGTTTCGGGTCTATCCTCCAGAGCAACGAGTCCGGGATATTCGGGCTATGATACCGATGTTTCAGCCTCTATCCCAGATTTCGGTGAGAATTACCCTGAGGCTACTGGGCCTCATGGCCTCTTGCATCCTACTGGTGGATCATGCCAGATGGCATATGCGGGCTCTGCAATGTGACCTGCAGTTCCAGTGGGCACAACATCAAGGGAATCTTTCAGATGTCGTCCAGATCTTGGAAGGGACTGCAAGTCAGTTGCAATGGTGACTCACAGACCAGGATTGGGTCAGCAGCAGATCCCTCTCCCTTCCCCAACCAGAGTTTACAGTAGTGATGGATGCCTCACTTCTGGGATAGGGCGGCCACATGGGGGAGACAGAGATCAGAGGCCTCTGGTCTCTGGCGGAGTCCGGGCTCCACATCAATGTCTTGGAGCTCCTGGAGATTCGTCTTGCACTGAAGGTATTCCTTCCCTCTGTCAAAGGAAGAGTAGTGCAGATTTTCACAGATAACACCACTGCCATGTGGTACTGCAACAAACAGGGCAGGGTGGGGTCGTGGACCCTATGCAAGTGGCTCTTCGCTTTTGGACATGGCTGCAACATCAGAGCACATGCCTGGTGGTTCAAACCTGGCAGGTGCTCTGAACGTCAGGACGGACGAACTTAGCCGCTTGTGCATGATGGATCATGCATGGCGTTGTCGCTCAGAGGTGATGCAAGGTCTCTTTCAGCAGTAGGGAGAGCCTTGGTTAGAAGTCAGCAGTTCTGCGCATTGGAGTTATGCGGCCTCCTGTACGCCTTTCCGCCAGTACCACTTATACACAGAGTGCTAAAGTAGATCAAGCGTGACTGGGCCCAAGTAATTCTTGTGGCTCCAGACTGGGCACGAAGAGCCTGGTACACCGAGCTCTCCAGCATGGCCATTAATCCTCTGATCAGACTGCCTCTTCAGGAAGATCTTCTGTCGCACCAGCAGGGGATGTTCCTCCACCTGAACTTGTCCAGTCTCCATCTCCTTGTGCAGAGATTGAGTGGTGACAGTTGACAGCATTCGACCTTCCTCCTGAAGTCTGTAACGTCATCTTGGCAACCAGGCACCCCTTCATTAAACGGTTTACGGCTGTAGATGGAACACATTTGTGGCATCGTGCACAGCAAAGGCTGTGGGTCTCCGTTCTGCCCCTCTTTCCGAGGTTCTCCTCTTCATTCTTACTTTGGCCCAGCAGGGCTCGGCTCTGGGCACTCTTAAAGTCTATCTTTCAGCCATTTCGGCATTTCTTCGCCTTCCTGATCAGCCTTCTCTTTTCAAGTGCCCTATTGTTAACAGATTTCTGAAGGGCATTACTCATCTCTTTCCTCCTTTTCCTTTCGTAATGTCCCAGTGGAACTTGAATCTTGTCCTCACTTATCTTATGTGTGCTCCCTTTGAGCCACTACATAATTGTCCTCTTTGTCTCCTTACTTTGAAGACTGCTGTCTTGCTTGCCATCACCTCTGTTTGCAGGTTGAGTGAGCTTCAGGCCTTATCTTCCAGACCTCCCTTTCTTGGTGTCCATCCAAACAAAGTAGTCCTCCGTACTCGGCCCTCTTTTCTGCCCAAAGTGGTTATCTCTTTCCACTTAGGTTTGACCATCATATTGCCCACCTTTTTCCCACCTCCACACCCTTCCAAAGAGGTGGAGAGACTCCACCGTCTGGACCCGAAATGTGTATTGTCTTTCTACCATAACTGCACTAAAGACTTCCGGTGGACAATCAACTCTTTGTGGGTTATGTGGATGCCAAGAAAGGTTGTTCAGTGCACAAATGTACCATCGCTCGATGGATCATTCTATGCATTAAGGTCTGTTATTCTTTGGCTAAAAAGGAACCTCCAGTAGGACTGCGCGCCCACTCTACCAGGGCGACGGCAGCTACTACTGCTTTGGGACGTGGAGTTCCGTTGGTTGACATGTGCCAAGCAGCCAGGTGGGCATCCCTGCACACATTTACTAAGCATTACTGCCTGAACAGCCAAGTCCGGAGAGATGGATTTTTCTGCCTTTCTGTTCTCCAGGCTTCCTGGTGTGAAATTAGTTTGCAGACCAGCCTCTGGGATTACTATTTCTGGGGTATCAAATGGTCTCTTTCAGATGAACAAGTTACTTACTTTCAGTAACGATGTATCTGTAAGACACATACATCACATACATTAGTTATAGATTCCTTACCACCCCACCCAACCACCCCGTTCTGCGAACTGACTTCTAGGGATAGGTACTCCCTTCCAGGGCCCTAGTTTTTGCACCAGTGGTCAATGTCTTGCATGACTCTGTGCTTCTGGCGTGGAAAGTCATGTCAGAACTGATGTCAGCACGCAGGGGCGGCGTCTAAGTAGACACCGCAATGTCATCCCGATGACCATGACGCCGAGGACGAACGCGGATTTGACCGACGTGACGCAGACGACGAACACGGATTCAACCGACGGGCAGGAGTACTGCTGCGAAACAATTTCTCCGGATCCAGTCTGACGCCTGGGGGTAATTCTAAGGTAAGGAATCTATAACTAATGTATGTCTCTTACAGATACATCATTACCAAAGTTAAGTAACTTGTTCTTCTCAACCGAATCTTTTCTCAATGGGGCAAACCGTTTGTAGATCTGCTTGCCACTTGCAACAACGCCAAATTCCAACACTTCGCAAGCTGGCATCCCCAACAGGAATTTGGGGGGAATGCTTTTTCAATAGCATGGTCCGGTGTATTTGCCTAAGCTTTTCCTCCAATTCATCTCCTTCCCAGGGTGCTGAAGAAGATGAAAGTGGAGCCCTGCAAAGTATTATTAATAGCACCAGCATGGCCTTGCCAACATTGGTTCACCAAACTCCATCTTCTGTCCCTGTGACCGCCGATTCCCCTCAAGCCGTTTCCGTCTCTTCTCTCCATGAACCAGGGACAAGTTCAACCTCCGGACCCTTGTTCTCTGAAATTATCTGCCTGGCTCCTCAGTTGCAGGAATTTCAACACTTTAATATTTCAAAAGGAGTGCATAGAGATCCTGTCTGCTGCTCGAGCTAACAGTACCAACAAAAAGTATTCTTTAAAATGGAAGAGATTTTGAATTTAGTGTAGATCGGCTGAGTTGCATCCCCTCAATTCATCTCTGGAGGAAGTTTTACCAATTCTCCTCCAATTAGCACACTCAGGTTTGGCTCATGCATTTATTAAAGTACACTTAGCAGCTATCTACCATTTCCGGAGATCATCTAAGAGTCCATCCTTATGGTCTAACAGACTGGTAACGGCAACAAATGATGGACGGAATGCTGAATGATTCAAAAGTTCTCGCCCAGTCAAGAGGTCTGGGTTAAATCTATTGTTTTTTTGCCCACTATGCCACCCCAGTTTGGACCCAGCCATATGCAAATCAGTCTTGACCCTATGCCTCATGGGAACAGTCCAGACCGAACTGCCAAGCCAGGTCCTTCCTGGACCAGAAACAAGTATCCTGGCACCGGTTTCGGGGTATGTCACCCTTCATCAGCCAGGCTAGCTTGAACCCAGTGGCACTGTGAACAAGAGACCCGCGTCTGGGCATACCCATCCTACTTAGGGTGAAAAGTGGAACTGCAACAAATGTTGGACGGAATTCTGAATGATTCAAACATTCTAACCCAGTCAATAGATCTGGGTTAAATCCATTGGTCTATTGCCCACTACACCACCCCAGTTTGGACCCAGCCATATGCAAATCAGTCTTGCCCCTGTGCCTCATGGAAACAGTCCAGACCGAACTGCCAAGCCAGGTCCTCCCTAGACCGGAAACAAGAATCCTGGGACCGGTTTCGGGGTGAATTAAGCATGTGTGCGAATATGGACAGAAAGGTACGAAAGAAATGAAAAGAGTGTGACTGAGATGGAAAAGAACAGAGACAGCGTGTGAAACAGAAGACATCAGCGTGTGAGAACGTGCCACAACAATAATGCTAAGACAACCTTTATGTTAGGTTAAGGGTATGTGTGAAGTGCACAGAACACCCTGGATAGCATCCTGGTGTTGAGAAAGTAAGGGTTATGTCGGCTGTGACTACGACTTGGCCAGGTGAAGAGCCATGTTTTCAGTTTCTTTCTGAGCTCAAGTACTGAGAAAGCAGCTCAAATTAATAGGAGTAGGTTGTCATGAGGTAGGGGAAAGCTTCCCTTTGCATGTGGGGGATGTGTGCGAGCAGGATTCTGGCTGAGCAGAAGTGTCGGGGGAGTGTTGTGTGTGAGTTAGTGAATGGGTAGACAGTGGAGGTCTTTGTCGGTGCGGGGTGATGTGAATACAGGGAAAGCCTAAGTGTGATTCTGGCCATTGGAATTGTTATGGTTTAGGTCTTCTAGCAGTTATACAGTGATTTCGACAGAGTGCGTTGCCATAGTCCAGCTTGCTGGTGACTACGGCATGGGTGACCATCCTGCATTTGCTCACTGAGAGCCATTGAAAATTACATGGAGCATTTCGAAGGTGTGGAAGCAGGTAGTGATGACTAAATTGGCAAAAGCACACTTTACAGCATATTTCTCCCATTCCTTTTGCTACCTATCGTAAGAAGCCTGCCTTTAACTGTGTAACTGGGCAGTGCTGTTTGTGGAAGGTGAGGATACCAATCTACATAGAAACATTGTGGTCACCTGCACACATTTCCTTTTAGCCAAAAAAAGCACTGGGTTGGAGTGAAGGTATTGCACATGTGACAGATTCAATTGGCGGCTATGTTTTCAAATTGTAAAATGTGACCTAGTTAACCTTTAAATTGTCTTTTAACAGAGAACATCAAATGGAAACCCTTCATATACTAAAAGAGTTTGGCATTTTATGTATTCACTTCCCTGGCGTGGTTAAATCAGGCAAAGCCCAAATGGGTGGATGTAGAAGTAAAGCATTAAGCTTATGAGGGCAGGTCAGCTTCAAGAGTGCAATAGGAAGGATTTCTTGCAGGAGCCTCTGTTAGTGCAGTATACAGACAAAATATCGAGTAAAAAATATAGAATAGCACTAATGTCGAAGTCAAAATATAGAATGGACAAAATATCCAATGGACAGAATATAGTCAACCAAAATATCGATTTTAAGGTAAGTAATTTAATATCGATTTTCATAAATATAGAAAGTCAAAATATCGAAGTATATAATATAGGTATTAAATATATCGAATTTTTAATAATATCGATTTTTTTTAAGTGTTTTGTATGTTAGTATATGTGTGGAAATTGTATATTTATTTTATAATTTATTTTAAGTAATACATTTTATGTTATTTAATTTTTGCGTAATTTACTTCTGTAGCAGGTTGTGGGTTTATAGGGGAATAGGGTGGGAAGTAATTTAATTGTAATTAATTAAATATTTGTATTTATGTATTGTTTTTTTTAATTAATTGTTAATGTATTTTTAATTGCTAATTAATTAATTGTTAATTGGCAATTAATTTTACTTAATTGATTAATTGATAATTATGTTAATTTTATCAAATTATTTCCCGTAGCAAGTTGTGGGTTTATAGGGGAACAGGGTGGGATTTTTTTTAATTGTAATTAATTAAATATTTTAATTTATTTATTGGTATTTATTTTGAATTAATTGTTAATTTTTATTTGTATTTTTAATTGATTATTTATTATATTATATTAAATTGGTAATTACTTTTAATTCATTTTTTATTGGTATTCATATTGAATTTATTTTTATGAACATATGAAGTATTTACTTCCCCTACTGTTGCACTCACTGGAGTGGGAATAGTAATTTGTATCCCTACGCTATCCAACGCTTTCCCTACTGTTGCACTCTCTGGAGTGGGAATTGTAATTTTTACCCCTACGCTAGTCAACGCTTTCCCTACTGTTGCACTCACTGGAGTGAGAATAGTAATTTTTACCCCTACGCTATCCAAGATTTTCCCTACTGTTGCACTCACTGGAGAGGGAATAGTAATTTTTAGCCCTACGCTATCCAACGCTTTCCCTACTGTTGCACTCACTGGAGTGGGAATAGTAATTTTTACCCCTATGCTATCCAACGCTTTCCCTACTGTTGCACTCTCTGGAGTGGGAATAGTAATTTTTACCCCTACGTTATCCAACGATTTCCCAACTGTTGCACTCTCTGGAGTAGGAATAATATTTTTACCCCTACGCTATCCAACGCTTTCCCTACTGTTGCACTCACTGGAGTGGGAATAGTAATTTTTACCCCTACGCTATCCAACGCTTTCTCTACTGTTGCACTCACTGGAGTGGTAATAGTAAATTTTACTCTCCCACTATCGTATGGTAAAAATATTGTATATTTTTTTATTAATATTATGTTAATATATATATGTTTTGAAAAATAAAACTATGTTTTTTTTATAACTTAAATTAATTATTTAATAATTTTAAGGTTATTTAAGTATTTTTAAGTATATGTTAGTTAATTATTTTTAATATTTCATTAATTTTCAATTATTTTTAAGACATTTAAAGAAATTCGATAGTTTGACTAACTACATTTTTTTTAAAGATATTTTTAATTCGATATTTTTGTACTTACCTGTTTGTAGATAGGAATTCCAAATTTTTGTATTCGATATTTCTGTATTTCTATATATTAGTCTAATCGATATTATGTCAGTGATCCGTTAGTGCATGTGCACCAATCGTTAATGTATGGCTTGGGGGCACTACAAACAAAGGGAAGGACTCCAATCATGGTGCCCTCAAATCATGATCCCCTCAGTGGAAAAAAGCTCTCCATACTCCTCTATACTGCTTGCTGTACCTTCCATTTTCCTACGAGAGAGCATAAGGCATCTGTTCAGGTGAAGGAACATGAGCTCTGTACTGAGGGAGCAGGCGTTGTGCACTGGCTGGAGCCCTTTGAGAATGTTGCACCACGGTTATGGGCATGCACACACGTTCCAACATGCATGGGTCTACTCCCAGGTCTCCTTCTGGCTTTCTCAATGAAATCCTGCAGAAGGGTCTTATGCTGTTGATGCTCACCATAACAAGAATTAATGTAATTTGTACATGGATTCAGCTCCTTCACTAATATGGCTGACAGCACACATTTAAATCTGCGCATCTTTGTCTTACCTTCTTTCATTTGAAGAGAAAGAAACAGTGGCTGAATGCAAATTTGCCTTAGGTGTAAGTGTGTATTTTATTAAATTAATTTAGAGGTGACAAATTGGTAACTGGCTGTATAGTTGTAATTTATAATATAACCTCATTGCTCTCACAGCAGTGTTTTGCCATTTTAAAGAAGTATTGCAGGGCCAAAAACTGAAAAAAGATTAATCAACCGTTTGAACACTACCTTAGATGACAGAAAATACCACATATACGAGCATTTGCAATGCAATCGGTCTCGCCTTTGGGAACTTATATGCATTTAGCTATGCAGTACATTAGCCGGGGTGCTGAAATATCTACCGTTCTTAAACTTGGAGGGAAAGTAAGCACCAAACTGCGTGACACGCCAGGTATGGGAACACATGGAGAGAAATATTGCCTTTCAGCGGGACAAGATCTGTTGGTAATATAAAATCAGGGCCTTCGGTGGTCATATCACTGAAAACACAAAATTTGAAAAAAATATTATTGTCTACAGATGCTTGTGGAAAAATTTCTATAGACTGGAATCTAGAGAATTCCAGAGGGATTTCTGGCATTTTACTGACCTCTGCTGGTCGTTTTCTATCAATAAAGTTAAATATAGGCAGTTGCCAGAATTTTTTTAAAAAAGAAAGTCCCCAAGCAAAAGCAATTCTGGTATTTTACTGACCTCCACTAGTCGTTTACTATCAAGAAAGTTAAATAGAGGCAGATGAATTCTGGTATTTTACTGACCTCTACTGGTCGTTTTCTATCAAGACAGTTAAATAGAAGCAGTTGAACAGAAAAAAAGTCCCTAAGTGAAGCAGACAAGTCCTAGGGCTGATCTCCAGAGCCCACAAAGTACATACACGTATAAGTATATAATAAAGTATATACAAGAGGTCTCAAATGCTCAACCTAAAAAAGATACTCATCCCCACCATGATCTCAACGCCACACTGATGGTACAATGGAGATTATTGAGAAGTCATTACATCTCTGGGTAAAAATGCATGTATTACATGTTTTGGTGCTTTTATTGTACAAAAAGCAGTGATGTTCAACCTGCATATTTTTAAGGAACCATGAAATATGAAAAGTATTTCACGGTTACGTGTGAAATACAGATTTTGTCGCCACTGTGCTAAGGTTTTACAGGGTCCAGGCTACTAGGATTATGCAGCATGGAGGACCAAGGTTACTGAAATTATGCAACAAAAAATGCTAATTAAAGAGCACTTTGTGTGGTGGTATTTTTTCAACCATTGAGCTGGAAACAACAATTTTGGTGAAATCTGCATATTGTGGAAATTATGCGGGTAATTCAGTAAACCCATACGTATGCTGTAAACTCTGCAGCCACAGAATCACATCAATCCTCCGAGCTCATCATTGCAATTGTTTTATCAAGAATGTATTTGTGACTGGTAATCAAAGTCTCCACATTTTAATTCCAGTCAATGCCCATTGTTAGCTGCACTTTGAATAAAACAACTTGTAATATAAAAAATAAATAATGAGTACCTCGTCATAGCCATCTCAGACCCCTGGTGACATTTACAAACTACAAAGACAAAGACATCACCATAACCCCTCAATGGTAATATTCAACCAGATTACACAGTAACCCATTATGCATGCTCTGTATGCACTCAACTTGAAACCACTATTCAAATGGGGAGAGGAGTTGGACTAACGGCTAGGGCGCTCGACCTAGGACCTGGGGATGTGGGTTCGAGTCTCGGTAATGAAGCCTAAACCTCCTGTGATTCTGGGCAAATCACTTAATCTCCCCGTGCCTAAAATGAAAGTGTGTCCTCATGTAACATAACTGGAAAATATGTAAAGCGCTCTGATACCTAATTCGGTTCAGGTCTAGTTTGTGCTATATAAATCTCTGCACAAAAAAAAATCAGCCACAGTCCGTGCAGGTAACGATGGGGCTGTGTAAGGGGGGATTCCGAGGGATGACACTGAGGGAAAATTAATTATTTATTTAATTTTTCCTCAGCATCTTCCTTTGGAATCCCCCCTTGCATGGCCCCACCTCTGTTACCTGCACGGACTACGGCTGATTACAATTTATAAACTTCAACCTTAAAGAAGAGACAACTCATTTAGATGTTACCGATGCATAAAATATAAATACCAATATTTGCATTCTTTCACCCACTACACAGCATTAGGAATGCAGCCTAATGGCTATGTCAAAACATTAACAGAAATGTGTGCCCCTGACTGCTGAAGGCGAGTTTTCCAAGAAATTGTTGTGGTTTTTAGGAACTAGTGGAAGTAGCCATGCCGTATTTGGACTGCATGGGTTATGTCTAAGTATGGTTATGATTTCTATGCCTATATAAGGGCAAGGTGATTTATACCTATATAAGGGCATGAATCGGAAAAATTGCACTAGGGTCTTAAAATGCTACACAATAGAAGGAGTTGTGAAATTTAATGTTTTAAGCTATCTTAAAAGTGATGATTGAGCCTGGCTGAGAAGGCTGGCATCAGACCCTTCCTCGAGGGCCTGCCTGTCCTTCAAACACATATGATTTTCGTCTTTCTGCCTTCCAGTTGCCATAGCAGCCTGGCTTAGGGACCAGCAGAGTAGCCAAATGGGTCAGTCTGCTTCTAGTACTGTGTCCATGATGTAGCTGCACAGAATGTGAGAATGACACCACTGTCATTGAGAGAAAAGGACATAGTGAGACTAGATCAGTTCACTGCATTCTTTAGTCTGCTTCTGTTGAGTTTTAAAAGATGGTGCAATATTTAAATGAACAGCGCTTAGCAATATTGAATGATTACATTAAATTAATAGTAAACGGATAAAAAGTAGACCCCAACCAAAAAAATATGTTAATCCTACTGAGGTTGATCTGGTTTTTCACATATTCAGAATTTTTACCCAAAACACAACCTATGATTTGCTCCTTCTCCAGAAAGCAGCTGATATTGCTTTTTAGAGTTGCTTGATATGACAGGGTATTACCTAATAGATAAAACAGAAGCGAATTTGCAAAACAGCGCATTACAATTCCCAATACAGCACCTATGAAGAAGGAAAACAAGCAATAAAAAACAAGCTGACTTACTTACAGCTACTGATCCTTGAGTACATGTCAGCTGCCCATTCTTGGTTCCGTTTTTTTGCTGGACACAGGGACTGGAGGCTGCAGTCAGGAACAACTGGAAGGAGGAACCCCTTGATACCCATCTGGACAAAGGACTCTGACTGCATGTTGACCCCTGGACCGGTGGAGCTCTGCCAGCGCCTAGGGAAGCTGATCCCCTTTCCACCACTAAGGACTAGAATAGATGGAGGAAAGAAATGAACTTCTTCATCAAGAAGGAGGGAAGTCCCTGAGAGGAAAAAAAGGAGAAAAGCTAGCACAGGGAGCCAGTAAAACCATCTCCCTGCAAAGTTTGCCATCTGAAATACCAGAAGGCCACCAGGAGAAAAATAAGCAAAAAGCGTGCAAAACGGCCCAACGGGGCCCAGGTATAAGCAGGAGACTGATTTTGACCTTTGAGGCCTAGCACGAACACAGAGCGTGTGGAGAAACCTTAAACAATGCCTGAAACTAAGCCCTGGGAGTGGGCCGGCATTGGGTCCCCCTCCGCGGAGTGCCTTGGGCCCAGGGTTCCCCACCCCCAGGTCAGAATTTCACCATGGGGACCTGGAACCTACAACTCCGGTTCCCCATCACTACAAGGAGGTGTGGAGAGCTGTTTTGCCCATGCATGTAAAGCCAGGGATCCATGACCCCCAACCCTGGGCCCTACAGGAAGAATGGTAAAGGGGGAGCGCCATTGTGCCCCCTGATTATACTGGTCGGCCTGCCCCCTCTCCTTATGCCCAAGTCATGGGGGCATGGGTGGTCAACATGTACTTCAGCACCGTGTCTGCAGGAGCGGGAAGGGAAAGAGAGCTGCTGGCTCCTACGGTCAGTGAGGAAAATGCTGCCTGTTAGAAATGGGGTTCTCTAGTTGGCAAGGGTTTGCACCTTTGTCCAAGTAGGGACTCTCCCTTCTTGTCAGGATAAGGGAGTTACACTTCTAACATAACCCCTGCTCACCCCCTTGGTAGCTTGGCACGAGCAGTCAGGCTTATCTTAGAGGCAGTGTGTAAAGCATTTGCACATAACCAACAGTAATACAGTTAAATCACTACAAAAGGATACCAAACTGGTTTAGAAAAATATCCAATATTTTTATAGATCTAAACACGACCAAAAACGATAAAAACCGAAGACATAGTTCTCATTAATCTTCAATAATTAAAACAGACTTGAAATGCAGTTCTTTGAAGTCGATAGCGCCGTCTATGGCTATCACAGCGTCGTGAACTACAAATCCAAACACTTCTGGCTGACAGAGGCGCTATGGTGTAAGGAAGACTCACAAAACAGAACCTTTAGAAATGTTGGGCGCTTGTGACCTTTCGGTGAGCCCTGAAGGGCCGGCATCCGCAGGTGTCATTTCTGGAGGGCCCTTAAAGTCACACGCTTTGCAATCGAACTCCTCGCGGTTGAAGTTGGGAGAGCTGGCATCAGCAGGTGTCTTGGCTGCTGTGCGAAATGCAGCGGTGCAGGCAGCAGCTCGGTGACAGTCGTCCAGGGGTGTCGGTGAGACCAGGGCTGCGTTGCAAAGTGATGCGGTGCTCGTTGCAGTGCTCGCAGGTCACGGTGCAAGCAGCGTAGTCGTTGTTGCTAAAGTGTTGCCGTCGGCTGACGAACTGGAGTCGAGGGAGCCGGCCTCAGTAGGCCAAGGCTGCTGTGCGGGATGAGGACAGTGCGTCATGTAACTTACGAGTCACAGTGCAAGTAGCGGCGTCGATCTCAGCATGGAGCGGCGTAATCGGGGAAACAAAGGCGGTGTCGTGAAACCAGGCGGTGTGAAGCACAGTGCCCACAGTTCACGGTACAAGCAGCGGCTCTGTGGCGGCGGCGGGTGGCATCTTCAGTGAGGCCAGGGTTGCTGTGTGGTGGCGGGGTACCCTCTGCGGTGCCTTCAAGACACGGAGTCCGCAGCGGCGTCGTAGACGGCATCATGTTGCTTTTTCTTTTGTTGCAGCACAAAACACACAGTCCCCAGTGCTGAGGGCAGAGGAACATGAAGTATTAGATGTTCCTGAGACTTCTTGAACAGGGGGCAAGCTCTACATTAAGCCCTTGGAGAAACACCCCCAATAAATTGCAGAAAGTTCAGTCTAGTCCTTTCCCTGCCCAAGACAGAAGCAACCACTGTAGGCCAATACAGCAAAGCACACAGCAAAGTGGTAGACCCCCCTCACAGCTTCTCCAGCTCTTCTTCTTGGCAGTCTTCTTCGTTTAAAAAAAGTTCTAAAGTTCTGCGGTCTGGGCCCCAATATTTATTTATTTATTTATTTTAGGAATTTGTTAAGCGCACTACCACCATTGCAGGCATTTTGGCGCTGACTATATCAGAAGAGAGGGAAATGGTCACAGGGGCGTGAATTATCAGGCAGTTGTCGTGGGAAATAACCAGGTTTTGATCTTTTTCCTAAATGGGAGAAGTTCAGAGGTATGCCTAATGTCGGACGGAAGAGTGTTCCAGAGTCTGGCAGCTGCAACCTCGAAGGATCTGCCTCCGGCTCTGACTTTCCTGAATCTGGGAACAACTGCAAGCTTGGCCTCCGAAGAACGAAGCTGCCTAGTCCGGGTGTACCAGGCAAATTTCGATCGAAGGGACGCAGGGCCAATGCCATGAAGAGCCCTAAAGACTATGCAAAGGGCCTTGAATTGTATCCTCTGTCTCACCGGTAACCAGTGGAGTTTGCCCAGAGAGGATGGCCCGTGTGCTCTTCTCGGGAGCCCCAAGGCCAGTTTAGCAGCAGCGGACTGGACCCTTTGGAGCCTATCCAGCAGGAATCCAGGGGATCCAAGCAGAAGGGCATTACAATAGTCCAGTCTGCTGAGGATGGTGCATCTTACCACTTGGGCGCGGGCGTATGAAGGTAGGAGAGGCAGGACTTTTCTTAGGGAGCGGAGGATGGCAAAACAACAGGCAGTCACCTTTTGTATGTGAGTCTCCATACTGAGCCTGTGATCCATCATGACCCCCAGATTGCGGACTGATTCCACCGGCCGGACAGTGGTCCCTGTTTCCGGGGGCCAGAAGTTATCTGGGAATGACCGGGGGATCTTAGTTCCGGCGCTGACAAGCACCTCCGTCTTCCCCGCATTAAATTGGAGGGAGTTGTCTTTTAGCCAACGTGATATGTCGCGAAGGCAGTTGTGGAAAACCTCCACAGATGTAGAGTCCTCACTTTCCAAGGAGAGGATCATCTGTGTGTCGTCAGCGTATTTGACAATCTTAATATTAAAGCTTTTGAAGTGTGATCAAGGGTCGAAGATAAAGGTTAAAGAGGATAGGGCTGATTGCTGAGCCCTGGGGAACCCCATGCGAGATCGTGGTAAAAGCTGACTGAAAAGGGGGGATAGACACCGCCTGCTGCCTATCTTTCAGAAAAGAGTGGAACCACTGCAATGCCGATCCTCTTACTCCCACCTCAAATAGCCGCTGCAGCAAGATCTTATGGTTCACAGTGTCAAAGGCGACAGACATATCAAGCAGGATCAGAAACGTTGCCTGATTTCTGTCTGCACGTCTCTGAAGCTCGTCCATAGCGGTGATTAGGGCGGTTTCGGTTCCGTGGGTAGGCCGGAAACCGAATTGATCAGCATCAAGAAGTTGATGATGTTCCAGACGGTTGGAAAGGGTGTTACTGACCAACCGTTCAACAATCTTGGCTGGAAACGGTAGCAGGGAGATGGGACGGTAGTTTTTCACGGAATCTGGGTCGAGAGAGGGCTTTTTTAGCAAAGGAGTTACTAACGCCCGCTTCCATTGAGCTGGAACAGTACCAGTCACGAGGGATTGATTACAAATTAAGTGGAGTGAAGGGAAAAGTTCCGTTTCAAATTCCTTCCAGATCTTATGAGGAACAGGGTCTAGGGGAGAGCTGGAAGAAATCCCCCTGGCTAGTTTGCTAAAAGCCTCATACGCAAGAGGTAGGAACTCAAGTAAAAGTTCATCCGGCGCCAACTGGTCCACTAGGGACCCCACTCTAAGGTTAGAGAGAGGGCCGGAAAAAGGAGAGACTTCCAGGTCCCTAATAATGTATTCAATTTTTTCCTTAAAGAAAACAGCAAGGTTCTCACAGAGATCTTGGGACGGGATGATGGCGTTTTTGGCGCATTCGGGGTTGGTAACACTATTCAGTATAATAAAAATGCTTCTGGAATTGTTGGCGGAGTTGCAAATATTTATACCCCAATTTCCTTTGTCCTCTGAGGCAGAGAGTGATTGTGCTTATTCCAAACCAGTTTGGTCCTCTCTGGTCCAGCTTCCCAGCTGGAGACGGAGACTGCATTGTCTGCAGCAGATTAAACCCATTCAGGTGCAAAGAAATCTCCTCCCACTAGCCTAAATGCAGCCCAGGTCTAGTCAGCCCAGCCCTAACTCATCCAGACTCTCTGGAGCCACTGCACATCCCCTGCCCCTGTCACTCCTAAGCAAGACAGTCAATAGACATCCTGGCAGAGGCACACACGATGGCTAAGCAAGAAAATACCTACTTTCGAAAAGTGTTATTTTCAAACACAGAATGTAAAAATCACCATTACTAAAAGATGCATCTTTAGATTCTGAGTTCAGGCATACTAAATTTTATTTTCATATTTGGTCCCTATGGGAAGTTATATTTATAAGATGTTATAAAGTAACTCCCATGCTTTCCTATGGGCCAGACAGCCTTTCAATAGTGAAAAACGAAATTGGCAGTATTTCACTATCAAGACATGCCACACACATCAGGGCATGTCCTACTTTTCACATACACTGCATCCTGCCCACAGGGGTACCTTGGGCCTACCTTAGGGGTGACATGCACCTTAGGGGTGACTCACATGTAAGAAAAAGGAAGGTTATGGCCTGCAAGTGGGTGCACTTGCCAAGTCGACATGGCCGTACTAGATACACACAGACACTGCAGTGGCAGGTCTGAGTTACCTTTGAAGGGCTGCTTGTGTGGGTAGCACAACCAGTGCTGCAAGCACACTTGTTTTACATGCCCTTGGCACGCACAGTGCAGTGCAGTACTAGGGATTGACTAGTAAACCAAATAACCAATCATGGAATCACTAATCAATAACAACAATTTACAACAGGAGCACTTGCACTTTAACACTGAACAGCAAACCAGCAAAAATAGAGTCAAAACAGGGAGGTCAGGGGGGGCGTGGCAAAGGCGGCGAGCATGGCGCGACGCAGCCTAGACGAGCTCCGTCCCGCCGGCGCAATATCCTGGAGTGTATCCTGCGTTGCCCCGACCCAAGGACGCCCAGGCTGGGTGGCTGCCTGTGTTTAGCGAAGGGGAAGCCCCGGAGGCGATTAGGGCACCCTCGCCGCATTCGTCCTGCCGTCCTGAGCCCTGACAAGGTGCAGCCTGCGCCGCGTACTGAAGCCGGGAGCTGGAGTGGCGAGCAGTCCAACCGGAAGTGCGGTGGTGCCGGGGTTGGCAGAGTGCGGCACGCCTGCCCCCGATCTCGGTCACGGACAGCTTAGGACCGGAGATCCCGGTCGAGAGTCGGCGCCTGGAGGGGACGGCGGAAGGGCCCCGGCGCCGCCCAGAGCCTGAAGCGACAGTGATTGCCGGGTAAGAGGCCGTGGCTTGGCGGGCGGCCTTAGGGGGGAGGGGACGCTCCTGCTGAGGTCTCCGGTCGGCGGTCGAGTCGGACCGCAGGGGCCCAGTGGCCTCGGAGCCTTGGGGGGCTACTGCCTTTCCTTTCTCCCCCCCTCCCCCAACTTCCATCTGCCTCCCCTGGATTGCTGAGGCGAGGAGCGAGTTGGCAGTGAGTGGCGGCTGAGTCCGGTGAATCGCGGCAGTAATCTGGCGGGGGCCCCCCGTTCGGCGGCTACATCGGGCCACGCAGGGGGGGAAAGCACCCCCCCCCCATCGAAACTGGGCAGTGCGTGGCCGGCAGCTAGGTTCAGAAGGTGGCTTGAGCGACGGCACTGGGGTGGTTGGAGGGGAGCTCGTATTATCTCCCATGAGCCCTGAGGTGTGCGGAGTGGACTCCTGCTGAGAAGCCAAAAACGCTGCAACTGCTAATAGCTCCGGACTTGAGGCTGGGTGCGTGTCCGCAGCTGGGGACGAGGCGCTGGCGCCCATACTGTGAGACTTCAACCGAATGCAAGTGAGCGCGCCGGCCCCCTAGAAACTCGAGTGGGCTCCCCCCTAGCCCTCGAGGGAGCGGCAGAGATCTGATCGGTGTTCCCCATCTGTGGAGGGGGGAGGCGCTTCCCGGACACCCCAAGGCCTGCCTGAGCTCTCCCAGTGCGCCCGCAGATCAGCATGACGAGGCGGTAACAGCGGTAGCACCACGAAACAGGGCCCGATGGACAAATTTGCGGGGCCGGGCGGGGGTGCAGGGGCACCCGGTGGTCAACAGAGCTCGGGACCGGATAATGCGGCGCTGATGGCAGCTATTACGCAATCGAGGGATATGCTGGACGCCAAAATTGGGGCAGTCGGGGCCGATGGGACCTTGCTCCAACAAGATCTACGTAACGCTGTCGCCCGCATCACTGAAACAGAAACCAGAGTCACGGAGGTGGAAGATGATGTGGTGATCCTCAAGAAGAAGGTGGCTGCCATGGAGGGGATTCAAAAGCGACTTGCACTCCGGGTTGAGGATGCGGCAGGACGGGCCCGGAGGAACAACCTGCGGTTCGAGGGATTTCTGGAGGACAGTGAGAAAAGCAACATGGAGGCCTTCCTGACCCAGTGGCTGGAGGGGTGGCTTCCCCCGGAGTCCCTCTCGCGCTGCTTTGTCATGGAGCGGGCGCATCGCGCACTTCTTCTGAAGCCGCCAGTGGGGGCTCGCCCCCGGCCAGTGATTGCCAAACTGCTCAATTATCATGATCGGGACACTATCTTGCGACAAGCCCACGCCAAAGAACCTCTAATATACGAGAACCACAAAATTCTGATATTCCCGGACTACACTAAGCTAGTGCAGCAGCAACAACAGTCCTTCACTGCAGCGAAAGCGCGACTGCGGGAACTTAAGATCCAGTATGCCCTGCTTTATCCGGCCCCCCTACGGGTGGTGTTCCAGTCCCGCACCCAGTTCTTTAATTTTCCGGAGGAGGTCTTTGCATGGACAGATGAAACGGTTCGAGTTAAAGTGCATACCCCTCCGAGACGTGATTCTGACTCGTCGTCCGCGACGGGACACCCAAGGACTCCCCGACGATCAGGGAGTAGGAGCAACTGGAGATCGCGCTCACAGAAGCGCCCACCTCCTCGGGAGGAGGCGACAGAGGACGCTGAAGCGGCTGGCTCTCAAATCCTGAAGCTCTGAGGCCATAGGTTATTTTGAGTCCGTATGATGCAGAGGCCTCCGGTGGCCATTGAGGGACTGTGATAGCGCAAGGGACGATAATGCTTCTTGCAGACACACCACCTGAACTTTTGCTTAACAGTGAATGTATGTAGGTGAGACTTGGGTCCGGGGACGCCTGAGAGTGGGCGGGTATACCCCCGAAGTTCGTTTAGTAAGTTGGGTAGGGGTAGTTTAGGACCAGGTGGGTAGTTGGGTGGGATCCATTGGCGTAGTGGGTCTCTGACCTCCCGTTGGAGGGTGGGGATCATCTGCACCGCGACAGGTACTTCAATGTTGCTGAGGTATGGGGTGGGGGGATGGAGGGGGAGTTGTGGGCACAGTTTGGGGTGGGGGTTGGAGTAGAGGGAGGTCGGGGGGGACCGGGGTGGAGGGGAGGTCTGGGGGGGAGTTGGGGGGGTTGGGATAGTGGGACGTGTAATGTTTGGGTCCACAGGGGTAGCTTGTTCACACACGATGGTCCACCGGGTTCGGTTCATGTCTTATGGACAGTTGCACTCACCTACACCCAGGCGATTGCAGATCTTTCCAGTTGATGGCGGATAGGAGTTCTGCTTCGGAGCTACCCAGGGCTGCGCTGCGAATAGTGAGCTGGAATGTGAGGGGCATGCTAGATAAAATTAAAAGAGGCGCTGTGCTGCGACAGGGGAAAAAGGAGAAGGCTGATGTCCTCGTGCTGCAAGAGACTCATCTCCTAGGTACTAAGACTCTTAGTTTACAGCTCTATGGGTATCATCAAGTGTTCCATGCTGGTTTTGTCCGGGGATCCCGGGGTGTGGCGGTCTTGGTTCATCGCAGGGTGTCTTATGTTCACTCTACACATTGGATAGACGCCCAGGGCAGATATATCTTTGTTAAAGGAATGATTGGCGGGGAACCAGTGGTCTTTGGTAGTGTGTATGCCCCCCCCTTGCAATGGTCTTTGGTGGAGAGGCTGTTCACAGTCTGGGCTGAGATTCTGGACGCGCTGGCGGTGATAGGAGGCGATTGGAATGACGTTATGGATGGAACCGTGGATCGATACAGGCCGAATGGCGGACAGCTGGTGGCTGCCCCTACGAGACAGAATGACATGGTGAGAGGCATGGGATGGACGGATGCATGGCGCTATCAACACACCCACAGTCGGGAATATACATATGTTTCGGCAGTCCATCAGTCCTTCTCACGGTTAGACTACTTGTTCGTCCCATGCGCCAGGATGGGAAGAGTGACATCGACGGCTATACTGCCGCGTGGGCTTTCTGACCACTCCCCTATTGCGATTGATCTCCTCCTTGACAGGAGGCGGCAGCCTTTTCGGTGGCGCCTCTCTACCTGGCACCTGCAACAGGACGACTACCAGTCCCATATGTGGGAGGCCATCGCTCACTACTGGGAGGACAATGAGAGGTCGGGATCGGACGTGGTGACCCTCTGGGAGGCCATGAAACCTACACTCAGGGGAGTGGATATAGCCTGGTGTGCGAGGGCCCATAGGGCGCGGGGAGAAGATCTGGAGAGGGCGGCGGATCGCGTCCGCACTCTAGAGACATGATCCACGGAGACCGGGGCGGAGGAGGACGTACGACGGCTACTGCAGGCGCAGAGTGATGCTGCTTCCCTGCACCTTAAAGAGTCACGCCAAGTATGGCTTGCAACGCAGAGTAGAATATACCAATGGGGGGACAAATCCAGCTCAATGTTGTATAGGCTGTGCCAGGGCACGTTCCAAGCTCAGACGCTGCCGGCGCTGAGGGATGGGGCCGGGAATTCTTTATCCGATCCAAGGGTCATTGCCGACAGTTTTGTGTGCTATTATGAAGCACAATACACCCCTAGAGATTCTCTCCCAGCGGAGGCTGTAGACAAATTTCTAGCGGACCTCCCGCCACGGGGGATCTCCGATGAGGAGCGTGACCGTCTCGAGATACCACTGTCCGCGGAGGAGTTGGGCAAGGCGCTTGGTGAACTGAACGCCGAGAAGGCCCCAGGGCCGAACGGTTTCCCGTGCGAGTTTTTTCAGAAATACCATCTCCAGTTAGTGCCCCATTTCAAGAAGGCATTAGATGCTGCTAGAGAGTTGGGTCATCTGCCGCCGGATTGGAGGCATGGCGAGATCGTGGTGTTCTGCAAGCCGGGAAGACCACCGGATCGCCATGAATCGTATCGCCCTATCTCACTTCTGAACATTGAGGCAAAGATACTGGCGAAAGCGCTCGCCAACCGCCTCCTCCCATTGATTACCGCTCTGGTCCACCCGGACCAGGCTGGCTTTATGCCACACAGGGCCACCAGACACAATATTCGGCGGGCCCAGGTGGCCTTGGAAATGATGCGAGCCACCGGCTCCCAGGCGGCGCTTTTGTTGGCTGATATAGATAGAGCCTTCGACTCACTGAGCTGGGCTTACTTGCAAGCACTTCTACCCCGTCTAAATCTCGGCCCGCATTTTCTCTCGTATATACGGCTGCTATATACTGATTTGACAGCATCTGTGCGAGTGGCCGGTGCGATTTCAGACGTCTTCCCCATCGGGCGGGGTACCCCGCAGGGATGCCCACTCTCGCCGTACCTATTCGCTCTCGCGATGGAACCTCTTGCGGCTTGGGTGCGTATAGACGCACAGATGAGGGGTTTCGAATGAGAGGCTGGACCATCGGACAGAATAGTGCTTTACGCGGACGACGTGCTGTTTTTTCTTACAGATCTTAATAGGTCGGGCCCAAGAGTTCTTGACATCATGAGGGTGTTTGGAGAGGTTTCGGGGCCTAACCTCAACGTAAAGAAATCCGTTTTGTGGACCCTGGGCAGCGGTGTGGCTCTTGGCACTTGGGCGTCCACCCTACAGAAGGCAGCAGGAGGTATCAAGTATCTTGGGGTGTTCCTGACAGACATCCCTGGAGTCTCGTGGGAGCGTAATATTGTTCTGGTCTGGGACAAGGTCAGGTCGGATATGAAAACATGGTCCCGTATGCCCTTGAATTTGTATGGCCGATCGGCCATTTTTAAGATGGTGGCTCTCCCCCGTCTACTATATCAACTGCAGAATCATCCCTATCCTATCTCGCCACAATGGTTTCGCCAAGTTAACTCGGCGCTGGGCCGCTTTCTCTGGGATGGAGGTGCTATTCGTGTGGCCCTTCGCACCTGTTTCCTCTCTGCGTACAGCGGTGGCCTGGCGTCATCGGACATCCTCTCCTACTATCAAGCGTCCCATTTATTGATACTCAACGAATGGTCATATGGGGATCGGGGCGACCCAGCGTATGCTCTGGAGAGATATTTAATGGAACCAGATACTTTGCACACATTACTGTACTCGGCGGGGAAGAGGAAGAGGCTCCCGGTGGTTACACAGGTTGTCTTCCAGATTTGGCGTCGAGCACTTAGTCGTATGGGATGGTGGAACAGGCTGACTGGGAAGACCCCGCTGTGGCAGAACGGCCGCTTGCCGGCCTTGTCGACTTTGTAGGGGTTTCGCGGCTGGGACTCGATAGGGATCTCGGCGCTGGGACTTGTCATGAGGGGCACAACCCTTAAATCCTTCCAGGAGCTGAGGGATGAGTACGACATTCCGCGTACCCAGTTCTTCAAATACCTGCAGTTCCGCCACGCTATCTCCCCCGCCTTGGAGGGGTTAGACTCACTACCGGAATTTAGTCCGCTAGAAGCCAAATTATTCATGGGGGAATTGACAGAAAAGAAAATATCCCGCATCTATCAATCGCTGGTGATTCATTGTTCCTCCTCCCTGGACGGCCTGCGGTCTAAATGGGAGAGGGATGTCGGAGAAATTGACGAGGAGGGGTGAAGGGAGGCCTTTGCAGCCCCTAGAGAAGCGGACATAGCCGTACGACTGCGCTTTATCCAATTTAAATACCTACATAGGGCTTACTACACGAGAGAGAGGCTGTGGTGAGCCGGATTGATTGCCTCCCCCGATTGTCTGAGGTGTGGCAGAGAGGTGGGCACGTTTCTCCATACTGTGTGGTCCTGTGGGGCAATGGAGAGATATTGGGGGCGTGTATGGGACTGTTTGGATGAGGTTCTGGGTTGGCAGCTTCCAGGTACATCACAACTGGGCCTCCTACATGTCTTGGAGCAGGTGGGTGGCAACATATATAAACAGCACTTGCTACTCCTGGGTCTTACAGTGGCCAAGAGGGATGTGGCCCGCGCCTGGAAGGACCCTAGGGCTCCCCCGATTGAAGTATGGAAACGGGGCTTAGACTATTATATGGGACTGGAACGTCCAGTGTTTGAGGCCCGTGGCTGCCCCAGAAAGCACTATAAAATTTGGAAGAGGTGGGCGGAATACAGGGGGCTGTGGCTGGAACCGCCGCAACAGGATGTAACTGAAGACCAATTGTCCTGAGAACCGGGGTGAGGGTGAGAGTGTATTACCACTATTGCATAGATTGATTAACTTAGATCCAGGTGACCATCGTGAACAGGGCTAGGGTGGGACCCGGGAGGGGGTGGTTTTACGGGGTAGGGGGGTGTGGGTAGTTTAATGTTAATGTCTTATCCTGCTTACTGTACTGATTGCTATGCTATGCTTCTTGCTTATATGCTCACAGCTCCTCCGGTGTTTGGAGTACTGTGGATGTCTTGCAATCATATCTGAAATGTCAATAAAATTTAGTTCTGAAAAACAGGGAGGTCAGAAAGCAAAAAAAGGGGGAAACACGCCAAAAGGTGCCAAGTCTAACACTGCCTGTCTGGTGAGCCAGCTGGGCCAGTCGGGGGTGGGCTCCCTGGGCTGTTGCCAATCAGCAACAACATTTTGGGTGCCAGGGTGAGACCAGGAGGGACTGGGCACCCAAGGAAAAGAGACAAAAAAGCAAAGTGCACAAAAAGGAAATGCTGGGTGGGACGAGGCTGCGCAACACAGTGAGAACAAGCGGCCTAAGCCACTCATTAAAAGCAAGCATCTGCCGTGCAATAGGTCTTGCATTTGCACAAGTTTCAGCAATTGGCATTGTAAATGACAATGCCTTTTATTTATGTTTTGGTTTTTAAAACATAAATAAAAGGCATTGCCATTTACAAAGCCAGTGGCTTAACTTCTCACAAATGCAAGACCTTTTGCATTCGAAATGCTTGAAGGCATCTCTGAGTTTCCCCCTCCTGTGTCTGATGGCCAGTGAAGAGCTCCCCGTTTGCTATGACTTAAATAAACAAGCCGGGGGACACAACTGTGCACGAGAGATTGCTGCAGTAAGAGAAACTCATTAAAGAAGAAAGTGCCTACAGACTAAAGAAGGCGTATTGTTTAACAACCAAAGTAAAAGGGCCAGTGGGAGGTTACAAATTAAGACAAGTCGGTACTAAGGAGGAACTAACAAGCCTAAAATTGAATAAGAAGCCATCATTTATGATGGACAATGACACAAGCCAATGACAAACATGGGCGGAGCGTGGGTGGGGCTTTAAGTACATACTCCAATACAGCATTGCTCGCAGAGCAGTGCATGCGCTGCCCAGGCTCGACCTAAATGAATGAACTCCCGGAGGAGCACCCCATAGTGCCTCATGGGGATGAAACTGACTGACACCATATCTGCTGCTATGGTTGCCCCAGGACATCAGGGCCACCACCAAGAACATAAAAAGAGTGCTAGGGAGCCGCAAAGGCACCACAGCTTCCCTCAAGGACGTGCTTCAAACAAAATACTGACCCTAAGTTGGAAGAGTCACAAATTAGGAGGCCATCCCAGGTTTCATTGTTTGGTTTCTAGCACTCCCCAGGCTGGAGAATGCACTCTACAGCTGAGAGTGCAGTGCCTTAAGTTTATGGCTGCAGTTACTGTGGCCTGAATGTGTTTAAGAAAAGATACATGTTATTCAATGCTCTCTGGGGTGAAGTTTATTGTTACATGTTTTGTGATCAAACTGTGATGCCCTCCAGGGGCTGTTTGTATAATTGAGTTTTCAATGGTTGAAAGTGTATAAAGCATTGGCAAAGCCAATAGGTCTCACCTATGCAAGAGTTATTGGTTTTGTCAATGTCTTTTAGCTAAGTTGTACACCAGCATGGCTGAACATTAATGGAGTAGAGGATAATGCTGTAGGGTGGAGTGACATGGGAGAATTGGAGTGGAGTGCAGTGAATTAATGAATGTTGATCATGTAGAGCGCAAACTTTGCCCGAAGTCTTTTTTTTTTTTTTTTTTTTTTTTTTTTGAGCGCCTGGTGACCCGTAGGCATCCCCGCGCTGTAAATCTGTGAAGACCAAGAGAGGGGGAGAAAGGAAAACTATTTGGGGAACAGGAAGGTTTTTAGTTTTTTTCGGAAGAGGGCGTGACAAGGTTCCAGACGCAAGCTGAAGACATCAAGGTGCTAAGGCTAGAACTGGTGGTCATAAGTAGCAAGGATGGGATTAGCTGTTAAAGTGTGAAGAGCCAGGCCTTTAAGGTCTTCCAAAACAGTAGGTGCAAGTCCTGGCAAGAAATCGATAGAGGAAGAGTATTCCAGAGTTTAGAGGCAGCGACAGAAAAGGCTCTCCCCCCCCACCTGGCCCTCCTGAACCTGGGAACTACCAGCCAGTTTTTACCGGCAGACCGCAGTTGTTTGGTAGGGACATACCGTTAGAAGAGTCCTTTAATACCTAAGGAACCAGAATTATGAAGAGTCTTGTGAACAAGGACCGAGGCCTTGAACAGAATTCTCTTTTCTAGAGGAAGCCAATGCAGCTTACGAATGAAAGACGAGACTGGGTGGAATATAGGAAGATCCTACACAAGTCTTTCTGCTGCATTCTGTTCAAGCAGCAGTTTATAGATGGATCCTTTGTTAATGTCCAGAAAAAGAGCATTAAAAGAATCCAATCTGGACAGAACCAAAGCAACAACTGCCTGCTTTCGAGAGGAGAGAGAAAGACACGGAAAGATCTTACTCAGAATCCTGATAATACCAAAACAGGTGGAAACCGTTCACAGGTGGAAACCGTTCTGTTGATCTGGGGGTCAAAAGAAAGTGAGCTTTCAACTATGATGCCAAGATTATTTTCTGGTACAGCAGGACAGGGGCAAGGGCTGAGCATTTCAGGCCACCAGGAGAGGGACCATATGGATTGTTGACTTCCGTTTTTTTCTTCATTGAGTCACAGGTAGTTGTCTACAAACCAGGCAGCCACGGCCTGCGTGCAGCTTTTACGGTTTGCAGTGGATGTCTCAATGCTATTAGTAATTGACACAATTATTTGTGTATCATTCGCGTAGGATAGAGCTTCCAGATCAAAAGATCTAATAACCTTGGCCAGTTGGGCGACATAAATGTTAAATAAGGTTGGACTCAATGAGGAACCCTGTGGCACTCCGCAGAAGGTGTGAGTGGAATCAGAGTAGAATTTATCCAGTTTTACTTCTTGTGACCTATCTGTGAGAAATGAGGACTGAAGAACCCAATTTATTTAAGACGGCCAACCAACATTGTTGGCAAGATGGTATCAAAGGCTGCGGTTAGGTCTAAAAGGATTTATAGAGAAGTATACCCAGCATCTACTTGCATACGTATATTATTTACTGCAGAAGTTAAAAGAGTCTCCGGGCTATGGCTACTCCTAAACCCATGCTGGGAGCTATTAAGCAGGTGATATTGCTCCCAGTAGGAGCTAAGTTGGGTATTTAAATACTTCTCCAAGATCTTTGCAGGGACTAGTAGCAGAGAAATTGGCCAGTAATTTTTTTTGTTCCAAGGGGTCCAGAGTAGCATTATTTAATAATGGTTTGACCACTGCAGTTTTCCATACAAGTGGGTACTGCCCCAAAGAAATAGTCACATTAAGCGTGGGTGTTAGGTGAGGGTCAATCATCTCCCTTCCTAATTAGATAATCTTCAGGAGGCAGGGTTCCATAGGGGACTCAGCAGTGATTCTCCCTAAAAGAAGATTTGTATGCTCAAGAGACAAGGGAGGAAATGCAGACTCATTGAGTAAGGATTGGTTATAAGTAACAGAGCTAGTTTTTGGAGCTGTAGCAAACAGCTCAATGTTGAGATTGTCCAGGGAGGAGTATATTTGTGAGATTTTTTTGTAGAAATATTTAGCCTTCTTGTCACAGAGATCCTGCGAGCTATCGATGTAAGCTGAGACAGAAGGAGAGGAGCGAGAATTAATTACATTGAATAGTTCCATAGAGGATATAGATGATTCTTTCTTTCTAGAGTAAAATAATGATTTTTCCTCTTTAATGGCAGTTTTGTATTCAGATAAATTATTTTTATGATGGTCTCTTTCAATCGGGTCGAGATGTCGTCGCCAAATCCTTTTGGTGGTGGCAGCAAGATTGTCTAAGTTTCCTTAGCCTTTCTGAAAACCAAGGGGCGGTGGGCTTTTTTCTAGCTGCATAGTGCTCTTTAAGGAGGGCGAGGGGATCAATAGCTGTCGACAGCCAATCGGAGAACTCTGTGGATGCCAAACTGGCATCAGAATGATTGGTCAAGTGAAGATTGTTAGAGCTTTAAGGACAGAGTCCTTTTCAATACGACTGTAGTTCCTTATAAACATTTTTCCATTCCCTTTATTCGATGATTTGTGAGGTGGAGAAATCACGAGAGAAAAAGGAACAGCCTAATGGTCGGACTAGGAAAGTTGAATTGGCTCCATTACAGTGCGGCGGGAGTCATTAGAAAACATGCTGTCTAAAGTGTATCCCTGCTCATGAGTAGAGGATTTTACCAATTGTGGTATGCCACAGCATGCCATAGTTTCTACAAGAGTCTGATAAACTTTACATAGGGACATATCCAAGTGAAAGTTAAAATCCCCTAAAAGCGTCAAATTGTGTTTTCCCATGTAGGGCTCTATGCGATCAGTGAAATCCTGAATAAAAGGAGATCAGGGCCCAGGGGAACAATAGGTTAAGATACCAGCACAGCTTTTTGTCAAGAATATTTTTAATTAAAAGAATATTGCTTGGTAGAAGTCAGAGGAGGTTGTTAATGGCTCGATGTAATAGGTATAGATGTCTTTGAATAAAATACCTACCCCACCCCCCCCACCGATTCTGCCTATCCTGTCAAGTTGTGATAAAATGTGATAAAACATATCCCTGTGGGATTGCATCGACCAGTCAGGGCCGGAGCAGTCCCTAACCCAGGTCTCAGTAATGAAAACCCAGTCTGGCCTATAAGAGACCACAAAGTCGGAGTACTCCACCTTATTTCAAGGGTCTAGCATTAATGAGG
The DNA here is from genome assembly GCF_964261635.1 of Lissotriton helveticus. Classification (NCBI taxonomy): domain Eukaryota; kingdom Metazoa; phylum Chordata; class Amphibia; order Caudata; family Salamandridae; genus Lissotriton; species Lissotriton helveticus. The sequence goes on along the minus strand of NC_136073.1, from coordinate 123,855,146 downwards.
TAACCTGAGAAGGCGTTCTCTGAAGAATTAGAGGGGAGAGAGAGGACTTCAGCAGGAGAATGGCTAGCTTTAGCAGAGGGCAGCTGATAATTACAACTGGGGCAGACAAGCAACTGATCAGATTAGTCAGTTTCCAGATTTATAGTGTGGCACGGGGACTTTCCATGCCTTTGCAACTCCAGAAGCCGTCTTTTAGTGTAAGAAAGATGCTTAGTGGTGTCCCTTATCAAACAACCAGGGGTCCTGGCGCAAGGCGCAGTCTAGGCGTGAATGGGCGCAGATGGGCTTGCCTTTGGCACGTCTTCGGCGGGCAGGTGCCACACCCGCTGTGCTCATCTGGCCCAGCATGGTCTTAAATAGGCTGGGCTGGAAAAGACTAGACTGTAACCCCACCACACAGACAATGGAGGCTCACAGCAAGTAAGGTAGAGACAAGAGAAGCCCACTTCTCTCTGCAACAATCGGTGATGTTCCTCGGTGGACCAAGGAAGTGAGGTAAGATAATAAGCAATGCAGTCAGTTTAAAATATTAAACAGATTAGGGGCCAGATGTACCACCATTGGAATTGCGACTCGCAAATTGTGAAAAATAGCAGGTCGCAATTCCAAATGTACAACATTGTCAGAGACACTTTTAGCGATTCTCAATGGGGTCGCAAAATGTGAGGCTCATCAATATTCATGAGGCACTCGTATTTTGCAACCCCTTTGAGAATGGCTGGCCCTCCCAGGGATGTTGGCCTGCTGGGCTCAGCCGACCACCACATCAGGGACTGCTTTTAAATAAAGCAGCTTTTTTTAAATGCAGCCCATTTTCTTTAAAGAAGAATGGGATGCATTTAAAAAAGAAATGAAACTTTTTCGTTTATTTTTTTAAGAGCGGGCAGTGGTCCCTCGGACCACTGCCTGCCCTTAAAAAAATATTTTTGCATACATTTGCAAAGGGGAAGGGGTCCCCTGGTTCCCATTTGCGACTGCATTACCACCTACTTGAAGTAGGTGGTAAATTGCAACTGTTTTGCAACGGCAATTGCGGTCGCAAAAAAGTCATACACAGGGCTCAGAGTCGCAATTAGGAAGGGACGCCCTTGAAACGCCCCTTCCTAATTACGAGTCAGAAATAAATTGCAACTAGCTAAATAGCGTTTGTACATGGTCCTGTAGGGTTTTTGCATGCGCAAATGGGTCAAAGAGCTCGGCGAACCGAGGAAGTGAGGTAAGATAATAGGCAATGAAGTCAGTTTGAAATAGTAAAAAGATTAAAAGAATTAAGTGCAAAAGTAAGCCCTCAAACGAGGGGTTCTCACAGTGTGTGTTCCAGACAGCCTCCGTGCCAAGAGTGGAGTGTAGTGTCGTGGAAGGGTGTAGATAGGAGGGGTGTAGAGTAGAGGGAAATAGAGTGGGTTAAAGTATTGCAGACCGGCATGGAGTGGTGTGGAGTGGCATGGAGTGGTGTGGAGTGGCATGGAGTGGAGTGGAGTGGAGTGGCATGGAGTGGAGTGGAGTGGCATGGAGTGGAGTAGAGTGGCATGGAGTGGAGTGGAGTGGAGTGGCATGGAGTGGAGTAGAGTGGCATGGAGTGGAGTGGAGTGGCATGGAGTGGTGTGGAGTGGCATGGAGTGGTGTGGAGTGGCATGGAGTGGAGTGGAGTGGAGTGGCATGGAGTGGAGTAGAGTGGCATGGAGTGGAGTGGAGTGGAGTGGCATGGAGTGGAGTAGAGTGGCATGGAGTGGAGTGGAGTGGAGTGGCATGGAGTGGAGTAGAGTGGCATGGAGTGGAGTGGAGTGGCATGGAGTGGAGTAGAGTGGCATGGAGTGGAGTGGAGTGGCATGGAGTGGTGTGGAGTGGCATGGAGTGGAGTGGAGTGGCATGGAGTGGAGTGGAGTGGCATGGAGTGGAGTGGAGTGGAGTGGCATGGAGTGGAGTAGAGTGGCATGGAGTGGAGTGGAGTGGAGTGGCATGGAGTGGAGTAGAGTGGCATGGAGTGGAGTGGAGTGGAGTGGCATGGAGTGGAGTAGAGTGGCATGGAGTGGAGTGGAGTGGCATGGAGTGGTGTGGAGTGGCATGGAGTGGTGTGGAGTGGCATGGAGTGGAGTGGAGTGGAGTGGCATGGAGTGGAGTAGAGTGGCATGGAGTGGAGTGGAGTGGAGTGGCATGGAGTGGAGTAGAGTGGCATGGAGTGGAGTGGAGTGGAGTGGCATGGAGTGGAGTAGAGTGGCATGGAGTGGAGTGGAGTGGCATGGAGTGGAGTAGAGTGGCATGGAGTGGAGTGGAGTGGCATGGAGTGGTGTGGAGTGGCATGGAGTGGAGTGGAGTGGCATGGAGTGGAGTGGAGTGGCATGGAGTGGAGTGGAGTGGAGTGGCATGGAGTGGAGTAGAGTGGCATGGAGTGGAGTGGAGTGGAGTGGCATGGAGTGGAGTAGAGTGGCATGGAGTGGAGTGGAGTGGCATGGAGTGGAGTGGAGTGGAGTGGCATGGAGTGGAGTAGAGTGGCATGGAGTGGAGTGGCATGGAGTGGCATGGAGTGGAGTGGAGTGGCATGGAGTGGAGTAGAGTGGCATGGAGTGGAGTGGAGTGGCATGGAGTGGAGTGGAGTGGAGTGGCATGGAGTGGAGTAGAGTGGCATGAGTGGAGTGGCATGGAGTGGCATGGAGTGGAGTGGAGTGGCATGGAGTGGAGTGGAGTGGCATGGAGTGGAGTGGAGTGGCATGGAGTGGAGTAGAGTGGCATGGAGTGGAGTGGAGTGGCATGGAGTGGAGTAGAGTGGCATGGAGTGGAGTGGCATAGAGTGAAGTGACGTAGAGTGTCATGAAGTGGATTGGAGTAGAGTGGGGTCGAGTGTAGAGGAGTGGAGTGGCGTAAAGTAGAGTGCAGTAGAGTGGCATGGAGTGTTGTAGAGTCTATTGTCCTACACTTGAATGTCATAGAGTGGAGTGGTGTGTAGTGTCATTCAGTGGAGTAGAGTGGCCTAGTGTGAAGTGGCATAGAGAGGCGTGGAGTGTGGTGGAGTGCTGTGTCAGAGAGTAGAGTGTCTTAGAGTGGAGTAGAATGTTGCAGAGTGGAAAAGTGGAGAGTGTAGTGGTGTAGTGTGGTGTGGCGTAGTGTGGAGTATGCACTGTGTGGTAGCACACTGCTATTACAGAAAACACATTTTCAATTGATATGACAATAATCTTTGCACATACAATGTTATTACTAAAACAATACAACTCCCAAATATTAATATGTTAAAATGGCATCATCTAGTGTTTAAATTTGTTTTGAACCTATTAAAATATTTGTTTCCATCACACTTCCAAATTACAAAACAATTTACTTTCATAGTTCTGATATATTCTGAAATATGTGCAGTTTATTAATTTTGCTGTATAGTAGAAAAAAATATCACATAAATCTTCTCACCTTGAAGTGAGAGAAAGAAAAGTTAACACTAAAGTCCCTTGGAAGAAGGAGTCTGACATTTGATCTCTGTCTTTGAATGCGCCACAATTGTGACAAGATAAGAACAAAAAGGAAAGGCTTGTTTCCAGAAAGTGAGACTCTTGCAAGGATACAAGGAGCGATAGTGAACACGGTTTTCTCTACGGGAGAGACAAAGACATGCGGGACAGCCTATAACAAAGAAAGCCAGCACATAGAAATCCAGGAAATTTGACTTACAAACTACAAAGCCAGTGGTGACCAAGGGGCTGAATGCATTTCCAAGAAAGCGTTCAGAATGCCCACAAGATGCCCTTTCACAAGCAGACAGCTGCACTGTCTGGTAGGTAAGCTTCGACGTAACAAAGGCCCAAGAGAAAAATGGAATAACAATCCCCATGGGAGGAAGCATGAACCCGCAAGAGTGAGATAAAAAGGCACAGAGAGTCTGACTGTAGATTAAAGAGGGCAGAGGTGGATTCCAGACGATTCAGTCGTGGTATTTGGTGCGCCGTGAGGCTGTGTGCTTCTAAGGTGCGCTTTGGGCACCAGCACTCATTACTTTACAAATTAAGCACTGGTCATGTGCCCAAACTCTAATGCCCACTTAAATGAACACTTTGTAAATGTCTGTAGTACCACTCACATCCATGTCAACTCACATAATGTATCTCTGGTGAACATTAACTCACACTATATAGCTGTCCTTCTCGGCAGAAGCCCATCGAAGAATTGGGGTTCTGCATGCAGGAATCGAGAGGCGGGGGGCTCACCTTGAAATCGGTAGTCTCCTGCCTGCATCGGGAGGGTTGCATACCCTGCATACGTTATTTATCTCCTCGACCACTGCCATACTCCATCTAGTTAATTAAGAGATGGGATTTCACATTTGTCTGTAGTTCCTCGCCCTCCACATTCTTAAAAAACCAAAGACAAACCTTACTTATTATAGAAAACTGACCAGAAAATTGCTGTACCTGTGATTATGCCACGAACAGCGGCGACGCCAGCAGCAGCGACAGCAGGGGCAGCGCCCTGTTGGTAGTCGCCCTTCTCCCCTCGTGTCTCTGATGAACTCTCCTGGGCACCGCTCTAGCACTCGGTGGCTCGCGCTGTGTGATGCTCGTCCTAAAACAGGGCCACATGCCTCATCGCCGCCTCTGACCCACGCCCTTAGTCTGCTTGGCTGCTGAAAGTAATGATTGGGCCTGGCTGAGAAGGCGGGCGTCTGTTTCTACCTCGAGGGCCTGCCCGTCCTTCAAACACCTGCGAATTTCTTATTTTTACATTCCTGCCTGATTACAATCAGGTTTAGGCCCCCAGCAAAGGGCGCCAAACAGGTCCGGCTGCTTCTAGGAGATTAGACACATCATGACCCCCACCCCACCCCACACTCAGGATGCATCACGCAAATAACACACTAGACACCAGTGTTAGATTGGGAAGAAACTGCTGCAGGTTTATTTTATTACATACAACGTTATGTAATCATAGTGGGTTATTTTACGGGCAAACCAAGGGCAGGCCGCATTCTCGCCACCTGCCCGCCTGATGAGTCAGGCAGCACCGTGGCGAACCCCCATGTGCTGCCCCTTATGGTAAACATTATACTCACGCCCCTTGCGGGGGTACTAGGCAAACCCCCGGTTGCACAGGCCCACAACCGCCCGAAGGACAAATGGGGCGCCAACACGTGTTCCCGGAACCTCCCATGAGGCCCCAGGTCTTAGGCTCTGGCACCCCTATGTGCCCGCTGAGGTCCAGTGCTGAACTTCTCTGCTTACGGATTGCCCTGTAACTCCGCCACAGCCCGGCCGGCGGCAACCGTCGCCGGCCGGGCCCCCCACTACCTAGCCTCCTTCCTACCTGCAACCTTTGTACATATGTCTTGCGATTAACGTTTCTCAGTTAGCAGTGTCACTACTAAGGTATCTAGCATAATTTAATTTTACTATCGTAGCTTTACTTGCTTACTCGCAGCCATCAAACCTTAGCGTCCACAATTGGCACAGCCTTTAGACCAGACTCGTCCAAAACTCTAGTGGATGATTAGTGCATTGAGCACGTCCATACTAAAAGGGAGAAAGCTGTTGGAAGTTCCGTTTTACAGGCAATGCACTTTAAGGTTTCTGCAATAAAACATGTAGGGAAAGCTAAAGGGCCGCTGTCCCAGCTACACCATGGATTACACGTCAGATCAGCAACATCAGTAACGTGCCTCCGCCGTGACCTTTCCATCCCTCTGATAATTAAGGAGTTATGGTTAAAACGAGAAAATTACCATGACTAACAGAAAGAAAAATGTAATATTTCTGTAGCACAAAGAAGAAAGTCGGATGTCGGACTGCTGCTGGTCCTATAGTAAGCGACATTGCTATCTTACTCCTTAGTCTATAGGAAAAATAGGCTCCCACTTGCACTCCGTTCACCTGGCAATTCTAGCCTTCTGCCATACCACTGCGTAGAGAACCAAGTAGTGCCCAACACTAAAGCTTAATAGTCAACACAACTTCCAATAACTGGGGAGCCTGTACACCCCACGTTGAATTTACCTGAGAATTATCCCAGGAAGCCTGCTAGATCCCCTGTGGGACCCGTCAGCAGAAGCCCGCACTAGGCACGTTAGCTGCCGTTTGCCGGCCTCTCCAACTATCAAAGATGCGAAGGACATGTTAAACAACGCAGTGCGTGTTTCCCGGAGCACTGCGTTGTTTAACCCATCACCACCCGCTTCAGATTCCCCACAGAAGCTGGAGTAAGCTGGAGTAAGATCACCTGCGAGCAGCTCACCACCTCTCTCAGCCAGAACCCACCCGCCAGCACAACAGACCCCAACGAAGCAGCCCGGGACTTCACACAGTGGCTGACCGCCTGCGCTGACGACCTCGCACCACTGAAGAACCCTCCCAGCAGACCCAGAAGCAAGAAGGCATCCTGGTTCACCGACGAACTCAAGGACTCCAAGAAGACCTGCCGCACCCTCGAGAAAGCCTGGCTCCTCGACTGGACCACCGACAACATGACCGCCCTCAAACACGCCACCCGCAAGCACCACCAGCTTATCCGCACCACCAAGAAGAAATCCCTGAAGGAACGACTGGACAACAACACCCACGACAGCAAGGAACTCTTCAGCATCATCAAGGAGTTCTCCAACCCCAGCACCGGCAACAACGACATCACTTCGTCACAAGACCTCTGCAACTCTCTCGCCTCGTTCTTCCACCGCAAGATCGCCGACATCCACAACAGCTTCGGTGCACCATCCACGCACCCAACCACAGAACCAACGCACCCCAGCACCACCCTCCGCACCTGGACCACGGTGACCACCGAAGACACTGCCCGCACGATGAACACCATCCACTCCGGATCACCGACCGACCCCTGCCCACCCCACGTCTTCAACAACGCCGACTCCACCATCGCACCCCATCTCCGGAACATCATCAACACCTCCTTCAACACTGCCACCTTCCCGGAGAGCTGGAAGCACGCCGAGCTCAGCGCCCTCCTGAAGAAACCAACAGCGAACCCCACCGACCTCAAAAACCTCCGCCCCATCTCGCTCCTCCCTTTTCCTGCTAAAGTCATCGAGAAGATCGTCAACAGACGGCTGGCCGCCTTGCTCGAGATGAACGGATCCCTCGACCCCTCGCAGTCCGGCTTCAGAGCCAACCACAGCACCGAGACCGCCCTCATCGCAGCCACCGACGACATCCGGACCCTGCTCGACAAGGGGGAAACAGTGGCCCTCATCCTCCTGAACCTCTCCGCTGCTTTCGACACTGTCTGCCACCGCACCCTAGTCCAGCGCCTCAGCAATATCGGTATCCAAGAGAAGGCACTGGAGTGGATCATCTCGTTCCTCGCCGGAAGAACACAAAGAGTCCGCCTCCCCCCGTTTCGCTCCGAGGCCACCGAAGTCATCTGCGGCGTTCCACAAGGATCTTCACTCAGCCGCACCCTGTTCAACGTCTACATGAGACCTCTTGCAGCCATTGCACGCCAGCACAACCTCAACATCATCTCCTACGCCGACGACACCCAGCTGATCCTCTCCCTCACCAGAGACCCCGACACCGCCAGAACCTGCCTACACGAAGGGATGAAAGACGTCGCCGAGTGGATGAAGGACAGCCGCCTCAAACTGAACTCGGACAAGACGGAAGTCCTCATTCTGGGATCCTTGCCCTCCGCCTGGGACGACTCCTGGTGGCCCCCAGCCCTGGGCACCGCACCCAAGCCAACCGACCACGCACGCAACCTGGGCTTCATCCTGGACTCCTCCCTCTCGATGACCAGACAAGTCAACGCCGTCTGCTCATCGTGCTTCAACACCCTACGTATGCTTCGCAAGATCTTCCGCTGGATCCCGACCGAGACCAGGAAGACAGTCACCCAGGCACTCGTCACCAGCCGACTGGACTACGGAAACGCCCTCTACGCCAGAACCACAGCCAAGCTACAGAAAAGACTCCAGCGCATCCAGAACGCCTCCGCCCGACTCATCCTGGATGTCCCCTGACGCAGCCACATCTCCAGCCACCTGAGGAACCTGCACTGGCTCCCCGTCGACAAGAGGATCACGTTCCGGCTCCTCACCCACGCACACAAGTCTCTCCACGACCTGGACCCCAAGTACCTCAACGACCGCATGACCTTCTACACGCCCACCCGCCAGCTACGGTCCACCAGCCTCGCCCTCGCAGCCGTACCACGCATCCGAAGAGCCACCGCCGGAGGAAGATCCTTCTCTTACCTGGCTGCCAAGACATGGAACTCCCTCCCCATCCACCTTCGGCTGACCCAGGACCATCTCGCCTTCAGGAGACAACTCAAGACCTGGCTGTTCGAGCAGTAGCATACCCCTTCCCCAAGCGCCTTGAGACCCTCCCGGGTGAGTAGTGCGCTATACAAATGGTATGATTGATTGATTGATTGGGATGCCGCTTTTCTCATACGACTTTTGTATCCTAGCTGCCTCGCAAGATGCCGTTGTTCCAAGTGAACCTACGCTGTGCTAGCCTATGCAGTCCAGCTGACAAGTAGTGTCAGGGGGGGAGATCTCAAAGCCCAGGAAAGGGTGCAGCTGAGTACAGGCCACCCTGTCTTCTAATCATAAAGGGCACATGCCGCCAATACTGCCCCCACACGACAGAGTACAGATAAGTTGTGAGATCTTGTTGTAAGAGAGTCTGACAACATGTCAAGTGATCTTCTACCAGTGTAATAACTCGTAGTGACATACACTTATTACTAACCTCTAGTAAGCGCTATGCGCTACTAAAGCAACGATTGGTTACCCGACAAGCACCAGTGACACTAACGCATGCCTAACCATTCGTTCCTGGGTAGGCCTGTCTACCAGCAGGGAGGGTTGGGACCACCAAGTGGCCCCGGGACCCCTCGGAGAAGTGGCCCGCATTCCCGGCCCACAACACGTATTAAACAGCCAAAGGCTGTTCACACTGGGCTCATCCATAAGATATGCCGATACCTATCAAATCTTTAACGCTCATAGGTGCAGGCCCCGGAGAAAGCCAAAGCGCTGCTTAAAGGCTGGAGAAGTGAGGAGAGAAAAGTGGCCGAACACCGTAGATGCACAAATGGAGCCTGCCAGGGCATGCGCTTGGGAGAATTAGCAACTTGTATGCATAGGACTACTCGAGACAAGTAAAAGGAGGGGCATGCCTCATCACACAGTGCGCTAAGCTATAACCTGCCATCACTGCGATACTCCCTGGTGCAGCCTGGCATAGGTAGTTAAGGTAGCTATTCTGTATTAACTCAGTTCTATTGGTTCTTAGCTTGAATGTGCTGTCATGGCAAAGGATTGACTGTATGGAAGTCCGTCTAGGCTGTGATAAAATTAGGATAATTAAGCAAATTCTAGGTCTTGCCCTTTGCTAATCGGAGCCAACATAACCCCATGCGCCTTTAAATCTCCTGAGGCCTTAACCCAGAGATGCAGTTAAAGTCTTGTTATCCGAAAAGCCCGGGACCTGCACTATTGTTTAACTTAACCTATGAGAAGAAAAGGTCATATGACAATGGTCAATTCGCTCCTCCATGATACTGCTGTAGTCTGTCTGCTTATCCAGGCTCTGGAATCCGGAAGACAGACCTACTGCTGTGCCATCACTTTAGGAGCACCTGCTGCCACTCAGTAGAATGTAGGGTCTACAGCCTGCAGTGTTAAACTCATTTCACATACAAGTGGAGGAACTGTTGCAACCTCACCCTGAGCCTGGACTGCCAATAAAATACCTGAAGGAGTAGGTCCCTAGAAGACGCACAATATTAAATTGCATCTTCTAGGGACCTAGACCTAGATTTAACTGCTGTTAAGAGAACTCAGAATAATTCTCTTGGTGAAATAACACCTTTGGCACACTGATTCCACACTGTTGTGACCTACATACATTTTGTTTTTGCAGACGCAGCACTTACATGTTTAGAGGCAATGTTAGATGTAGTCTAATAATACGCTCCAAATGGCCTACCAATGCGCATGAGCAGTTGTCCGTACACATACAAGTACCCTGAGCGCACAACTACACGTCTATCCTGGACCGAGCAGTCATTCCTTAGTCTGCTGTGCACACAAGACCCATTGCTCGGCACCTCTCCTGCGGGTGACAGGCGCTCCTTCCCATGTACGCTGGGCACCTCACACAGAGTCTGTACCATGCACTCTTCTGCATGGCCACTCATTTACATGCCCACAAACCACAGCATGCAGGGTGTGGTGCGTCGCACATCCCCTACAACATGCACTCAGTCACATGTATACAGAGATCATGCAGTGGACAGCTTGCTCTAGTAAACGTCCACAAAGATGGGCACTCAAACCCATATATAGTTTAGCCACAACATACAATGTGTGTACGCTGGTGGCCTGAAGTACTGCACATCCCCTGTACACCAGCAAACAGTTATGTGTACCTATTGTCCACCGTATGCAGAAGCATTTGCTTGGCTGGTGCCTCGCACATGTCTTAGGACTGAATACCAGGTCGCATGTACATAATGATCCCCTCATGCAGTGTTCGCATACCGCTAGCTTGAATAACCAAATCTCCTAGACCCAAAATTGTCCCCCATGCTACCAAGATCAAACCTGAATGTCCGGTACGAGAGCTAGTTTGTCCAAATAAATACTTGGAGGGAGTGGGGAGGGACAAACCCTTGGGAGCGCAGAGCTATTGTTTATACGTGTCATGCAACCGAGTTGCTGGAGGTATGCTAGGACAGAGGAAGACCCTAGCACTAATATGTTTTAGATAGGAAAGGTAACTATGTACTCTTGATAACATACGTATCTCCATACGACAGTCTCGAGGCGCTGAATAACAGAAGAGTCTTGTTACCCAACTCAATGGTACTCGTTTATCGACCCCGGCTGTATGCAAGGCTGGGAAGACCCGCCGGGGATAGAACCGGTGACCGTGAGGACGGCATCGACCCCTGACGTGGATGCGTAGGTCCACTGCGCAACCAGCCCCGACTTCAGGTCCGTTCCTATTGTGAAGCGCACTGACACCTCTGGGTGGCAGCAAAATAAAGCCTGCGGCGAGAGGTAGCAGGAAGGGGAAAGAAAACAAACCTCATCTACATAAGTCCAAACCAACAGACAGCGTAAGACAGGGGCACCTGCACACACTGAGAGCATCCTCCGTGAAACTTACGACTTGCCCAGGTGCCAGCAAAGCCTGTTACACAAGAGCTCTGTGGACAGAGCAACTACCAGCATTGCCGTAAACTAGCTAACAAGGAACGCCCAGGAACGTGAAGCCTGCACAATGAGGAAATCCTCCTGTGACCTGAATGCCAAGAGACCTGACGTCTACAGAAGCTAAAAAGGGAATGCCCAGTTGTACCAATATGAGGCGTAGGCGGTGCTGAACGTTCGCCTGAGAAGAGGGCACCGAGAGCAATGCACCCGATATAGGGAAAGAAGAAACACGCAGCCAAAACCCTGGGCGCGTCCCCCCCGCAGTCGGAGGAGAACAACGTGCAACCGTAACTGTAGAAGGTCCGGACGCTGGACACTGCATGAGACGTCTGCAAGCAACCACCGCTGCACTTCCCAAACGGGGGTACGGGCCCCTAGTGGCACAGCCCCAGAAACCTCCCGTAATTAGAACATGAGAGGGCAGCATGTGCTAACGGGAAGTTGATGTACAAACGGCTCACCATGAAAATCGCTGAAACCACCTGGGCATAGGCATCATAGGCAGTTAGCCATGTCCCCATCAGCAAAGGGAGCCCACCCTGACACGATAGCAGGTATTGTGTCGTCACAGTGCATAGGGGAAAATAGGATCGCTGGCTTGAACAGAATCAGAAAAGCAGATTACATATCGAGCCTCTGGACTGTAAATCCAGCCCGCCCCGCGTGGCAAACCGACACCTAGACCGTGCGCTCACCGCAAAAACTGTTTTCGAAACAGCCTAAAAAACTGGCGCGACCACAGAGATCGGCCCTCGTGCCCCTCTAATAAAAGCCGCATCGGATTCATCACAACCTCCCACTAGTGAAGTGGTATGTAACAAACCTGCGCGGAAAACATAGGTCTGTTTGCCTAACGAGACTCCACAGCCCTACAAAGTTGAAAACGGCTCGTGTGGACTTCCCCCCCTCCCATTGGAACTGATGAGTAAGCCTCTCTGAATACCCTGCCTACTTACAAAACCGAAACCTACAAGAAATCGCCTAAGCCTAAAAGTGAAAGCGTCACATGTCAAAAAGGCTCAAGACATACCCCGCGAGAGGCACACTACATGCGCGCCACTTCGCCACACTCCCTGCCCAGTGCGCCGGCCGGGATCCGAAACGTCCACCCCGAGCGCTGGCGAACCCAAAGAATGTAGGTAATGACCGGAAAGGAAGTCCACGCAAAATGCCAGAAGCCCCAGGTCTGGGGGAGAGGGAACCCGCCCCCCCAACGCTGTCCCCGCACGGCCGAGTGTGCGCCACCCCCATGCCTACACCTCAGGCCCCTGCCCCCCCACCCCCCAGCTTGTAAAGTCCTCGGACCGGGGGGGGGGCTGTTCCGCACATGACACTGGCAAAGAGGGAGGGGGCAAGACGGACAGCTGCCCTTCTGGACCGAAACCAAGCTAGGCAACCCCGGGCCCCGCAACAGGACAAAGGCAAGGGGCGGACTAGGGCGTGCGAGGGCAGACGACGCTGAAAGGACCGCAGAGGGGGCAAAGGAAAAATTACTGACATCCCGAGACACCCAAGCGTAAGGTGGCACAATATGGCAATTTACAATGGCATGGCCGGCACCGTACAAAGGGGCAATACCATCTCCCTCCGCTCCCGGTAAAAGGACCGTAGCAAGTAAGTACAATCGTGCGACCAGGAAACGCAACCATCGTGGACTGCGCTTGATAAATAGAACACCCGTAACACTAAGGAAGGACACACGGGATAGTCCAAAACCGCGGAAGGTGGACGCGAGCTATAAGGAAAAACTTCCTGAATATAGCAAACACCCGAAAAGACTAGGCATGACTCGGTCACTGAGGAGGCAAAATGGCCGGACCATGGCGCCCATGTCCCCGTGGCATGGGGCTGCTCGTGTCTCCAAGATGGCCACTACCTGCCGCAATTGCCCACCAGGGCAGTGACCAACAGCTGCCTTGGTCACTAAAATGGCCGCGACATAGCGCCCATGCCTACGTAGGCAGTGACCTAACGCTGCACTGGTCGTCAAAATGGCCTCAGCGTGGCCCCGATGACTGCGTGAAACTGAAATGATGGCCCTTTTTTAACTTGAAATACCCAAACCTCAAGGCCGCAATAGACACTGAGGTCGCAATAGGGCCAAAACGATACAGCCCTCATACCCCCAAGGAAAGAGAAGAGGGGGCCTCCGCTACAACCAACGTGCATTAACTCTCCCCAGTCGGTCACACCAGGTCCCATGAGACTCTCCTCGGACCATTCTACCGCACTGTGGTCGCTAATAGGGACAAAACGAAACAGCCCTCATACCCCAAGTGGAAGAGAGGAGGGGGCCTCCGCTACAACGTGCCTGGACTTTCCCCCGTCGGTCACCTCAGGTCCCATAAGACTCTCCTCGGACCCTCCTCTGCACGTCTGGTGCAAGGCCGGGGGACCGGCATAGCACCCGGTGGGAAAAGCACGACCTAAAACCCCATTTACCAGAGGTTGCTAAGATATAAAAGCGGGCATCATATTCCCGCACCACTACGTGTCCCGCCAGATGCACGGCCCGACTCCCCCACCCCCGCAGCAACACGGGCCGTGGAAAGGGAATAGAGGACTTGCCCGACAACAGCGACCCCAACCCGACAAAACATACTAAATGCACAACACTGGTGGCAAGGAAAAACTATGCCCAGGCCGAGCATCACAGTGGTCGGAGCCCCACAAATAGTACAGGAGAGAGCCACCCGCCGTGCCCAGCCCGCCCCAGACAACCACAAAGGAAGGCACAGAACAAAATGTAAATCGAGCACCGCATTCTCCATACACCGGACATTCTAGAGAAAATGCGCAAAAAATTTACCGCATCGGGCCCCTACCCACAAGCGCCGGTCATCAGCAACTAGTGCTCCTAAAAATGTCCGCAGACAGTCACCATTAACTACCTGGGTCGCACAACAGAAACAAGCTGCCCCTACCAATGTCCGCACTGGGCGCCATTGTCGCGACGGAAGTCGGGCCCCTGCTCCAACCACAGCTTCCAACGCCCGCCACAAACACACGCCAGAACTTACCGCCGGCACTGACAGCAGTACGCCTGGGCCCAATCTTCTGTGCACAGCTCTTAGCGCCCATGCCGAGACCCCGCCGGGAGGCCGTGCCCCACGCATCCACACACGCATGAAGAGCCACAAACCCCGAAGGTACCAAGGAAGCAAAGCCCACTCATCCCTGACTCACCTAATGGACCCAAATGACAAATGGCAAAACGACCCCCGGCGTCATAGGACAACACGCCCAGACCGAAATGGCGTCAGGGTGAGGGGACAGCAAAGTGTGTCCCCGCCACGAGATCACTACGACGCGTCCGGTGCGGCAAAGAGGCAGAGAAAATGGCGAGGGGGGCTTAAGTACCCCTCGTCCTGCCTGCCGCACCGGACGTGCCACTCAGCTCCTCCTATCTCCCCTCGGGACTCCGCCTGCCCGGGGGAGGAGAGGGGCTAGAGAGGGGCGGGGGGGAAGCCCTCTGTGTCTAAGGGGCGGCCCTCCTGATGGCCACTGCGTGGCCTCGGGCAGCCGCATTTCCATGATCTAGCTGGGCAGAGCGGATGAAACCAGTTTTATCCACAGAATGGGACATATTGAGACTAGATCACGTCACGCCATTCTTTGAAGTCAGTCTGATTCTGTTGACTTTTTAATAGTACAATAATTTTTTTATTTTTTTTTAAATGTATTTTATTGGCATTTCAAAGAAGAAAAGACAAACAGAGAGGCAATAAACATGATCATTGACAATGTTCTGTGGCGGCAGAGGTACAGATAATAAACACATGTGCATTGGTAGGTATTACAAAAACCATAAACAGAATCGACATCAAGTAAGGGGACGGCAAAAAGCCCCAATATACACCCAAGGCTCATAACCCCAGGCAGCAATGTAATGAGAGGGTTTCCCTTGGGAATATTCAAATAAACCCTCTCCTGTAAACAAACATCAGCATCCCCAACCTCCCAAAGTATGCCACATAGACTACTACTGTGTCTCCGTGCAATCTGTTTTTTGAGGTGACTCTGTGCTCCCATCCGAGTCTATCCCATTCCCCCGGTCGGTCTCACCCTCCCCTTTCGAAATGTCCAGAGTCAGCATCCCGTCCAAAAACATGAGCCAGAAATTCTTGGGTGTGTTGCGAGGGGGCATTAATTCGCTATAAAGTTCAGATTGTGTGCAACAATATGTCAGTTTCCTTGACCAGGCCTTGAATGTAGGGGGAGGACCTCTCATCCAGGCACGCGCAACGCACCCTTTGGCCAGGAGAAAAGCCATATCTATTAATCTCCTATGCGCTGGGAGCAAGGGATTCGAGTAGCCCAATAAAGCTAAGAGCGGGTCCGGGACCAGTGCTAAGTGCGTGATTCTGTTAACCTCCTCGTATACAGCATGCCAAAAGAAAAGGACTCCTGGGCAGTACCAGGCCACATGCAGGAAATCAGCGATCTGGGCTCCGCACCTCTCGCAGTTTGGGCTGTCCCGCAGCTTGTACCTGTATAGTCTCTCTGGAGTGTAATAAGATCTGTTCAGGTACTTAAAGTGTAGAAGTCTGTGACGACCGTTCCGGGATATCTTCCTTGTGCCTGTACAGCAATACTGCCACATGTCCTCCCGTAGCTCAATTTGTAAATCAAGTTGCCATGCTAGTCTTGGTTTCGCATATTCCGTCGTTCTTTCCGAAAGGGCAATGCGATACAGATTACTTATTAATTTAACGGGGGACTTGGCGTTGACTATATAATCGTAAGCCGCAACCTTCGGGGGCTCCTCCATGTCCTCACCCAAATGTTCTCTCAATGCATGTCTCACCCTGTGGACCTGAAAACGTGCCAGTAACGAGAATGTCATGTTGCCAGATGCAATCCCTTCCCAGGTTCGGGCCGTACCGCCTTCAAACAGGTCCCCCATACTGTGGATATTCAGCATACCCATCGCCGATAGCACTCCCTTCTCCTTACACGGGGTCAGCCAGGCACACCAGTCTATGGCCGCCTTTGGAGCGTACAGCAGGGAGCACGCTTGGATATCCATCATGTGGTGCCAAGCATGCGTGACCGCGTTCAACAAGTCAAGAATCCCCGTACGTCGGTCCCGAAGTTTCGCTAGTAGCGCAGGCAATGGAGTCGGATCTGCGAGAATCGTTTCAATGCGTATGTGGGGGATAGTTGCTGGGCCATGTATCCAATGGTAGGCGTGAGAGCTTTGTGCGGCGTGGTAATAGAGTTCCAGATCGGGAGCGTTCAGACCGTCCGCGGCATACGGACGGATTAGTATATTCCACGCCTCCCTAGGCTGCTTCCCAGCCCATGCAAGTCTAACCATTAGTGCTTGTAGCTGACGGAAAAAATGGACTATAAAACCATGGGGATGTTGCTAAACAAGAACAGGAATCATGGAAGCACGATCCTTTTCATTAGCGAAATAACCCCCAGGAGTGACAGCGGGAGAGTAATCCATTTTGCAACATCGTCTTCTAACTTAGAAATTGCCCTACCATAATTCTCCCGAAGAACAACTTCCGAGTCAGTATAGAGGCGAATCCCCAGATATCGCACTGCGTCCGTAGTCCACTGTAGTGGGTACTCTGGATCAAATTTCCTCGTAGCAGGAGTAAGTGGAAACATAATGGATTTGTTCCAATTAACATGGATGCCCAAAAGGGAGCTAAACAATACCACTTCGCGGAGAACCGTAGATAAGTGTGTCTCTGGCTCCCGAACATATAGAAGGGTATCATCCGCGTATGTGGATACGATCAGATTATATGTAGGGAAACGAATGCCCCTATGGCTATGGTATTCTCGTAAGGCACAGGCGAGAGGTTCAGCGCGTAGAGGATAAGGGAGAGGGGACAGCCTTGCCTTGTACCCTTACCAATCTTGATGGGGTCGGTAACGAGCAAACCTATGCATATACGGGCCATGGGGGAGGTATACAGTACTGCCAGGAGCTGTAGAAAAAACTGCCCGACTCCCATCCGGCCCAGGACCCGTCGGAGAAAAGGCCACTCAACAGAATCAAAGGCCTTTTCCATGTCCAAGAAGACGGCCACCGCGGGTACCTCCGAAGCGTGTATTGGAAGGCCGCAAAAAACGTTCTAAGATTATAAGTAAGGTACGGGTGGGAACAAAACCGGCTTGCTCCGGTGCCACCAGGGAGGTGACCATAGGATTGAGACGGTTGGAAAGAAGTTTAGCAAATATCTTCGCATCGACGTTCAGAAGAGACAAAGGGCGGTACGACGCGCAGTCTCCCGGCTCTTTGCCAGGTTTAAGGATCGCGACAATAATCGCCTCTCTCATTGAAGGTGGCATAATACCTGTGTTAGCAATTTCATCAAACAGAGTGAGCAAGTGGGGCATCAGGAGATCCAAAAACGCCTTGTAAAAGGCTACTATGAGGCCATCACTCCCCGGCGGCTCCCGCCCTTCATTGTAGAGAGCGCCAGTACAATTTCTTCTCGTTCAAATTGACGCACCAGGAACTCGCGGTGTAGATTAGGGAGCCATGGTAGCTCTATATGAGAGTTATAGTCGACAATACTTTCCTCCTGGGTTGGGCCGCGTGAAGCATATAACATTGTATAATATTCGCGAAAGCGCTCTGCGACCTGTACGTTCAAGAGAGGTTCCTCCGTCGTCTCGGACCTCAGCACAGGTATGATCGTTCTGTCCCTGCCCCGCTTAGCAAGCCTTGCCAGAACTGAACCCGGACGCTCTCCCTCACAGTACGACCAAACCGTGGCGTATTTGCCTAGGTACTTAACCTCAGCGTCCACCTCCTCATTATACTCCTGCAGGACCCCAGCAATTGCCCGAGTAAGGGTCTCGCTATCCGCCTGGAGGTGTTGGTGTTCCAGGTCCTTGAGCTTGGTTTCTAAAGTTTGTAGTCTGCCTCTAATCGATTTTAGGACCCCAGAGTGTTTAAAAATAGTAACATCCCTGACATACAACTTGAATGCCTCCCAGACAGACTGGAATGAGTCATTGGAGCCCACGTTGGCGTCAAAGAACGTCTCAATAGCAGTCGCCAGTTCCTCTTTAAAGAGGGAATCCAACAAAGAGTACGGAGGGAAGCGCCACGCAAATGGTGGAATATGTCGCGTCGGCGTGGTTATTGCTAGTAAGATCGGTGAGTGGTCCGAATAAGTGCGCGGTAGGACATTACAGGCCTGGATATTAGTAATTAATTGGGACGCAACAAACCAATAATCTATTCTGGTATGTATATTATGTGGGGCCGAATAGTGCGTGTACCCATCCAATATGGCACGTCTGTGCCTCCAAACATCAAGTAAGTCCAGGTTGGTGAGCTGCGCGGCCAGCATTCTAGCGGAGGCCGATGGCAGACGAATAGGGCCGTCCGACCTGTCAATACCTGGGTGTCTTGTCATGTTAAAGTCGCCACCCCAACAAACCAACCCCTCTGAGTGTGGTACAATCTTAGCTGCTAGTTCTATATAAAAATCCGGGTGGTCGTAATTAGGACCATAAGTGTTTACTATACACATGTCCATGCCCTTGCCACAACAGTTGGTGATCGTGTATCTACCTTCACTGTCCGTCACAAGTGGCGTCCATTTCAGCAAACCTTTGGGATTGATCCACGTAAGGACGGCTCTTGCGTGTGTCATGAACCCCGCCGCATGTACATTACCCTGGAGGCCCCGGTATTGCAGTATCTGGCTGTCTGAAGGGAGGTGCGTTCCCTGCAATACAGCTATGTCCACTCTGTGTCTAGCAAAATATTTCAAGATCTGTCGCACCTTACGGTGGTCGTTGAGGCCTCGCACGTTCCAAGTGAGCAACCTCAGTGTGTCAGAGCCTTCCCCTTCCTGAGTCATCCCGCCCGAAATGTTCTGTGTGTGTCCCTTACCAATATTAAACGCAGACCCTGGCATAAAATAACTTCTGCTAAACTCATGCAAACATGGGAACAGCCAACACTCTCCAACTCTGACAACATCAATACTGCTCTCTCTAAGTTTAATTCCACCCTGATGATGGCTATTGACACTCTTGCCCCTCAGAAAAACGTAAAAAAACCTACCATGGCCAAAAGGGAAGCTTGGTACACCGAGGCCTTAAAAACTGAAAAGCAGGGATGCAGAAAATTAGAGAAAATTTGGAGACGAACAGGCAAGGAGGAAGATAAAACCCGTTATCTGGAAGTAATGACCTCCTATTATAAAAATATCAAAAAGGCCAGGAAAGTAGGCCTTACAGCCCAAATTGAAGAGGCAGGTAACTCTACAAGAGAGCTTTTTAAAATCATTCGGACTTTTACTAATCCTGAGGTGTGTGAGAGCCCAGACACTTTCACCCAGGTCTTGTGTGATGATATATCTCAGTTCTTTGAGGACAAAATAGAAGGGATTTACAAAAAAATCACTGCAGTCTCAGATCCTTTGGGAAACGAGGTCCCTGAAATGTCCCCTATACTGACCCCTGTAACGACCCTTCGGGTAATCCCAGAAATAACTCTTGAGGGCCTGACCATACTTACTCATCAAGTAAAGACTGGCTCCCCCACTGATTTGCTACCTGCCAAACTCATCTCCCCTCTTATTGACATAGTAGGACCTCCCATCCAAAAATTAATTAATCTCTCCTACACTGAGGGCCTGCTCCCATCTGCCTGGAAGGAAGCGGTGGTGAACCCCATATGCAAAAATTCCATCTTGCCCTGGTCTGAACTCTCCAACCTTCGTCCGATTTCTCTCCTTCCTTACATCAGCAAACTGGCAGAGAAGCATGTAAACACCATTCTTTCCAGCTTTATCGAAGCGACAGGGGGCCTGGACCAATCACAATCTGGGTTCAGGCCCAACCACAGCACTGAATCAGCCCTTCTTTCTGTGACTGATCAGATCAAAATGTCACAGGATAGAGGTGGCTCCATGATTCTAGTGCTGTTGGACCTGTCTGCAGCTTTCGATACCGTGGATCATAACATCCTTCTCAGCCGTTTGCAGGGAGTAGGAATCGGAGGCTCTGCACTATCATGGTTGGAGAGTTTCCTTTCCGGGAGGTCACAATCTGTCAGCCTGGGCCCCTTCCGTTCCACCTCTAGGGGGCTCACGAAGGGGGTGCCACAGGGCTCGTGTCTCAGCCCAACATTGTTTAATGTCTACGTGGCCCCCCTTGCTGAGATTGTGCGGAAGTATGGGTTCACACCGATCTCCTATGCTGACGACACCCAGCTCCTCTACCCTTTTAATTCCCTTGACTCTAGAGTCAAAGAGAATTTTGCTGAGGGTATGAGGGCGGTGTCACATTGGATGGCGACGAACTGCCTCCAATGCAATGTCACAAAAACCGAGGTCATGCTCTTTGGTAAAGCAAGCATTCTCTGGTCCCCTGACTGGTGGCCGGTAGATCTTGGCCCTGCACCCACATCTAAACATCATGTAAAGAATCTTGGGGTAAAGTTGGATCAAAAGCTAACCCTGAAGGAGCACACCAACCACATTGCAGGACTGTGCTTTTATACTATTGGTCTACTTAGACGTGTCTTCCCGTATCTCCCTGCCACCTATAGAAAGACACTTGTGCAGGCTCTAGTGACCAGTCGTCTGGACTATTGCAACGGCCTGCTGACACTAGCAAATGCTGATGCAATAGGTCGTCTGCAGGTAGTCCAGAACACGGCAGCAAGACTGGTCATGGGTGCACCAGCTAGAACCCCCTCCAAACCCCTGCTGAAGGAATTACACTGGCTCCCTATACGACAACGCATTGATTTTAAGATCTGCTGCACGGTCCATAGGTGCATTTATGGTGTAGGTCCTAAATACCTGTCTCAATCTCTGGTGTTATATCAGCCGAGTAGGTCTCTTCGCTCAAGCAACCAAGCGCTTTTAAAACCTCCGGCCACAAAGAAATCCAGACAAGGAGACCGTGCCTTTTCATCGGTTGGACCTGCCTTATGGAACAATTTGCCACCTGATGTTAGATCAACTACCAACTATCTATCTTTCAGGAAAACATTAAAAACCCTTCTTTATCAAGAAGCATTCCTGTCCACTTAATTCACCTAGATGCTGACTGAGATTTCTATAGCTGGCTCAGCGCGGAGATACCCTTACGGGATTGATTCCAGCGCTATAAAAGAAATTAAAATAAAAATAAATAGTGGCTGGATCACTCTCATACCAATGTAGTCTGCCATTGCCATACATGTAATCTTGGAAAACAATTCCACACAACAAAACTTAACCCCTCTCAACCCCTTCTAGATGCCGCAGCATCTGACCTCCCCCCGTCACACACCCACCCACGCCTGCCCTTCCCCAATTAGGCCGTGTACTCCCCCATCCCCCAAAGCTCACCCACACCCCTTCCCAACCCTAGAATATCACAACCCATAACCGAAGTGCAGAGGCCCCCCCAACCCCCCCTGCATCAAAACTCAGTGGGTATCATACGAGGGCAAAGGTAGCTCGCAAGTAATGATCGCCAAGCAAACTAGAAATATATGTTGCATTGTCCCCCTCCCCCCTGTCTCGAGAACAGGCTAGTAGTCGTACAACCATCAGCGCTAACCAGACATCACTTAAGAGAGAAACAATAGGCAGCTGTACCCCTCGAGCTGTGAGAAACAATCATAGTCATCTGCTGCATTATCCGTCCAACCATCTCAGACCGGGATAACAGTGATGTCCTGCTGGGCAGGAGGCAGGGGTCGCAACAGCACTATGACAGTGGAGCTTATATCTAAAATAGCCGCAGCCGCCCAGGTACTACCATATAATATCCTTCTGTGCAGCGGTCTATTGTTGCTTCGCTGTTCAGAAAACCCCCATTCCGACTCACCCCGAACTCCCCAGTAGATCAGGGGATAGACTTAGTCTCACGCAACTTCTTTCCAACATTCCCCCCCTCCCTCCCCACACCCGAAACATCATGCAGTATAATTCCAGCAGCAAATCTGTGCAAAGTTCAGTCAGTCTTGGTCGTCTATGGAGCCTCCCGCAGCGCCAGACTTGTCATTCCGGGGCGATAGGTTCTCCCTCTGCCAGTCCTTGAGGGCCCTCTGGAGCGCTTTAGGGTCCGTGAAGATCCTAGACTTCCCCTGACTGTTAATTCTCAGTTTGGCCGGGTATAACATCGCGTAGTCCACCCCATTTCACGAAGTTGTCTTTTCATCGGCGCAAACTGTTTCCTTGCTTCCTGCACCCTGGCAGTGAAATCCGGATATAGCGAGAGAACCGAGCCTTCATACTGTAGTGGTTGTTTGTCCCTTGCCAGCTTTAGAGCCACATCCCGGTCCCTATAGTTAAGCAGTTTGGCGATTATGGGCCTCGGGTTGCCCCCGGCTTAGGTCGCGGACCTAGAGAACGGTGGGCCCTCTCTACAACAAACATTGCAGAGAAAGCTGTGTCCCCAAGGAGCTTCTTCAATAAGTTCTCAACAAAGAGCTCCATGTTCCCAGTCTGAGTGTTCTCGGGCAGGCCTGTGATGCGGAGGTTACATCGCCAATAGCGAGCCTCCAAATCCTCAGTCTTGTCAAGTAGAGACTGCATTGCTCTGCCAAACTGTTTATTTTCAGCATCGAAAGAGGTCTGCGCTTCCTCCACCTCAGTAAGGCGGCGCTCCGGCATGTCTATCCGCTCCGCGTGTTTGTCCAGCCTTTCAGCCATGCGGTCCATGCGGTAAGTGAGCGCATCGAGCTTCGTCCCCAGTGTAGCCATACCTCCCTGGAGATTCTTTTCCATCGCTGCTGGGTGTCTTCCGTCATGTCGCGTTCCCTGTTCTCAGCGCCTCCCGCAGCGCCACCGGGCCTGGGCCCCCTAGGGCCGAAGGAGAGCTTAGGCTGCGATCTGTCCGTGCGCCCCTTTCCAGCCACGAAGTCGCACCCACGGAGTTGAAAGCAGCCCAGGGACCGCCAGCAACCGTCGACCAGGTCTCCTTCCTGGTGCACCGAGCAACACGACAGAGTCGCGTAGGCCTCTCAGCGAAGAAGGCGTCAGCGCCGCACACCTCAGATCCGCGTAATCAGCTTCTGGCATCCTTAGATATATGAACCTTCTCCAAAGGAGGCCCCGGCGTGGGACAGGCCAAAGAATCCCCTAGGCTGTCCGCAGCGGAGCGGTCCCAGGGCATCAGGTCACCTCCGTCTGCCCCGTCTACCCGTTGTTTCAGGGGGACACCTCAATCCACGGTGTCGTGCAGAATCACATAAAGGTCACGCTCCAAAGTGCACAGATTTAGGTCCGAGCTGCCTGCACCGGTCTCCGCACCTTCTTCAGGCCTCTCTTTCTTTCACTGCCTGTAGGCACTCTCCAGTTCGATCACAAGAAAAGGGGAAGGGAGTGGGGCAGCGCCCACACACCTGTGCCGTGGTGGGGCGGAGCGACAGTCCAGGCGGCGGAGCACCACCGCAGCTACCAAAAACTCTGGCTCTCACCTCTCTGATGGGTGCAGGAGTACAGTCGAGTTATTGCCAGGACAAAATGGCAGCTCCCGCACTCCCAATCGCCGAGATTGGTGCCCCCGGCACCACTGCCGCTGTCACAGAAAGCAGATTACACAAGGGTGGCACTCTCAATCCACCTGCAATGACCCCCCTCTACTCCTGGTCGTGAAGGTTAGGGTGTGCAGGCGCTCCGATGCCCTGGGGACGTCCCTAGATCACTCCGCACTGAAGCGTACCCAGCCGCCTCCTCTCTGTACCCAGGCCCGTCTCCAAGACATCACACACGGGCCAACAAGCAAATCGGGGGCCCAGGGTCACCAGTCTCTCTCCCTGGGGCTCCAGCCTACGGCCCGTTCCTCGCGGCGGGTGCGGCTTTCGTGTAGCAGTGGAGTATGGCTCGGCCCACCGCCGCTCTCCGAGGGGGGAATGGGGGGCCCCGGGGCAACAAAGACCCCACCACCGCAATCCCTCACACCCCCAAGGGACCTCCGCCGCTCACCTCAGGTGCAGAGGAGACTCGCCGGATCAACTCCGCCGCCGGGCACGCCTCTGAGGGTTGCAGGAAGCCGGGATCGCAACGCTGGCCTCAGGGCTCCTCCCGATCCAGGCCGTTGCTCGCTGGGACCACTGCACACTCCAGGCCCCGACGGACCACATGGCTCCCGCAGGGCAATTCGCCGAACAAAGCTCCGGGAGATCGTGTCATCTACAGAACCGCACCCAGTGGCTACGTTTAGCGGTGGCTGCAGGTCGCGACTTATCAGGATAAATGCAGAATAGGACGGTGAGACAGGGGAGCTCTCGGCTCAGGCAGCCATCTCGGTTGCGAGCTAGCTCCGCCCCTTCAAAGAGAGTACAATAATTAAATGTACAGTGTTTTGCAATATTAAATTATTGCATTAAATTAATAGCAAACGGGGAAAAGTAGACCTCAAGCAAATAAATATATTAATCTGACTGAAGATGGTCAGGCTTTCCAGATATTCTGAATTGTTTTACTGAAACACCTCTTATGTTTTGTTTTTTTATCCAGAAAACAGCAGGTATTGCTTTCTAGCAATGCTTCATATAAGATGGCGTTACCTAATAGATACACCGTGAGTGAATTCGCAAAACGGCGCATCACAAAGCCCAATCCAATAGAGCAAACACGAAGAAGTAAAACAACTACTAGAAACAAGCAGCCGTATTTTTTTAAACAAGTATTTGCAATGCAATAGGTCTCGTATTTGCAAGAGTTTGAACTGTTGGCATGGTAAATGACAATGCCTTTTTGTTTATGTGTTTTGAAAACCTGCAAACGGTGCTAAATACATACTTTCTACTTGTAGTCCTTACTTATGAGAAGCAAGGCTGGCAGTAAAGAGGCGCAGTTACTGCCAGCCTTGCTTCAAGTAAGCAACGATTATTATTTTTTTTGTTCTAATATTTTATTAAATTAGAAAGAGCATATAAATAGTTAAATACAATAGAAAGCAATACACTGACAATATAGCAATACAAGACTCAATGTCAAAACAGTCATAAATGGCTCCTATCTAACCATGTAAATATCATGTTACAGAAATAAGAATATAGAGGAACCATATTAAAAAGTCAGATGCATCACTTGATAAAAATTGATCAAAAGTAAGGAAAGAAAAGGAAAGAGAAAAAAGAGAAAGAAAGGGAAGATAAAAGAAGAAAGAGAAAGAGAAGAAAGTAGAGTGAAGAGTGAAGAATGAAGAGAGAAGAGAGAGAGTCTCCTGCTACAAAAGAACGACAAAAAGAAATTAAGTAGACGACACAAAGGGAAATTGCTCTACCAAACCTTTCGAGGCGAAGTCCACATGATTATCCAGTGTTCTCCATATCCCATTAGAAATGGAGGGAGAGAGATGATTCTCCTCCACAGAGGTATGAGCCCCACGGAGAAAAGAGATCCAAGCCCACCATGTATGATAGGATATAGAACCAAATGATTGCCACTCCGTAAGAATAATCTTTACTGCAATTGTCAACAATAAATCTAATAATTGCATATCCACAGAATCTAACGATAATGGTGATGGTGCAGCCCATGGACCTAACAAGATTAGAGGTAGTGAGAGTTGAAACTGAATATTAAAAATTAGCATGAGATGTTTATGAACCAATTCCCAAAAATATTGGAGTAAAGAACATTCAAAAAACATATGCTGAGGGGTACCAGCGGCTAAATTACAACTCCAACAAAAGTCATTATCTTTAAGATTGAGAGAGTGCAGGCGTACCGGTGTCCAATGTAACAAATTAAGAGAAAATAATTTAGACTGAATTAGAGAGGGGGCAATCTTAGAATGAAGAGAAAGACTCCCAATAAGTTGCCAAGTGTCTGGGGAGATATGTTTGAGAAGATCATGGTCAAAATGCTGTAACCATTTCTGTTGTGTAACAGTCGTCAACAGAGGCGGTGTGAAAGATAGAAATTTATCAATCTTAGAAGCCATATGACCAGATTTATACCACATAGATAGGAGAGAAACTGTATGAGGAACCGGATCAAAATGAACCTTAGCAATGGCAACTTTGATTTTCAAAAATGTATAAAAATCGATATTAGTGAGAGAAAACTCCTGAGCCAAGGAAGAAAAAGGTAATGTATCATGGTTGGAATCATAAAGATGTTGGACAAGGGTAATACCTTTATTAGCCCAGCAGGCCACCAAAGACAAATCAATATCAATTTTAATTTTAGGGTTGTGCCACAAAGAAGACCATCTGGACTTAAGGATTAGCTTAGAAACTTTTGTATCAATTGCTTTCATTGCAGCAATGGTATCTAAAATAATAGCACGAGAAAAAGGAATAGACAATGTGGATGTAGTTAAAAAAGAAGAGGTAGGCAGAGGAGAAGATAATTCCCACTCAATAAACACCCATGGCGGAGTATGTCGAGGATCTGTAGAGAACCAAAGAGCCCCTTGGGAGGCTAAAAAAGCCACTTGATATCGATCCCAGTCAGGAAAATTACAACCCCCCTGTACCGGGGTAGGGACCACAGGGGAAGGAACAGAGTCAGTAGGCTGAAATAGTGCTTTTAGAGAGGGTTTTATTTTAAGGTAAGCTTTTTTTCTTCTGTTAGACAGTCTTATGCGTGCGAACTCGTCAGGCTCCGTTCTGACGCCCTTAGGGAACAGTGGTAATTCCAGGGTGTTGCGGCGTTGACCAGGGGGTGTTGCAGCCAGAATGGTGAAGTTAGCATCGACCTCCAGGCGAAGTCCGGGATAACGCCACCCAAAAGGAAAGGAACAAAAACAGAGGAATCAGGGGGGCGTCCAGAACACTGCTTGTTTAGAGACCGGGAGTGAGGGAAACCTTGTGCCCAGTGTATGTACAAAGATCGGCCGTGACGGTAGTGCTCGTGAGGTACGGGTACAGGGAGTCGGTGAGGCGGTTTTTACACAGTGGTCTAGCCACTCCAACCCGCCCACCTTTTCCCCGTACCTTTGTAAGCCACGCTCCTCTCGCGGGAGCATGGCGGGGCGCTTCACAGAAACGTTGGCCTCCCGGCTTGCTGGTTTCAGCTGGGCTGGTCGAGGTCTGCTCCGTACTCGGTCTCCACTCCACACCGCACTCGTCCTCTGGGAAAACGTCTTCCGCCTTCTTCCGGGATCCTCCTTCTTTTGACGCGACGACGCTCAAGATGGGCGGAGTCTCGTTGTCGACGCATTCGGGCTTAAAGATGTACCGGCCTGTTTCTACCTCGCATCCCCACGGGTACACAGAGTCAGGGTTTGACCACTCCTCCTCAGGAAGGGACGAAGGATGCTGGAGGGGAAGAGAAAGGGGCGAAAGGGGAACAGCTGACCACCAGTCACGGGAAACGGGCTCCCCATACTCTTTTTCCTCACAGGGGTGACCCGCCCCGTCACACACCTCCCCCCCCCTGGAATCTCCCGATCGGGGAGAGGAAAGGCTCGGGAGAGATAGTCAGCATTGCCTTTATCCTTGCCCCGTTTATGCTGTACCATAAAGGAATATGGTTGGAGGGAGAGGAACCACCTAAGCACTCTGGTATTCACTGTCCGATTCTAGTACATCCATTTTAGGGGTGCGTGGTCTGTTTGGAGGATGAAGGGTTTCCCTTCCAGATAGTACTGTAACTTCTCGACGGCCCATTTTATGGCCAGGCACTCTCGTTCCACAGTGGAATATTTACATTCCCTAGGAAAAAACTTTCGACTGGCATACAGGATGGGATGTTCTACCCCATCGTCTCCTCTTTGTGAAAGCACGGCCCCTAGACCCACATTGGATGCATCAGTAGCAAGGACGAAGGTTTTCTCGAAGTTGGGAGACTCCAAGACAGGGGCGCTGGTTATGATGCCTTTTAGTCGTTCAAAGGCGTCCTGAGCTTCTTGGGTAGGGTGTTGTATTTCCCTAGGTCTGACATCCTTACATAGAAGGTCCGTGAGTGGGGCAGCGACTTCAGCAAAGTTAGGGATAAAGCGTCTATAATATCCGATCAAACCGAGGAATGCTCTTACTTCTCGTTTGTTGCTTGGAAAGCCGGTGTTTTTAATGGCTTTCATCTTCTCTGCTTGTGGCGCTATGGTACCCTCTCCCAGGACGTATCCCAAGTAGTTGACTTTTGTGAATGCTGCCCGTGACTTTTTCGAGTTGACATGTAAGCCGGCTTGCTGTAATGCGGTCAAAATGGTACTGACGTGTTGCAGGTGCTCCTCCCAGGTCTTACTGTAAATAACAATGTCGTCTAGATAGGCTGAGCTAAATGACATATAGGGTTTCAACACACAGTTCATAAGCCTCTGGAAAGTGGCAGGGGCGCCATGTAGTCCAAAAGGGAGGACTGTAAACTCATAGAGAGTCATCTGTGCAGAAGGCAGTCTTCTTTCTGTCTTTTTCGCGGAGGGGCACCTGCCAATATCCTTTAGTAAGGTCAAGGGTGGTGATGTATACTGCATCGCCCAGTTTTTCCACCAGTTCGTCTACCCGGGGTATGGGATATGTGTCGAACGTTGATATTGCATTTAGGGCTCTAAAATCCATGCAAAATCTTTTGGACCCATCGGGTTTCGGAACCATCACGATTGGGGAGGCCCACTCACTTTTCGATGGCCGAATAACACCTAGGTTCAGCATGTCCAAGAACTCTTTCCTCACATCTTCTCGTCTGGCTGCTGGGATCCTGTAGGGCCACTGCTTCACTGTTTTACCTGGAATCGTCTCAATACGATGTTCCACCAACGTGGTTTTCCCCGGGAGGTCTGAAAAGATTGGGGATATGGGTCGTAGGACATCAAAGAGGTTCTCTCTCATCTTGTCGGTTAGATTGGGGTTGACAACGAGGTGCCCTAAGGTAGATGTTTCTTCCGATACCAAGGGGTGCACCAGGTTATTGCCCCTAGGAACGGGTCCTATCCACTTTTTTAACAGGTTGATGTGGTAGCTCTGTGTTTTTGCTGGTGAGAGTCTTAATCTATAAGTGGTGTTCCCTATGGTTTCCACCACTTCATAGGGCCCCATCCATTCCTTTTTGTTGGCAAGAGTGGGTAGTAGGACTAGCGCCCATTCTCCGGTTTTGAGTGTTCTCAATTTGGTTCCTCGGTCATAGTATTGTTTTTGTTTTTGTCTTTGTTGTTCCAGATTAGTGTCTGCAAGGCCTCTAAGCTTCCCCAGTTTAGCTCTCAACTGTGATGTGTATTCCAGGAGCGTCTTCTGTTCTTCGGCCTCTTGAGTTTCCCATGTCTCTTTCGTGATTTCCAACAAAGACCTGGGGAGGCGTCCATATAGTAGCTCAAAAGCTGAACATCCAAGACTACTCTGTTTTTGTGCTCTAAGCACATATAACGCCAGGGGAAGCAAACGGTCCCACGAGGGTCCTTCCATGGATAACATTTTCTTCAAGGTGGATTTCAAGGTTTGGTTGTATCGTTCCACCAACCCATCAGTCTGGGAATGATAAACCGATGTCTTTAGATGTTGTATGCTGAAAGTTTTGCACACCTCCCTCATCAGGCGGGATGTAAAGGGAGTCCCTTGGTCTGTGAGGACTTCTTTTGGAAATCCTACCCTGGAAAAGAGTTCTACCAACTTTTCTGAGACATTGGCGGTTGTAGGGGCTCGTAAGGGAAACGCTTCTATGAACCTGGTGGCGTAATCCACAATGACCAGTGCATATAGGTGAGAGAGCGCCATTTACAGTGAAATTTGTAGGGGTGCATCATATGTACAAGTAATCAGCACCCGTATATACATAGAGGATTTAATCATGTTTAGATGCAATGTGGGATAGAGTACTAGAGAAATTGGTATTAGAAACTTGCAGAACTAATGTTACACAGCGCAAATCCACACTTGCTGTTTAACATAGAGATGTTGTTGAAATGAAATCACCAACGAGAAGCGTGTTTACACGAGTGCTATTTTGCATTCAGATTTGCTTATTGAAATGTGTAATTGTGTCTTTATGTAATCGATAACTAGTTTAAGTTAGAAGTGCATTTGCTTAAAGTTGGAGGCCTAGAGAATTAGAGTGAATTGTTCATGTAAACGTTGGGCCTATAACCAAGCAGAGGCCTAGTTCATGGAAATTGTGCAGGCCTGATCGAAAATGTCTTGCTTAGCGTTTAACTGTAGAAATGTTCGGTAAAAGAAGATGCCTTTAGAAAATATTGCAACATTGATAGAATGTGAGCCGAATAGTATGTATTTCTTTGCAGGTGCATCACCAAGTAGACGGTAGAGTAGAAGGGCCCATTGTGTATGAATGTTAGAAATATTAGACTCAGACATGGAGGAGTGGATCAGGAATTTGAAAGAGCAACTTGAAAGGATGAAGAGTCTGGGACCCAAGGACGTCTGCACGGACCAGGATGGACAAGTGCCATGGTGGAAATTTCCAGAAGTTAACACCTTCGAGAGGGGCGTACCTGAGGGCGTGTCGCTCGCATTGTGGGGTTTCGTATTAGGGACAGCACCCCGAGGGTGGAGGCAGAGCAGATGGGCTGAGGAGTTAGAGAGAGCGGTCGTGTTGGGCAAGGAGCTTAGCGTGGATGAGGAACTCTAGCCTAAGAGAGGAGTGGGCGAACTTCTTTGGGAAGTCACCCCGGCTGACACCTTTGGTTAGAATGGGCCATTGTTGAGTAGGGATGTCACTTAGTATAGTGTAGGGACAGATTAACTTGATTTTTTTCCTTTCTAATGCATACCAGAATCCAAGTTACAGCAATTTTTGTTAGCCTGATGGTTCTGGAACTGATTCTCGTATTATTCATAAGCCGCCTAAGACTTTTCCGTAGGATTATGTTTGTATTAGTGCCTGTTTACCTTTTGAACCTCGTGTTGAGGTGTCTGTACCTTCAGCTGTTTTCTTTTCTGTAATAAATCTTTAACCTTGGTTCGTAGTCGGTGGTCATTGGGGACAGGTGGATTGCCGTGAGTTTGTAACCTATCAGTTCAGGCGATTGTCTAGACAGACATTTGCCGGTTCAGGTGACAATTACAGTCAGACTGTGGACGTACAGTCAAGGAAGTGGTTGCTTGGTCGGAAGTAATCAATTCCAGTGTATGATTGGGACGCATGCGAGACCGCGAAACGAACGGAGAGAGGAGGGGAACTGCTGCGAAACGGAGGCGAGTGACATCAGAGAGAGCCGCGCTGGGATTGGTCGGTTGGCGTGGAGCCGTGCTGGGATTGGCGGATTGTCATCAGGAAGTAAACAAGCGCTGCGGAACAAGGAAACGTTGTGGGGTTTCATCATGAAATGCTTTAAAGTGTTGCGAAAATGTTTCAAGGGGGAAAACATGATAGAACCTCGGGGTGGGGAGGAGGCTCCACCCGAGGATACTCCAGCTTATTATATGGCAACGAACGTTGGGTTACAAACCATATTGTGGCTTGATAATTGGTGTAAGATGACGGACGGAAAGGAAGAATTGACATTCCCTAAATATGGAACATTTAGATTAGAGGTGCTGTATCAGCTGAAAGCGATTATGGCTGCATTGTGACCTTTGCCCAGACCAACACAGTTTGAAGCGTTAAATGCGTGGATCAGGGCAGCCCATGAAAAGAACAGAGATAGGAGACAAGAAAGAGTGAAACGATCAGTTAGGGCGGTCCAAGACGCGAGATGGGATGCCATGGCCAAGAGATGGAGGGTACAGACCATTGAAGGGGATAGGTTGTACCCGTTGCTGGAAAAGACAGGGGATGCACAGAGGAAAAGTACGGAGGATGAGGACAGTGAGACAGACGATAGCCTGATAGAGAGGCTGTTGTCAGAGAGACCACCTCCATACAATCCCGAGTTGGGGGGCACGACAACATCAGCCAAGAACTGGGAAGTTTCAGACGGGGATGGTGGGGTCAAAATGGTGAGTGGTTTGAGTACCTCAGGGGACAAGTTTTGCCCAGAAAAGGCACCTACACCTTCCCCAGTGGCGAGAGTAGTGGGAAGATTTACAGTACAAAAGGTTTGGGTGGAAGAGGGTGTCCACTCACAGAAATTGCCAGATGCTCTTACGGTACCTGTTACCATAGGTCCCATAGTATCAGTGTACAACCCAGAACAGAAACAAGGCGAGAGTCCGCTGCAAACGGGGAGTGAGAGATGTGCCAGCGAGGACAGGAGTAATGGGATAGAAGGGTGGAGGCAGTTGCCAAAACCTGTAGAAAGAAGCACTCCTTTGGCAGCATCGGCAGACTCCTCGGAGGAGCAGGGGGGTTGGAGGGGGCCTATGGATCTGAGGGGACCGAGGCCGAGGTCGATGAGAGAATTAAGGCCAGATCTGAGAACATGGGAAACAATTGTGGACACCCAGAGTGATAGATCAAGGAATGTCTTTGGGTCGGAGAACCAGGAAAATAGGATGGAGTCTCACTGAGTGCCTAGTGAAAGCAGGCAGGAATGGGAACGTGAAGGGGTGGGGAATAGGGGGGCGTCCCACCACACCTCTGGCGACAGGAGACAGGAGTGGGTTTGAGAAGGCTGGGAAAACAGAAGGGTTCTCCCTAACACACCTGAAGAAAACAGACGAGAGAGTCAGGACGGTAGCGGGAGGGACTCTAATGGAACTGCTAGCCAAGGTACATTGAGGGCTGCGATAAAAGCAAGAAGGATAGATGTGCTGAGACTAAAAACAGAAGTGGAGGAGATAGTGGAAGGTACATTGCCACTAGAAAGGATCGAACTATACGAACCAGATGAGCTATTGTTTGTGGCGAAGGATGTTACACGGAGGGCTAGGACAGCTCATGA
This sequence comes from Lissotriton helveticus, assembly GCF_964261635.1. Classification (NCBI taxonomy): domain Eukaryota; kingdom Metazoa; phylum Chordata; class Amphibia; order Caudata; family Salamandridae; genus Lissotriton; species Lissotriton helveticus. The sequence goes on along the minus strand of NC_136073.1, from coordinate 123,822,328 downwards.
GAAACTCACTGAAATAGCGAATAAGTATACTGTAGATTTGACGAAAACAAAAGCACTGCAGGGTGGCCACCGGTTACAGTACTCAGATCAAGATCTAGAAGGAAAGAGGGTGATCGGATTAAAAACTCACATTAGGGAACTGATTGTGGGAATCTGAACGTGGTCCCAGTTGGAGAAATGGGAAGAAAGGTGGTCAAAGAGAAAGAGTGTTAGACGGAGTGTTAGTGAGACATCCCCGGGAGGAGGGTTGATGCATACTGAAGCATACCCCTTGTGGGAGGTGGCTCATGGAGGATATGTGCATGTACCCTGGAGTAGGGGAGATCTGGCTGCCTTTACGAACACATTTCCAAAGTTGCGTGAGAGTCCAGTGGAATGGTACAAACAGGTAGGGAGGTTCGTTAAAATCTCAAAGGTACTGTGGATTGATTTGAACACACTGTTTGACATTGTGGTTCCAGGTGATTTGTGGATAGCATGCAAGGTCAGTGTTGAATGGCCCACAGCGGAGCCAGAGCGAGATGCTGCCACAAATGGGCCGTCACCCAGGGTGATGGCAAAGTATGAGCAAGCGATCACGTGGCTAAAGACTAAGGTACCACCACAAGACATTGATTGGGTGAAAATAGATCGGACTAGGCAGGAACCAAAGGAGACAGTGCATGAATATTACGATAGGCTATTGCAGATTTTTAAGCAGTACAGTGGGTTAGATGTGATGGACCCAAAGGACATGGGACAGTTCGTATCCAAATTTGTTCAGGGACTGAGGCCTGATATTTGCCTTAAGATACAGCAACATTTAATCTGTTGGCAAAACAAGCCTCTGGATGAGATCTTGAGGTATGCGAGGTATTGCAGTGACGAGATAGACTCAAAGACAAGGAAGCTAAAGGACAAACTGATGTTAGTACAGATGCAATCGGGAGGACAGGGTCAGTCAGGCAATGGCACCTTGGGGAGGAAATCAGGTGGACAGAAGAGGGACAACGAAGAGGGTCTGAGACCTAGGATAGATATAGCGGCCCTGAAAAAGACGACCAAGTGCCATCAATGTCATGAGGTCGGGCATTGGAGACGCGAGTGTCCCCATAACCCTGACAATCAAGTACAGGAGGAGGAGGAGGAGGTACAAGCCCCACCGGTACGGAAGGTGACAGTGACCAAGTTCCAGACGACGAAAGGGGTGACTTCAGCCCCTAGGGCTCCGGTTCCCCAGCCACCGAAGATTTCAGCAGGGAACAAGGTATACAAGCAGATGCCTTTCATAGTCGAAGGAGACGAGTGCTATTACTTTGACCCAGTGACAGGACGGTACCTGGATGGGGAAGAGGGCTGTACTCTTGGAGCAGTGCTGGAGGTAGATCAGAGAGGACCTTTTGTAGAGGCAGATGTAGATGGACATCCTACCACCTTTTTGGTTGACACTGGTGCTTCTCGCTCCACTGTGCGGTCTGAGGTAGTCCCCAACTTACCCCTTTCAGGACAGACCATACAAGTTGTAGGAGTAGCAAACAGAAGAATGACAAACCCCCTGACTGGGCCAGTCCCTGTGAAGATCGGAAGTTTCAGAGACAGACATCAGTTCGTAGTGTGTGATTCCAGTCCCGTGTGCCTGTTAGGAAGAGATCTTTTGTGTAAACTCAATTGTACCATCTATTGTACCCCCAAGGGAGTAGAATTACAAACAAACGATGACGATGCTGACTTTAAGGTTGCCAATACGCATGTGTGCATTGAATTGTACCCTGCTTTGACAGTGGAGGAACTCCCTTGGGATTTGAGAGATTCGGTCTCACCGGAGGTGTGGGACTTTACAGGAGAGGAGATCGGATTGATCAAAGGAGTAGAGCCAGTTAGAATACAAGTGAGACCGAATGCTGAATTCCCGAGAACACCCCAGTACAAGCTGACCCCAGAAACACTTGCAGGTATAAAACCCGTGATTGAGTCCATGATTAGACAGGGAATTCTGAAGGAGGTTATGGGCAGTCCCAGTAATTCTCCGATTATGGGTCTGCAGAAGCCAAGTGGGAAGTACAGGATTGTGCAGGATTTACGAAAGATTAACAACATAGTTGTTCCATGCTGTCCATGCTGTCCAGTGGTACCGAATCCATCAGTGATATTGTTTCAGATACCGTTCCAAGCTGAATGGTTTTCTGTGATTGACTTATGTCAGGCTTTCTTTTCCATCCCATTGCATGAGGAGAGCCAATTTCTTTTTGCGTTCAAAATAGAGAGCCGCGTCTTAACATGGTGTCGTATCCCTCAAGGGTATACAGAGAGCCCATCGATCTTTAATCAGTTGTTGAAAAGGAATCTCGAGAGTCTGGTACTGCCGCAGAACTCTGTTCTCGTACAGTACATAGACGACCTCCTTGTTGCGTCAGACACCGAAGATGCTTGTAGGATAGACACCATTGCCCTGCTGAACCATTTGGCAGAGAATGGACACAAGGTGTCCCCCAGCAAGTTACAGTACTGCCTGTCTGAAGTGCAGTATCTGGGTCACAGGATAAAGGAGGGAAAGAGAAAAGTGGCGCCTGACAGTATTGAGACAATCATGAGAATGCCGGTGCCCTCGTCTCAGAGAGAGGTTAGGATGTTCCTAGGCATGGTTGGCTATTGCCGACAATGGATTGCTAATTTTTCCCTGAAGGCGAAACCATTGCAGAAACTGACGCACAAGGACGTGAGTGATCCAGTACCATGGGACACAGATTGTATGATGGCTTTTCTCGAGCTGCGAGAGGACCTGTGTCGCGCTCCGGCTCTGGGAATGCCCGATTACACCAAATCATTTGCATTGTTCTGCTGTGAGAGAGAGGGGTGTGCATTGGCAGTCTTGGTGCAAGATCATGGAGGAGTCCGTAGACCAGTTGCATACTTCTAAGCTACTTTAGATCCAGTAGCCGCAGCGTTGCCCGGATGTCTCAAATCCGTTGCTGCAACAGGTGTCAGCATTGAAAGATGTGAAAGTATTGTAATGGGATATCCACTGACCGTGCATGTACCTCATTCTGTGGAATTGTTGATGACCAGGACCAAGACGCAGCACTTGACCAACAACAGGCTCACACGCTACGAGCAGGTTATACTTGCTGCGGAGAATGTGACTCTCAGGAGGCGCTCTGTCTTGAATCCTGCTACCTTGTTGCCATTACCAAATGATATAGAAGATGATTGGGAAGACCATGATTGTCTTGATGTGACTGAATTATGCACCAAACCTAGACCGGATATTGTTGATGAGCCATTGACAGACCCTGATGAAATTTACTTTGTGGATGGCTCATGTGTAAGAGACAGTACTGCCTGTCTGAAGTGCAGTATCTGGGTCACAGGATAAAGGAGGGAAAGAGAAAAGTGTCGCCTGACAGTATTGAGACAATCATGAGAATGCCGGTGCCCTCGTCTCAGAGAGAGGTTAGGATGTTCCTAGGCATGGTTGGCTATTGCCGACAATGGATTGCTAATTTTTCCCTGAAGGCGAAACCATTGCAGAAACTGACGCACAAGGACGTGAGTGATCCAGTACCATGGGACACAGATTGTATGATGGCTTTTCTCGAGCTGCGAGAGGACCTGTGTCGCGCTCCGGCTCTGGGAATGCCCGATTACACCAAATCATTTGCATTGTTCTGCTGTGAGAGAGAGGGGTGTGCATTGGCAGTCTTGGTGCAAGATCATGGAGGAGTCCGTAGACCAGTTGCATACTTCTAAGCTACTTTAGATCCAGTAGCCGCAGCGTTGCCCGGATGTCTCAAATCCGTTGCTGCAACAGGTGTCAGCATTGAAAGATGTGAAAGTATTGTAATTGGATATCCACTGACCATGCATGTACCTCATTCTGTGGAATTGTTGATGACCAGGACCAAGATGCAGCACTTGACCAACAACAGGCTCACACGCTACGAGCAGGTTATACTTGCTGCGGAGAATGTGACTCTCAGGAGGTGCTCTGTCTTGAATCCTGCTACCTTGTTGCCATTACCAAATGATATAGAAGATGATTGGGAAGACCATGATTGTCTTGATGTGACTGAATTATGCACCAAACCTAGACCTGATATTGTTGATGAGCCATTGACAGACCCTGATGAAATTTACTTTGTGGATGGCTCATGTGTAAGAGACAATACTGGTCAGTTGAGAGCAGCGTTTGCTGTCTGTACTATTTCTGGAATAATTGAAGCAGCCTGCCTGGAAGGAGTACACTCCGCGCAGGTGGCTGAGATAATTGCGTTGACGCGTGCCTGTTTGGCAACCAACGGGATTCGGATCACCATATTCACTGACAGCCAATATGGATTTGGGGTGGTTCATGACTTCGGTCAGTTGTGGTCTCAACGGGGCTACATGACATCATCGGGCTTCCCAATCAGGAATGGCGAATTTATCAGGTTGTTGCTGGAGGCCCTGCAAGGTCCTGCAGAGATAGCCGTGGTTAAAGGAACTGATTTTGTGACAATGGGGAATCGCTATGCCGATTAAGTTGCACGATACTGTGCGGAGCAGGGATACTCATTTACTGAACAAACAATTGAGGGACCAAAGGAAAGAACCGAACTAAGCATGATGCTTGAGGTGGCAGACACATGGGAAGAGTTGAGAGACATGCAGGGACAGGCGTCAGATTATGAAAGAAGGGTGTGGGAATCGGCTGGTTGTGTCAAAGGAGATTTGGACATGTGGGTTTCGGCTGATGCAAGAGCTGTGTTGCCGGATGAACTAGTGAGTGCAATGGCCCGACAGATACATGGTCCTGTGCATCTGGGAAGGGAAGCGATGATGCGTGTGTTCAGGCAAACGTGGTACAATCCGAAATTTAGACAGGCTGCGGAAGCAGTATGTCAGAGATGTGTAACTTGTCAACAGCTGAATGTTGGGAAAAGAACACCAGTTACATTGAGTCACATTGGGAGGTCTGGCGGACCTTTCTATAGGATGCAACTGGATTTCATTGAGATGCCGAGGTGCAATCGCCTCAGGTATGTCTTAGTGATTGTGTGTGTGTTCTCTAGATGGGTTGAGGCATATCCCACTCGTAGGTGCGATACACTCACAGTAGCAAAACTATTGTTGAGGGAGCTAGTACCACGATTCGGGGTTCCGACCTCTTTGGAATCGGACAGAGGAAAGCACTTTAATAGCGAAGTTGTGAAGATGCTCTGCTCTGCCCTGAACATTGACCAGAGACTGCATTGTAGTTACCGTCCAGAGGCTTCTGGCATAGTGGAGCAAATAAACGGAACTCTCAAGGCCCGAATGGCAAAAGTGTGCTCATCCACATCCCTGAAGTGGCCCGATGCATTGCCGTTGGTACTAATGAGTATGCGTAGTACCCCAGACAGGAGGACAGGGCTCTCACCTCATGAAGTACTGATGGGGAGGGCTATGAGACTGCCATCTATTCCTACAACTTCCTTGCTAAATATCACAGATGACGTGATTCTTGATTACTGCATGGGACTTTCTGATGTCATCCGTTCTGTGTCTCTTCAGGTGCAGGCTGCTGAAATCCCGGCTTCTAGCGACCTTTGTCACGACCTGTGCCCTGGTGACTGGGTCCTGGTGCGGAAGCACGTGCGGAAGAGCTGCCTGGATGTGCGTTGGAGAGGACCTTTCCAAGTGATTCTAGTGACCACTACTGCTGTGAAGTGTGGTGGATTGCCAAACTGGATCCATGCTTCTCACACCCGCCGAGTCCCAGCACCCCTGGAGGGAACAGTTCCTCTAGAAGAGAGAAATTATGATGAAGAAGAGGATCCACAGGAGGGGTCGAGTCAAGCTGTGGGGGTGCCAGTGGAGGTTGGTGACTCTCCTGATCGAGCAGAAAGTGTCCACGACAACAGTGACACTGAGTCTGCCTCAGAAAGGGAAAGTGGCGACGAAGGTGATCTGAGCGCAGAAGAGGCTGACAGTGGGGACGAACAGGTGTGCAAACGAGAAGCAGAAGAGCAAGAAGTGCAGAGGCTCATTGGCCCTAAAAACGGAGGCAAATGAATGTGAGATTGGCTTCCGAAAGAGACCTTGCTCCTGTGTCCGAAGAATCAGATCCGGAGGAGGGAGAACAAGAATCAGAGCAAAGGGGTCCGAGAAGGTCAAGGAGGGTGAGAGTACCTTGCCGAAGATACGCCACTCCTGAGTGGACCTACCCTTTTACAAATGCCAGGTGTACTGAGGTCCGGGAGGGTGAGGTCAGTGGCGGTGACCAGTACGATCCCAAATGTTAAGCTGGAAGTGATACTGTTGGTACCTGGACTTGAAATCGAAGGCGTACTGACACTCACTATTCCTAATCCCCCTCTCCTGAGCAAGATATGTGATTTACTCCTGGATAGACTGATTTTTCCCACATTTGGTCCGGATATACCATCTTATGACGCAGTGGTGCTCCGCATGGAACTTTTAGACTATGTGTTGCAGGCGATCGGAGCAAGTATCATCATTGATTATTAAAAGACTTTGTAACGACTTTGAAAAGACTTTGAAAAGACTTTGAAAAGACTTTGTATATAGCTGTTGAACTTAACCTAGAGATGAGTGGAAGAAGAACAAATTTAGGGACTTTCCACAGAGGACGGAGAAGGGTTAGGGTTGTCTGCTGTTGAAACAAAAGAAGAACTGAAACGGGGATTTTTGCTTTCCGAGGTGGTTCGAGGGACTCAAATAACAAAGAAAGAGACTTTTGGGTACTTTCCGAGAACGAACTACTTTGTGCTGAGACCATGGCGCCTGGAAACCCGAATCGTAGAGCCAAGTGCATAGTAGGCACTCTTTTAGGAGGAGTGATATTCCTTATAGCTATAGTAGTTTTAGTTTCCTATTTTGCACCACACGAACAGGTAGTGAAGGCTGAGGGGACACTGACACCTACCACCCCTAGCCAGAAAGAAGACAGAGAGCGAAGAGAGAAAGCCTTGCTGGCTGCAGAAAGTCGTAGGCTACATACAGATCTGTCAAAGGGAAATTTTGGGCAGAATGCGTATGCAAAGCTGTTGTATGAATACATTGATGCGATGGATGCGAAGGACTGTTATGTGTGTATGCAACTGCCAGCTTCAGTAGATGAGGGTATTAGGTACCATCACCTTCCCTTGACATATGGAATATCCTGTAGTTTGCTGATTAGTATACTTTATGGGCGAAATCATTTTGAATATTTCTTTATCGAATTATGATGCTGTGTTACCAGAAGTCCCGAATTACAAGCATTTGAACAAGTGGCATTATTATAAGTCAGAGGACAGACTCGGATATTTTTTCATTCCCACACAAGAGCTAGACACCCCGTATGCACACCGACACAACTTGACATGCTTATTATCTGAGACGGAGAAGAAGTTCATTGAACAAGTGGAAGATAGGTACACGAAGCAAAAACAGTTGCGAGATTCAGGGCAAGGCAAGGTAGATTGCACCGAAGAAGAGAAGCAGCATAAGTCAAGAGGGAGTTATGGTCCAATAGCTCTAGATGAAGTACAGAAAGGGAAGTTGTGCCTTCACCGACCACAGACGTATTATGAAAATGTGTATGTGGGTCATACTACATGTGAACACACCTTCACATTGGAATATTACACGAAGGATTTCTTGAAAAGTGTGGTGCAGGTGATCCCTACTGTGTATTTTGTTTGCGGAAGGAATGCGTATGTGAGATTGCCAGAAAAGTGGTATGGAACATGCTATATAGCAATTATTTTTCCCAAGATTTATCATACTGAGGATTTTGCGCTCTTAGAGGGAGGGCCTCAAAGGAGGGTAAAGCGAGGGGAGAGTGCTGGAGCAATTGTGGGAGACGTGTTTGGAGCAGCGATACCTATGTTGGGTGTCATTTTGAATGACATAAAGATACGGCGGTTGGCAACTGTAGTGGATGAATTGTCAATAAATACAGCCAAGTCATTGGTGTTGGTTGAGGGTGAGATGTTGTCGATCAGGACAATGGTTTTACAGAACGTCTTGCTCTTGACGTCATCCTAGCAAAAGAGGGAGGAGTCTGTAAACGTTTGAAGGTTCAGGAATGTTGTACTTACATTTCAGACAACTCTAAAGATCTGGAAAAATATATAAGCAATATTACTGCAATCCATTATGAAATTGAGGATTTGACACAAGAGAATGTGTGGGAGACAGTTGGCAAGGGATTTAGGAAAGTTGGAAGCTGGTTTGCCAATTTAGGGAAGAGTTTCCTTGGGTTTGTACTGAAACCCCTCATCATAGCAGTGGCGTGTGTGATTGGATTGTGGGGTTTAGTGAGATTGTACAAGTGGTACAAATCCACTAGATTGGCAAGATCAATGAGAGCGCAAGAGATGCGAATGGAGAGGTTGCAGGACAGTCAATACCGCAGCTTGAGAGCATTGGAAATGCTCAAGCGAGGGAAAATGGCCACAAGCTCTGTTTAGGTTGGTTCTTACCTCGAGGATGGTGTAAGGGTGGTGATGACACGGGTCATCAAAGGGGGGAACTGAGAGAGCACCATTTACAGTGAAATTTGTTGGGGTGCATCATATGTACAAATAGTCAGCACCCGTATATACATAGAGGACTTTAATCATGTTTAGATGCAATGTGGGATAGAGTACTAGAGAAATTGGTATTAGAAACTTGCAGAACTAATGTTACACAGTGCAAATCCACACTTGCTGTTTAACATAGAGATGTTGTTGAAATGAAATCTTTCACCAACGAGAAGCGTGTTTACACGAGTGCTATTTTGCATTCAGATTTGCTTATTGAAATGTGTAATTGTGTCTTTATGTAATCGATAACTAGTTTAAGTTAGAAGTGCATTTGCTTAAAGTTGGAGGCCTAGAGAATTAGAGTGAATTGTTCATGTAAACGTGGGCCTATAACCAAGCAGAGGCCTAGTTCATGGAAATTGTGCAGGCCTGATCGAAAATGTCTTGCTTAGCGTTTAACTGTAGAAATGTTCGGTAAAAGAAGATGCCTTTAGAAAATATTTCAACATCGATAGAATGTGAGCCGAATAGTATGTATTTCTTTGCAGGTGCATCACCAAGTAGACGGTAGAGTAGAAGGGCCCATTGTGTATGAATGTTAGAAATATTAGACTCAGACATGGAGGAGTGGATCAGGAATTTGAAAGAGCAACTTGAAAGGATGAAGAGTTTGGGACCCAAGGACGTCTGCACGGACCAGGATGGACAAGTGCCATGGTGGAAATTTCCAGAAGTTAACACCTTCGAGAGGGGCGTACCTGAGGGCGTGTCGCTCGCATTGTGGGGTTTCGTATTAGGGACAGCACCCCGAGGGTGGAGGCAGAGCAGATGGGCTGAGGAGTTAGAGAGAGCGGTCGTGTTGGGAAAGGAGCTTAGCGTGGATGAGGAACTCTAGCCTAAGAGAGGAGTGGGCGAACTTCTTTGGGAAGTCACCCCGGCTGACACCTTTGCTTAGAATGGACTATTGTTGAGTAGGGATGTCACTTAGTATAGTGTAGGGACAGATTAACTTGATTTTTTTCCTTTCTAATGCATACCAGAATCCAAGTTACAGCAATTTTTGTTAGCCTGATGGTTCTGGAACTGATTCTCGTATTATTCATAAGCCGCCTAAGACTTTTCCGTAGGATTATGTTTGTATTAGTGCCTGTTTACCTTTTGAACCTCGTGTTGAGGTATCTGTACCTTCAGCTGTTTTCTTTTCTGTAATAAATCTTTAACCTTGGTTCTTAGTCGGTGGTCATTGGGGAAAGGTGGATGGGAACTGTTGCAAGTATCCATTATTGGTAAATAGGTTGCCTAAATTCACTCTACGACAGGTAAAAAGGTCCAGTCGACCAGTGATGGGATTCTGGAGAATGGTAAGCAGACTCTAGAGAAGAAATCCCGCCTTTCCATAGGTGACCCCTGGATGACTTCGGCAGGGGCCCAATCAAGTCCATCCCTACCCTCTCAAAGGGTACACCGACAATGGGCATGGGCTGTAATGGTGCAGCCGGAGGTCTGTGAGTATTCCTTCTTTGACAAATGTCACACTTTTTGCAGTACTCCTGAACATCCTTGTAGATTCCAGGCCAAAATAAATGTCGAATAATGCTTTCGGTGGTCTTTTCTTTACCTGCGTGTCCTGCTGTCATATAAGCATGGGCAAAAAATAACACTTGGTCCCTGAAGGAGGTCGGTACCAGGAGTTGAGGGGTACTTCCTGCATTTGCCTTCCTATACAAGAGACCTTTTCGTATAACAAACCGGGTAAACGGGGTGTCCGGTTTGTCTTGGGTAGCATGAGCAGTTTCCCATACGTTGTACAGGGTTCTGTCCTCGGTTTGTGCAAACTTAAAGTTACGATCCATGATCCAAGGGTCAGATGTTATGAGAGCAGAGTGGGGGCTCTCTGCCGTTGGAGAACGGTCATTCAGCTTCTTCTGAAACAATGCGAGAAACTCGGGGTTGTCTACCCCTAAAATTACGTCCTCGGGGAGAGAGTCCACTACCCCCACTTTCACTAGACAGGCTGGTTTGTCTTTTGGTCGTATGACACCCTGTGCTAATGGATATGGCTTGACATCTCCATGGACACAACGAATGTGAACCAGAGTGTTGGGGACGTACTGTTTGGGAAGAACCAGGCGTTCTTGAAGCACAGATTGTCTGCAGCTTGAATCTAACAGAGCTCTCACTACATTGTTATTTATGGATATACTCATGTAGAAGGATGTCCCCATCTCGGCGGAGTATAGAACGGTTTTCGGTAGATAGCCCACTTCCATAGACTCCTCCGCCTGATGTTTCCGAGGACACAAACGGGCTATGTGGCCCCATTCGCCACACTCAAAACATTGTGGTCCACGAGTCATCGGGGATTCCATTCTCAAAGGTCTGGGTCTGCTTGGTTTGATTGGCATCTTTGTTTTCTTCTCAGGTTTGGTTGGTATCATGTGCTTTGGGTGTCTCTCTGGTTCCCACCCCGACCCACGGGGTTGTGCTAGTGCATCATTGGCGGCCATTTCTATGGCTTGCTCAACTGTAAGTCCCGAATGTTGCCTCAACCATCTCTGTGACCCATAGGGGAGGGCCTCCATAAATTGCTCCAGATATATTTTGGCCAATATCTCCTCTTTGGTACTAGTCTCCGACTTTAGCCACTTGTCTGCCATCATTTTAAGTCTGAAAAACAGAGTCTTGGGGTTCTCACCCGGTGAACCTTTCTCCTTTCGGAACCGTACCCTGTAAGCTTCGGGGTCCAACCCCAAATGGTACAGGATTACGTTTTTAACAAGATGGTAGGGAGCGTTACCTGCAGGATTGGCTACCTGATACGCAAACTGAGCCTCTCCGGTTAATAATGGCGCCAGGAAAAAGGGCCACTTCTCTTCAGGCCACCCTAGGGCTCTCGCCGCCCGTTCAAAATTCATTAGGAATGCATCCGGGTCTTCGCCAGGTATGTATTTCTGCAGGGCGATCCCTGAGGGGTTAGGCACATGGCTCCTGCTCTCCACGTGCACTACGCCTGTTGGGGTCGGTACGGTCTTTTGCATACATTCCAGTTGGGCTGTAACAGTGTTCTTAAACAAGTCCCGGTCAGCCTGCGCCGCTGATAATTGTCTTTCTACGGCCCACTCCAGTTTCTCCTGCCCCTTGATAAGGTGTTGAATCAGGGCGTCCATCTCGGGATCACAGATGGACTTGGATGGAGATCCCACTTCTGACACCACTTGTACCGGGGTATGGACCACAGGGGAAGGAACGGAGTCAGTAGGCTGAAATAGTGCTTTTACAGAGGGTTTTATTTTAAGGTAAGCTTTTTTTCTTCTGTTAGACAGTCTTATGCGCGCGAACTCGTCAGGCTCTGTTCTAACGCCCTTAGGGAACAGTGGTAATTCCAGGGTGTTGCAGCGTTGACCAGGGGGTGTTGCAGCCAGAATGGTGAAGTTACCGTCGACCTCCAGGCGAAGTCCGGGAGAACGCCACCCAAAAGGAAAGGAACAAAAACAGAGGAATCAGGGGGGCGTCCAGAACACTGCTTGTTTAGGGACCGGGAGTGAGGGAAACCTTGTGCCCAGTGTATGTACAAAGATCGGCAGTGACGGTAGTGCTCGTGAGGTACGGGTACAGGGAGTCGGTGAGGTGGTTTTTACACAGTGGTCTAGCCACTCCAACCCGCCCACCCCGCAACTTTTCCCCGTACCTTTGTAAGCCATGCTCCTCCCGCGGGAGCGTGGCGGGGCGCTTCACAGAAACGTTGGCCTCCTGGCTTGCTGGTTTCAGCTGGGCTGGTCGAGGTCTGCTCCGTACTCGGTCTCCACTCCACACCGCACTCGTCCTCCGGGAAAACGTCTTCCACCTTCTTCCGGGATCCTCCTTCTTTTGATGCGACGACGCTCAAGATGGGTGGAGTCTCGTCGTCGACGCATTCAGGCTTAAAGGTGTACCAGCCTGTTTCCACCTCGCATCCCCATGGGTACACAGAGTCAGGGTTTGACCACTCCTCCTCAGGAAGGGACGAAGGATGCTGGAGGGGAAGAGAAAGGGGCGAAAGGGGAACAGCTGACCACCAGTCACGGGAAACGGGCTCCCCATACTCTTTTTCCTCACAGGGGTGACCCGCCCCATCACACCCCCATGTCATAAGGTTTCCTCAAATGTTTATAGGCTATTCTGGCTCTCTTATCACTCCATAGGAATTTTGAAGTAAGAGAATCAATCTCATTGAGGACACAAAATTAATAATAGGTGTTATCATCATCTTTAAAGTTTGAAGACGTCCCGACCATGAAATATACTTAGGTGACCAAGTATCCAGAGGTTGACGAACCTTAAGTAAAGTTTGAGCTTCAATATAAGAAACTGTGTCTGTTGGAGTACTGCAAAACCAAATCCCCAAATATTTAATACGTTTTGATTGTCATTTAAAACCAGCATCCCCCATGTGTGCAGGAAAACAATACGCGTTGAGGGGAAACATTTCCGTTTTATCTTTGTTGAGAGTATATCCTGAAACACTAGAAAATAGATTAATAGTCTCGGAGATAGCAGGAATTGCCATAACTAAATCATCGGAAAAGATGAGCACATCATCTGCATAGGCAGCTGTTTTGATACAGGTGGAACCAAAGTGAAACCCTTTAATATCTTGATTAAGGTTAAGTAAGTGAAGAAGAGGATCAATAGATAGTAAAAACAAAAGAGACGATAACGGGCACCCTTGTCTAGTACCTTGACACAGATTAAAGAAAGAAGAAGTAGCACCATTAACCCTAATATTTGCCCTGGGATGTGGGTACAGAGACATCACCATATTAATAAAGGAATCTCCAAGATTGTGGGCTCAAAGTACTGCTTGCAAAAAGGGCCATGAGACCTTATCAAAGGCCTTTTCGGCATCAAGGGCAAGGGCCTCCGCAGGCAAATTGGATAATTTTGCTTTCCCTTCGATATGACAAAATGTTCGAATATTATCCCCAGCCAACCTACCTTTAACAAAGCCAGTCTGCGAAGGGTGAATAAGTAAAGGAATATAGTATTCTAGACGTTTGGCCAGGATCTTGGCAAAAGATTTTGCTTCCATATTCAGGAGAGATATAGGACGAACATTTTTAGAATCCAAATGATCTTTACCCTCTTTAGGGATTACTACAATGGTAGCCTCCGCCGCAGAACCAGAAACCGAACCGTTCAAAATAAAGTTATCAAAAACCTCTTTGAGACGAGGGACAAAAGATGGAAGAAAGGTTTTATAAAAAAAGAATGGGAAAACCATCTGGACCCGGAGCTTTCCCAGATCGGGTGGCCTTAATAGAATGAATAATTTCTTTGGATTCAATCGATCTCCTCAACTTTGCCCCATCAGCATCAGAAACAGTCTGAATAGGAATTGTGTTTAAACATTGTTGGCATTGAACAATAGAAGATTGATTGTGAGGGGTGTATAATTTACTATAATACTCCCGAAAGACCTCGAGGATCTTCTTAGTTTGAAATTTCCTAGAACCAGAACTGTCGTTTATACAAGAAATCTGTGCTGATCTGATATTTGAATCCTGAAACTTTGATGTAGCCACCAAAACCTTCCCTGCTCTGTTTTTGAGGAGTTGCCGTTTAGACTTTTGTGCCTGGATGCCAATGTGAGCTCGCTTAGTTTCAATAGATTTGTAAGAGTATTTTAAATTCTTGATATCTTGTAAGAGCGTCTTGTCTTTAGAAGTCCGATATAAAGATTCTTTCTGTTTAATGCTATCTGCTAAAGCAGCAAGTTCCTTCTTAATATCTGAGTTCTTTTTTGCCATTTTGTTAATAATCTGCCCTCTGATCGTGCATTTAAAAGCGTCCCATAAAACCACCGGAGAACTAACGGAAGACTCATTTTCACGAAAAAAAGTTTCAATATCCTTGTTGAGTAAATCAACTTGAGATCGATCATGCAAAATCTCTGAATTCAGATGCCAAGTGCAAGGCTCCCTGGTTTCTGACAAATTGAGGAGAGTAAAAGAAACCGCAGCATGATCGGACACCAGAATGGGACGAATGACAGGAGAGGAGGAGTATCGTAAAAGAGCTGAGTGAACTAGGAGATAGTCAATATGAGAAAAGCTAGAGTGAGGAGAACAGAAAAAAGTGAAGTCACTACCAGAGGGATTATGTAGTCTCCATACATCAGTAAGATTAGAGGAGAAACACATGCTAGACATCTGTTTATGAGCCCTAGGAGGACGAAATTTAAAAGCAGAATGTCTAAAATGGGGTCCATTGGAAGATTAAAATCCCTGCCGACAATCAAATTACCATTATGAGAAACTTCAGAAAGCTTTTTATTAATAGAACGCCAAAAAGATGGATCATCACAATTCGGTGCATAAATATTCATGACATAGATATCAAGAGAGCCATTGGATAAACGAGTCAGCAACCACCTACCCTCCGCATCATGTTCCGCAGCAACAACAGTCAAACCTAAAGTTTTGGAAATCATAGTCACCACTCCATTCTTCTTTCCAAAGGCCTCTGAACAGACAACATCAAGAACCCACTCTTTTCACAATAATAACGCTTCTTTATACGATATTTTGATTTCCTGTAACAAAACTAAGTCACTAGAAAGGCTTTTACAATAATCCAACATTTTTGCCCTCTTTACAGGATGATTCAAACCACGCACATTAAGGGATAATACATTCAAACCTGGCATAATAGCGAAAAAACAAAAAAAAAGTATAATTCGGTGCCAGAGAAAAGAACTCCATAACAGAGACATCTGCGCAACAAGAATAAAACAAAACCACTGAAATCACGAACAAAGGACACCAGCAGGAGACTCTAGGAAAGAAAGAATAAGAAGAGATTAGAGAAACAGAAACAGAAAAGAGCGAAAGGAAGAGAAGGTACAGAAAAAAAGAGAAAAAAGAGCCCACCAGGGGAAGTCTATAAGAGACAAAATGCATACGAGGGAGGAACGTGAAGGGGCAATCAAGGAGGCCAGCAAAAAGAAAAAGAAAAAACCCAATCACCACACAGGCAAAAAGCAATAGAGAGTTAAATGTAGAAACAACAGAGAAAGGCAAGGCATAATAAATATATAAATACATTATAATATACTAGCAGCCCGTCCCGACTTTGTTCGGGAGCAATCATGGCTTAGGGCCCCCACCCACCCTGACGTTGTGCAGTGTTATGCCTCTATGTTTACTTTGCACGCTTTTGTAACCTGCCCTCGTCACTTCCCACGTCACTTTTTCCTCCTGTAATGCCCCGTTTGGTACCTTCTCCCGATTGTCATTTTAGCTTTAAGCTGACCACTCCACTTTGTACGCTTTTGTAACCTGCACACGTTTCTTTTCCCTCCTGTAATGCCCCGTTTGGTACCAGCCCACGTCACTGCCCACGTCACTTTTTCCTCCTATTATATCCCGTTTGCTACCTTCTCCCGATTGTCATTTTAGCTTTCAGCTGACTGCTCCACTTTGTACGCTTTTGTAACCTGCACACGTTTCTTTTTCCGTTTGGTACCTGTGGCTCGCTCACCGCTCCTCTCCGCCGCCGCTCCTCCCTCACATTTGCTTTGCTCACTGCTTACTTGGCGCCCTTCCTCATCCGCCGCTCACCGCTCCTCCCCGCCGCCGCTCCTCACTGCCTGCCCGCCGATCCTCACCGCCTGTCCCCCGCTCATGTCCGCTGCTCCTCCGCTCGTCACTGCTCCTCCCCGCGCTGTTCTCCGCCGCTCCTCCCCGCGCTGATCTCCGCCGCTCCTCGCGCTCGTGTACGCCGCTCCTGATGTAAGCACGCACGTTGCGGCTGGTGCTACTTTGAAGGGACTACTTTTTTTTTTAACTTATATTTTTTAAATAACGTATTTATTTTTAATTTATATAGCCTATGTCCATCTGCACACCCTGAGGATTACAACGATGTATCGGGTGTGTGGATTGGCGCTGCGGTTCCCGAGTTTACCCGCCTCAAAGCCTCAAAGTTCTTCCTTTATAATAGTAGTATAGATAAACTGATGAAGAACAATTGATCTAACAAGGAGCCATCAATCAATATGAATCGTATTTGAAGAGAATAGGGTAAAAGTGATCATCATATTCATAACATATCCCAGCGCAAAATCGATAATACTATAGAACAATATTAATAAAGGAAGCGTATACAAATAGATAAACACTCTCAGCATCAAAAGAGAATTCATATATAACAAGACATACAGCATATTGGTAAAAGGCAACTATCAAAAAAGAAATAGCTCAAAATATTAATAACTGATCTAGAACAGGGTAAGGAAGCAGTGGGTTATATTTCCAAAATAGAATCGTAGAACAACAGAGACAAAATAAATATGAACTATGAACAGGAATCATCTATGAAAAGGTTAGAAGTACACCACATATTATATTCACAAACTCAAACAAAGAAAAGATATAACCGACCATAACTAATACCTTGAGCGATCCACGCATAAAGTAAGAAATGCATCATACAATATAGTTATATAGAGACAGACAAAGAAATAGACTGATATAGTATAATCCACCATACAGAAACAAACCCACCCACGTACAGGAACAAGATGACGAAAAGATTACACTAAGCAGCGGACAAGACTACAAAATAACATACATACATATATTAGACTCACGTAGGAGAAAAAGAAAAAGGAAGACCTACCTAATGAAAAACAAGAGATAATAAAGAGCAACTAACAGATTCCAACAATATTGTCACAGCAATAGCAACACTAAAAGGAAAGAAACAGCACTAATAATGAATAGAGAAAGAAAGTAAAAACAAAGAGACAAGAAAAACACTAACAAAACAGAAGAAAAAGAAAACCAAGAACAATAGAACTAAGAGAGACGCATCCTTTGACAAAAAGAGCAGAACCTGCAAGAAAAAGGTTAGAACATGTCAAACATCGGAAACATCGCCTAAATATAGGAGCACAGACCGTAGTATTAGCGCACGGATCTAGCAAAACATGCAAGTAGGAATACAAAACATCCCAGCAGACAATACTCAAGAACCAGACGGACCAGGAGGAGAAGAAGATTCCATCAGGGACTCCGTCTGAGTATCCAAAAAGGTCGATAGGTCCGAAGGCTCATAAAAAATCTGAGTGCGACCTCTAAAAGTTATGCGAAATCACCAAGGTCCAGCAAAAGAGAACGGAATATTCATGTCAAGCAATCGTCTCTGTAGATTAAGAAAGCCTTTCCGTCTGATAACAGTTTCTCTAGCAAAATCTTGGGAGATGGCAATTCTGTGACCCTCCTAAGTAATCGCTTTAATTTTCCGCATCTGGGCTAATATTTGTTTAGAATGCTGATGTCGCAATGGTTTAAAAACCATAGGTCTAGGATGAGGTGAAGACTTCGGTCTAAATGTAGGAACCCTATGAGCACGTTCTATTTCAAAGTCCTTCTGAAAAGAAATCTGCAACACAGTAGGGATCCAATGGAGCAAAAAGTCGAGCATTGATAACGCTGATTTCTCCGCATCCTCGGGCAAGCCAAAGATACGCAGATTACTTCTACGATTTCTATCTTCCTGCTCCGTAAGATCTCTCCGCAACGCAGGCAAGGAGCGTTCCATCTGTTGCATTGATTTAGACTGTTGTTGCGCAGTATCTTCCACACCACTTATCCATGATTCAGCGGTAGAAACACGAAGTGATAAGGTCTTAAAATCATTTCTGATTGCTGCAATCTCTACTTGAAGTAAGTCTGTATTGGTTTTAGTTGACTGCGCAATATCATGAACAGCGTTTAGGCGAGATAAAATAGCATCCAACGTAGTACCGGAATTCTTCGGCACAGAATCTGGAGTAGGAGAGGTTTGCTTAGATCTTTTAAGGTTTCCTTTAGAGTCCTTGGTTTTGGGAGAAAGGCCCATGTTGTCAACCATGGGAAAAGGCAATAAAAAAAATAATAATAATGCACAAGCCCACACTGTATAGTAACGTAGCAGAAGTGGCACCAGACACCTCACTCTTCAGAAACAGCACTTTGAGAATCAGCAAAGTGGGCAGTTCAGAGCCAGAAAAATAAGCTCTCTTACTGACTTACAATGATGAAAACAGCATTGAATAGCCTCTGAAACAATCTTGTCAGATAGTATATTCCGCCATTTTGAGGAGCAAGTCGGAGGAGACAGCCAAATGATGTAGCGTCACAACCTCAGGCGAAATATCAGATGCGCAGAACGCCCTTCAAAACCAGACCACAAGTAGCTGTAGGTGTAAGTTGAATTTCGCAAGGATAGACTCAAACTGCACCAATAAAAGCTGGAAATGTAGAAACTCACATTGCCTGGATATTTGCCTCCCTCGGAAATTCCAGTGAAGACCAGAAATAAAGGAAATCCTCCTCAAGTATCCTGTGGCAAAATGCTAACGTCGTGCAGCATCCTCAATATATGTCTGCCACAGAATCATAATAATAAGAAGAGCATGGGCAGAGAAAAATACAAGCAGTGCCACCTGGAGGCAAAATGGCGGCCGCCCGCGAAAATGCTGCGGAGAAAGACGTCGCGAGCATGAAGTCTGTAAAGCAGGCAGCGGGAGCAGCGCAAATGTGACCAGGCTGCTCACCGCATGTTCCGCTCACCGCAACGCCGGTTTAAAAGGGGCTTCCTTGCCAGAGAGGACCGTAAATCTCCTTGCTGGCCTCCGTTGTCCCGGAGCTCAAGCGCGACCCGCCATCACTCAGCGGCGCGCAAGCCAAGCCCCTCAAGTAAGCAACTATTATAAGTACAAAGTGAATGTTTACACACCACTTGCAGATTTTCAAACACATAAATAAAAGGCTTTGTCATTTACAACACCAATAGCTCAAACTCTTGCAAAAGCAAGACCTGTTGCATTGCAAATGCTTGTTATTCTTATGGTCTTGACTTGACAGAAGGGCAATAATAAAAATACCTTTCTTTTACCTTACATGCCATGTTCCCTTGGCTGAAGAAACATTGAATAATCTTCACATTCAAAGAGCATTGAAGTTCTGCCTGGAATGAACAACACCTTTCGGTTTCTGAACATTTTGTTGTGACTTACAGGTTGTTTCAACCCAGGCAATAAAGTGACCAAAGCAACAATTGCCAGGCGGTTATTGACCTGCATTTGAAAACCCTTTGTCTGTGGAGGAATCTGATCACCTCCTACAGTTAATGCTTAGTTCATCTGGCTAAAGTCAGCATTGATGTCTTTTTGGGGAGACATTCATTTGAAAGATATTTGTAAGTAGCAATTTAAGTGTCCCTGAAAACTTTTTACAAGCATTACTCTCTGGATGACTCATTTTTCAAAAATATAGCTTTTGGACAGGAAGCTCGGCATAATTTATTGTTTAATGCCGTATTGTCCACATGCTGTTCCCCCCTCCCAGTTGTGAAAGAAAAGAGTGCAGGATGAAGTAGGGAAAAAATCTATATTGAGATACCCGTATTCTGCTCTTTGTTCTCATTCCTTCACAATTATTTCCCAGACACCCCATTATAGAATCTAGAAAGTCACAAATAATTTGAAGATGGAAGTTGATGCTAGAGTGTGTGGGGGGGAGGGGGGGAGCTAAATAACACAAAAGGACTTTACTGCAGGAGAGATAAAGCATTTTTGTGGAGATACCTTGGGCGAAATTTCCCAGTTGTTCCTCGCTGCACAGACAATTTGCAAAACGTTATTGGGAGGCAGAACAAGGACTAACAGTCACCAAATCACGAGGCAGGTATTTTTTCTGTCTTCCACATAATAATTATTGTAACAACAAAGGGATTATTTTCCCTGATGCAGACAGGCATCATATTTCATTTAATAAACAATGTCATATGTATTTCATCTAGAGATGATTAATTTCATAGTCGCTTACTACAGACTCTTCTGTACACAAGCACATTATTAACATAACACAACATGCTAGTTAAGTTTCTAAAAAATGTCTCACTGAAAGCTTTCATCCCAGATCAAAAAGAAGAATCTGTCATAAGTCAAAGCTTTAAGAGTTGAGGCTATTCCGAACAGGCATTGGAGAAAGTAGTTCAGAGAGTAGAATAATGTAGGAGGAAATTCTGGTTACGTCTCAAAAAGCCACACTGAGTGACGTGGTTAGATTTACATTTTCATTGTGGAACCAAAAAATATACTTTAGAAACATTGCAGCTATGACCTTCAATTATCTCTGCTGAAGCCTGGAGTTTCCAGACTTGTTAGACCCCTGGGGGGAGGAATGTTGCCTTAATGTCAGCTGGTGCTCAAGGGGATATTTTGCATTCCTCTTTTACGCTGTGGAGATGCTGGGGCTCCCGAAGCGACTCCTTACTGAATCAAGCATTTGCAATGCAACAGGTCTCGCATTTGCGAGAGTTTAAGCTATTGCATTGTAAATGACAATGCCTTTTATTTATATGTTTTGATAATTAGCACATATACAAAAGTCAACTCACAGGAAGACTGTTCCTTTAGTAGTTGCATCACACATAGTTTTAACCGATACCCTGGGCCGCCATTAATATAAGGTTAGGCAAGGATTCCCAGCGGTATTTTTTATCTTATTCACTTTCACCCACATCACATTGTTGCACGACACCCGCTCCTCTGTAGTCAGACGTTGAAGCACAACCAGGGTGCACTCGGCCGCCTGGTTGGGACCCCTATGATGAAGCATGACACCAACCAGGTTGGTGTGTGAGTGGTCTTTTAACAACACCCAATGGGTCTGGTTTCACGGCCACTAACTAGAGTGACTAATAGAATTGCTTACACATAGTGGGCTAGTCCACATTGTTTCTACAGGTTACAAATGAAGACAAGGCGGTACTAAGGAGGGACTAACAAGTCTATTCCCAAATCAGAAGCCAGAATTTACAAAGGACAATGACAAAAGCCAATGAAAAATATGGGCAGAGAGTGGGTAGAGCTTCAAACCCATACTCAAATAAGCATGCCTCGTAGAGCAACGCATGCGTTGCCCAGGCTCGGCCTAAAAAATGGCAGCTGGTCATCACAGCACATGCTTGTGTCATGATGCAAACAAGTGCCATGACCCAAATATACTCACTAGCGGCTATCTTGGAATGGATTGCTTTAATATTAAACACATCTCAAGATTGCTGGTCATTTGTGTGCATGTAGCGTTCATATGCATCAAAAAAGCATTGGCAAAGCTAATTGCTCAGCCTTTTAGAGACAAAACTTATTTGCTTTGCAAATGCGTGTTTCACTTTGAAACTGTGGGAACATTTATGTTTACACCACAGGCATAAAACATTAGAAAATCTACCTTTAGATGGGCAGCGTTGATGACAGTAGGCCAATACATTTTTATGGAAGTATTTTTTAATGCTGTTGCATACCGGAGTACAAATATAAATTACTTTTCTTAATCATTTCCATTACTGTGATAGCCTCTTTCTTGAGAGCAGTGGACCTCAACAAAAAAGGAGTTAGATCTCTGGGTCCTTATCTGAAAAATCTTAATCTCAGACATTTTTTTATACGCTGCCCTTTTTATTACATGCCTGAACTGTGAGCTTTGGAGAACAGTCTCCTCAGGGGGCTCCTGCTCTTGGATCCCACATTTCACCTGCTGACTTGCTGTGCTTCTTGTCTTCTTCTGTATCTTCCCTGTAGGGAATTAAAAACGTCGCTGTTCTCTAAATAAAATGAGATAGAACTCAGGTAGTGAAATGGTCCACAAGTGCCTATACAAGACCTTCTGACTTTGACTTTGTCGTCCTCCTCTCTTCGCAGGTTTTGAAGCAGGCATAGTTTTCTCTTTCTGCCCTTCCCTGGCTGGTGGACTCCTCCAATGGGGCTTTCCTCGATTGGTGTCCTCGGCTTGTCACCTCCTCCTGTCCTGCTGCTCCTGGGTGATGTCTGCTGCCTCATGCCAGCCATCTCCCATCATCCATGGTGGGCTTTTTATGGGCTGGCTCTTCTCTTTGTCCGGGGTTTTGCCTCTAGAATGCTCTTACAGATGCCCTCCAGGTTCCTCCTTTGGATCAGAAAATGAGAGATAGTTCATGCCTGACTCTCCTGAATGACACTACTTATGTGTCACCTGAAATGATGGCCTGAATCGGATGTATAAGGTAAGGCTGCCGGGCAAATTGGTGGATTTTTCCATGGAAGTTATCTATCTTCAAAAAGCACAGCCAATAGTTCCTAAATCCTGGTTTCTGGATCTACCAGATGCACACATTGTATTTATTTATTTCAGCATCCCAGAACATTTATAATGTGATCCAATTGAAGTCTGTGGAGTACTTCCTCTGGTTGCATATATTTGTTTATAGTCCCACTTTGCACAACTTGATGTTCAGGTCTCTCTGCACCCTACAAGTGTTTCTAGCACTTAAGGCATGAAAGTATTTTATGCTGAGTTGATCACGGCCAATAGAGGAGAGTCTCCAGGAGGTGAATGAGTGTCTCTGGCTGGACAGCTTGACTGATGCACTCACACTGAGGTGCCCCATTGCTCAGCCAATCCTGTAAATCCCCTTGGCTGCAATTAAAATATATTATTACCCGAGACCGTGCCAGGATTGTCACTCTCCTCCATTGATAGGTAGCCCCTGCCCCACCTCCTTGGCCCTAGTCATTCCTCCTCCTGTTTTTGAGGCTTTTGAAGGCTTTCACTCTACTGGAAATTTCAGACACAGGCAGGGAATCTGCAAAAGCAAGTCTTAACAAGCATTGGCATAGCAAATAGGTCTCTCTTTTGGGATCTTATAATTATTTAGTTATGCAGCACAATATCCTGGTGCAACAACATCAACTGTTGCATGGCTAAACACTTATAAGGTCCCAAAGGCGAGACCTATTGGCTATGCCAATGCTTGTTGAAGCAGTGATCTGACATGGTCAGCTGTAAAAGCAGGACCTCGCAGGGGCTGCATGAGTGCCACCTTATGACCAGATTGCAGAATCCTGACACTTCCCTTAACTGACAGGGAAGAATAACGGCAGTCATTGTATGAGTAATTCATGCAAAAGTGAACTATGTATATACTGTATATTTGGGACTCTTGGCCTGCCGACGACACCCAGCTGATCCTCTCCCTCACCAGAGACCCCGACACCGCCAAAACCAGCCTACACGAAGGGATGAAAGACGTCGCCGAGTGGATGAAGAACAGCCGCCTGAAACTGAACTCAGACAAGACGGAAGTCCTCATCCTGGGACCATCACCCTCCGCCTGGGACGACTCCTGGTGGCCCCCAGCCCTGGGCACCGCTCCCAAGCCAACAGACCACGCACGCAACCTGGGCTTCATCCTTGACTCCTCCCTCTCGATGACCAGACAAGTCAACGCCGTCTCCTCATCATGCTTTCACACCCTTCGCATGCTTCGCAAGATCTTCCGATGGATCCCGACCGAAACCAAGAAGACGGTCACCCAGGCCCTCGTCACCAGCCGACTGGACTACGGAAACACCCTCTATGCCGGAACCACAGCCAAGCTACAGAAAAGACTCCAACGCATCCAGAACGCATCCGCCCGACTCATCCTGGACAGCCCCCGACGCAGCCACATCTCCGGCCACCTGAAGGACCTGCACTGGCTCCCCGTCAACAAGAGGATCATGTTCAGGCTCCTCACCCACGCTCACAAGTCTCTCCACGACCTGGGCCCCAAGTACCTCAACGACCGCATGACCTTCTACACGCCCACCCGCCAGCTACGGTCTGCCAGCCTCGCCCTCGCCGTCGTACCACGCATCCGAAGAGCCACCGCCGGAGGCAGATCCTTCTCCTACCTGGTGGCCAAGACATGGAACTCCCTCCCCACCCACCTTTGGCTGACCCAGGACCACCTTGCCTTCAGGAGACAACTCAAGACCTGGCTGTTCGAGCAGTAGCGGACCCCTTCCCCCAAGCGCCTTGAGACCCTTCCGGGTGAGTAGTGCGCTATACAAATATTATGATTGATTGATTGATTGATTGCCACATCATCTGGCTCCAGACTGCACAAACGTTAAGGATTCCACTGGCTCCTGGTGGCAAAGTGATTTTTAAGACACTATGTATAACTTCCAAGCACATTCATGTCGTGAACCCCAATACTTCAAAGTATTATTTCATTCTAGGCTGAGCCCTGAAATCAAGTGGTCAGAAACTTTTAGTGTCCCCTGAACCAAAATTAAAATCTGAAATTATTATAGGTTTGCAGGGTATGGACCATAGCTTTCAAACACTCACCCACCTATTTAAAAATGCATGTGAAATTGCTTCGATTACAAACATGAATTGAAAAATTTAAAACATTTCTCTTTGATTATTACAAGAATATTGCAACTGAAATATTCTAGGCCCTGAGTATTGCTCAATCCGTTTATCACCTTAGGCCACATTTTAATTCATTTGTGTTAGTTGTTTCATGGTACTAAAATATGATTGACTTTGCGGTGCGTGCCATATAGTTAACCAATCAAAGTCCAATCAGAGCAATTAAAATTGATAATTTAAAGCCCAGGCAATGAGCATTGCGTACTTGGTAACATGGAGTAATCTGATGACTTTAGCGGAGGGGTTAGCAAAGTATTCAATGGATTACATTGGATTTAAGCAGAAGTTAAATACTCCACATGGACGCGACTAGCAATGAGAAAATGGGATAGGGACAATTCAGGTCTTTATTGGAAACATTACACCGTGTGTAAGGATTCTGTCACACTAGGGGACATTGTATCACTCCCCCTCCAATAAGCAAGAAGGGAGTTTATTGGTAGAATCCACGGCCTGATGGTTCTCTGAGCAGCCACCTTGAATTGCCAGAACATCAGTTTGTGAAAAAATACTGTACCAGATGCAGGACTTTGAAATTTAAAAAGTAACCTTACACCTAGAAGTCATTATCTGGAAATGGGACTGTTAGAACTGGCCCTTCTTGCAGGGTCATCCCCAAACTTTTAGCTTCTTCCTCCCTTATTTTTCCTGACCTGTGGCTGTTGGCAATATGACTCTGAGCACTTTACCACTGCTGATAAGTGCTAAAGTGCATATGCTCTCTGTATACATTGTTATTATGATTGGATATACATGATTGGCATATTTGTATCACCAAGAAGTCCCTAGTAAAGTGCACTGGGTGTGCCAGGGCTGGTGATGACAAATGCTACTAGTGGGCCTGCAGCACTGATTGTGCCACCCACATGAGTTGCCCTAAAATGGTGTCTCAGGCCTGCCTGTGTGCAGTCTGTTAACTGCCATGTCATCCTGGTCAGTGTCCCCACTGACCAGGCCTATCCTTCCCTTTCTGTGCACATTGGTCACCCCTATGGAAGGCCCAAGGAACCCCTGGGCAGGGTGCAGTGTATGTGAAAGGTAGAGCATGTACTTGTGCAGGTGACAGGCTCTGGTAGTGAATTATAGCCATTTTAGTTTTTCACTGCTGCAAGGCTATCTTGCTTTATAGGCTATCATGGAGGATGCTGGCTACAGTGCTACCAGCATATCTTCCCATAGGAACAAGATAGGATATAAAAGTCTGGTATCCCTGAACTCAGAATTTAATAACACATCTTTTATGAAAGGTTGTTTTTAAATCCTATGTTTGAGAACAGCACTTTTAGAAAGTTGCTGTTCTCTTGTCTGACCTTTCTGTGTGCCTTGGCCTGTTTGTGAATTGACTGTCTGGTTTGAGAGTGACAGGGGCTGGGGATCCCCCAGGAGGCTGGCTGAGTCAGCCCTAGGGTGAATGACTGCATCTGCATCTTGAGTGGTGGGAGGGGATAGCACCTGGGCCTGAATAGGGCTGTGCCTGCCTTCCACAATGCTGGCTCCACCTCCTGCTGGGTGGCTGACGACCCTGCCCCTCACTCTGAAAGGAAAGGAGAAGCTAGGAAAACAAAGTGCTCACGGAACACCCAGAACTGGTTCAGACCGGGCTCAGAGCCCTCCTGCACAAAAGGAACAAAGACTTTATGGGGTATAAGTACAGGACCCCTGACTACAGAAAATTAGATCATGCTGGAACCAAGAAGGAACCTCTGCCAAGGAGAAAGCTGAAACCGAAGAAGGAAGACTGTCCTGCTGTTGCTCTGCTGGACTGACCTGCTGTTGCTTTGCTGCCAAGGAGAGGGGAAGGACTTTGTTTTGTGCTGTGTCCCCTTGCTTGAAGGAATCTCCAAGGGCCTGAGAAGAGCTGGCTCTCTGTTTTGAAGTGCCAGGAACAAAAGGATTTCACCCCCAGCTTCCCTGAGCTCTGCTGAGAGAGTTCTGTTCTTCCTGGAGTGCTTGGCCCATGTGTGGTGTCTCTGGAAGTTGTACCTGTGTTGGGGAGATGGAAATCACGCTTTAGAAAAAAGAACTTTATACCAGTTTTGTCGCAAACCCGGCCGAGCGGGAAAATTCCCGCCGCTATGAAGACCGAGATCGTCGCAGTGCCTATCGCCGCTGCCTAAAGACGTCGCAACCTTCGTTAGCGGGAAGATTTCCGCCGCTCTGAACCTCATCGCAGAGCCTATCTTCGCTGGGTGAAATCATCGCATCATGCCGCTGCAAGAATCGTTGCAGAGCCATCGCATCGAGAAGCTGCAAGAGAAAGATCGCCGCTGGACCGCGCATCATCGCCCCAGAGATCGTCGCAACACCTGAGAATCATCGCATCGTGCCTTTGCGGGAGAAAACTTCCTACAGAACCTACGCACCGGAATCCATACAAGTGGCCTTCCTCCCCATACAGACCGGATTCGTCGCAACACGCCCGCTGCTGCAGTAGGGCTGTCGCTAAAGCCTCCCCAGGGTCTCAGGAGCAACGCATCGCTTGTTTTTCATCGCTACAGCTTCTATGCTTGGAGCTTTTTATCGCTAACAAAGGTACTGTGGCTAAACGTGACGCAACTGTGATCTTTTCACACAACTGTGGATTATTTTATCGCTAACCCTAAGAACTCTTTTGCAACCATATTCTTGAACGGTGTAGGTTGGATTTTTGTCGTTTTGGTCTTCTGTAATTTAGATTAAATACCTTTATTTTTCTAAACTGTTGTGGAGTCAGTTTAGGTGTTTACACATTGCATTTGATAAGCCTTGACTGCTCGTGCCAAGCTACCAAGGGGGTGAGCAGGGGTTATCTCAGAGGGTTTCCTCCTTACCCTGCCTAGAAGCAATGGTCCCTATTTGGACAGTGGTACATACCTCTGCCAACTAGAGACCCCCAGTTCTGACAGGGACTCAGAAAAATATGTTGGTACAGGGAGTGTAGTGATTGCATTAAACCTCATTCTGGTAATACAGTTGCTCTTTACAATGGGTGCTAGGAGCAGTGTGGTGTCATTGGCCTTGGTCTACGTGACTAAGCACACTATACAACAGATGAGGCAAAAAAAATAGAAACACACATAAAAGGCTTCCCGACAAATAATGGGTTCAGCTGTTGGAACATAGTGTCTCTACAAATGCAAAAATAAAATATACTCAGTTCAACTGTCTAAACTGTGCCTATTTAATACCCAAACAACTAAACAGGATTCTGGAAATAAACACACAAAAATACCCAAGATGTGCCTTCCACAATGCAGATTTCTTCCATATGGTGAGGAGCTGTGCAGCAGAAATGGACAGAGAAATTCAGGGGCATATTACCAAGCAATAGCGATAATTATCGCTATTGCTTGGTTAGAGACAACATTTTACCGCTGAGCTGCGGCGATTTTTATCGCAGATAAACCTTGGTATTACCAAGGTTTATCGCAAATGCGATAAAAAACGGCCGCAATGCATAAATATCGCTGAAAAGTCCGCGATATTCATGCATTACCGAGCTAATGCTCTTAGCCATGTTATCCACCTCCCATTGGATAACATGGCTAAGAACTGCTCAGGGCAGGTGTTAGCTTTTGGAGATATTCGCGCTTAGCGCGAATATCTCCAAAAGTTGGTAATAGGTACTAGGAGATAGCGATGTTAGCGACTGTTTCCAGTCGCTAACATCTTGGCTTAGCGCGAATATCTCCAAAAGTTGGTAATAGGAGATAGCGATGTTAGCGACTGTTTCCAGTCGCTAACATCTTGGCACGCCCACTTTGCATGTCATTAGTAATAAATATCACTGACATGCAAAGTGGGGCCCAAGATGGTCGCTATGTTATTTAATGTTATGTTATTTAATGGTTTTATATAGCGCTCGGCTACTCCAAGGGAGTGTCCCGGCGCTTTAAAAGAAAAACCAGAAGCGGCGGATTGGGAGCAGAGAAAAGGGCAGAAAACTATTGCACAAAGAGCCAGGATTTTAACTCTTTCCTAAAAGTCAGCAAATTCGAGGCCTTCCTCAATTGAGCTGGCAAGGAATACCAAAGCCTGGGTGCCATAAAATGGATGGAGCGACCCTCGATCCGGGCCCGTCGTATGGAAGGAACAAGTGCCAAGGCCAGAGAAGCTGACCTCAGCGCTCTGGCCGGTATGTAGAAAGCCAGTCGCTTTCTAATATATTTTGCTCCAGAGTCGTGCAGTGCCTTGAAAGCGAGTGTAAGTGCCTTAAAGGCCACCCTTTTCTTAATAGGAAGCCAATGCAGTTTTTCCAATAGCTTTTTTTGTGCTAGTTCTATGATGGAGGCCATAGATGGCTCTAGCAGCTGAATTCTGCACTACCTGAATGCGCGAAAACAGGTAATCAGGCATACCCAGGTATAGGACGTTGGAATAGTCCAGACGGGAGCTTATCAAGGCTTGGACAGTAACTTTTCTATGCGCCAGGGAAAGCTATCTCCTACTAGCTGTCGCTAACTGGTGTTAGCGACAGCTAGGTAATAGGGAGATAATTTTATCTCCGCTTTCTTGGCTTTTAAAGCCAAAAAAGCGGAGAGAAACCCCCTTGATAATATGCCCCAGTGTGTGTTCCTAGGACTTTTTCTCAGGCTTAAAGCGAAAATGGCTAGAAATACATTTAAAAGGATTGCTTTGCTCCTAGTTAAAAGGTGTACCGCCATGCATTGGTAGGTGGGAGAGGCTCCATCGTTAGCGTGTTGGAAGAGAGATTTCAATAGATGGACAAAAAGCGAAACCATCGTGCTGAAGAAGGGGGAAGAGCTAGAGCTGCAGGAAATACCCTATTGCACACATCTGGAAAGAAATCTTGTTGACTTTTGAGCACCTAGAAAAAATTAGGGATGCTGTTAATCTTGAACGGCAAGCAGTAAAGAGGGAAGTCATCAGTGGGTTATCCCACAGATACATCATGAGGGAATAAGGTAAGTAAAGGGAAAGCCCATGCATGGATGATATAGCCACAGCTAAAGAAAAGTTTGTTTATTGGTTGAATTTCGTTGCATAGAAAGCAAAATCTGTAATGACCAACTTACCAGCCCCACAAGGGAATGGATACATACACGGAGCATGGGGACAGTTTATATAAACTATATAGCATTGCGTAAGTTGTAATCCTATGCAATGAGATGATATCAAGATGTGCTATCTTACACTTTGCAAGCAGTTAGTCTCAATAATAATGTAATACAGTATCTGTTAAATATCATAAAATCAGAAAACCAGATTGTAAAAAAAATCTTTGAGACAGAAATAAAAAATTAAAAATGATCTTGCCCGAAAGGGGGTAATACTACTGGTAAATGATAAATATGTAGACCAGGTCTGTGTCGCGTGAATGGGCACACCAGGACAGCGTAAGATTCTATAGCAACGCAATAGCTAGCTGCATGTTCCACATATTTTTCAATCTTACTCTTCACTCCTATACTAGCTTTCTTCTGCAGCATTGTGATTTTGAATTGTTTTGTGTGCAGTGGGTGTAATTAAGAGACACATTTTTTCCCGTTTGTCTCTGTTATGGTCTTGGTCCATTAATAACACATTGCTGGCGCAAAAAAAATACTTGGCAACCACCAAAGCCATGGAGTCTTAAAGTAATTTGATGTTCTTTAAAGCCCCTGCTGACTTCACCCACACTTCTGTTTTGTGCCAATGAATTCTGCGCCCTTCCTAAAGTAGTCCTAACTGAACTCCTTAGAAGTGTGCCTCCAGCCCACTCTTCTTTTTCTAGGCTCTGATATCACCTTCGAAATATGTGATGCTTCATTAGCTGGCCTTTTAGGCTAATTTATTTTCAATCAACACAAGATAAGATACCTTACGTATGCACCGTCCCCTGGCGAGCCCAGTTCACTCACTGTAGTGGACGTACCAGAGTGCACGATGAGGTAATGTGGTTATATACGTTTTCAAAATTTAAAAGCAGTTGTAATTCTAGAGTTGCGCTGTTAATATGTTTTGAAGTCCACAACCCTAATGTCATCATGGCAAACAGCATAAAGCCCAGCATCGTGTTTATCCTTCAAGTCATTATAGCTGCTGGTGGCCATAAAAAGCAACAATAAAAATAAAGAATTCCTTTGCTTCTTTAAAACGAGTGTAATGTTTAGTCTACTCCTGAAGCGAAGCCAGACACCCTTTTACAACAACTGTAAGGATATACCTAACTACCTCACCTCATAGACTCTAGACTGATAGGTGTATATTGAAATGTAAGCACGCCATGGAACTTACCCAGATATACCGAAAACAGCACAATGCAATTATTATTTTGTAAGGATTTTTGTATAGCGCCCGTTCCACAAAATGCCAAGTGTATTATGCTTCATTGTGAGCCAGGGAACATCTGAGTAACAGCTGGTGCTGTGGCGGTTGAACTCTAAACCTATTTATTCACCACCCAAAAGTGAACAGTGTCCTAACCAAGAACAAGCATTGGCCGCGCGGCCGCAAAAGTAACGCTGTGCTGCCGCGAAATTAAATATTAATAAAAAAACGTGAGTTGTGCGCACGCACGCGACGGTAAAAAGTACTTTGCATGTTGCGGGCGCTTGTGCGCGTTCTAGCAAGCTGGTGGCTGGCAAGGTAGCGCTTTTTTAAGCAGCTTCTAAATGTCTCGCAAGAGCAGCACATGCGCCGACTCTAGCGAGACCTAAAAACGAGGGGGTCTACCTGCAATTGCACTTTGGAGTATAAATGCAAAACAAGAGGGGGCAGAACTCGAGCAGAAAGTACTGCACAACGTGCTCTGTGAGGTGATAGCTACCTCTCTATCACACCAAAATAGTTAAAATTAGACAAACAAATGAAAGAGGCATCTAACTACAAAAAAACAGAATATAGTTACCAGTTGGTATTTCTAACTGGAAACTATATTATGGATTATTTCTAGTTAGGTGCCTCTTCTATTTGTTTGTCGCATTTTAGAGAATGTATGTATTGATTTATTTTGTAGTGTTTATGTGGCACAAACTCGATCCGAAGTTATTGGAACGCTTAACATGACCACCAGTTACATTACACACGGTCAGGTTCTCCTTTTTTTAGTTTTTTAGGTACAGGGAGATTTACTGATTTACCCAGAAGTACAGAATGTTGAGTCGATGCCAGGACTCTAACCTGGTTTCTCGTTTTCAAAGTCGGCAGCTCTGGCTGTAACACCATATCTTTGTTAGTGCTTTTTGGGTAAAGTGCCTCAGTACTCCTTTGATAGTATTTTATGTACTCTTAGATGCCTTTGTGAATTGGCCCCAAAACCGCTCAAATTTAATTAAAAAGGATTTTTTTTTAGGGATTTTCATACACAATTAGGACAAATAGAAAGGGCTGTATCTTCATTGCACTTTCAGGAAGAGGAAGTTGAACGTTTCGAGGCTGATTCACATTCATGGAAGAGTACATAAAAAGTGTTTTTGTAGCACTACTTCCCGTACTCATCAAGGCTTTTGACAATTGGCCTCCCAGTCTCCAAAAAACTTTCAAAATTTGGCAGGAAATTAAGAAAACTGTACATTTGGACAGATTAGCACAATCCACAGTAATTGAAACTTAAATTGGAGTACTAGTTAAGGTGCGATTGACTGAACTGCAGTGGTGACTGTGATAAAAAGAATGCTATTTTAAAGCGTCTGTGTTTGTTAATTCGTTTTAGGTAATTATATAAAGTGCTATGTACCTCCTTTCGGTTAATTGGGAGTGTTTGACAGAGGGAAATTAAAATGCACCAGGGTGATAGGATCGAGTACAATTAAAGGTTAGTCTGTGATTGCTCTGTGGGATGCAACTCAAATTCAGATCTCCATCACTTCTAATTTATTTTAGACAATGCCCCATGTGGAAGAGCAATCCTAAGAAAAAGCGACGATGCGCTGGAGATAGGGCAGAGAAGAGGTCAGCTTCAATCATTGCCATGTTTCCATCATATTTGCTTCTATTTTTTGCACAAGGTATTTTTAGGTCTCGCCTGAGTCAGTGCATGTGCTGGACTGGCGAGACATTTAGTAAGAGCTAAGCGGCCACCAGCTTGCGATTACGCTCACAAGCGCGCGCCTCGGTCTGCCTCTGCTTTCACTTTTGGCGCAGCGCAGGCGACGCTGCATCTGCTTTCACTTTTGTCGCTGCACGCGCGACACTGCATCTGCTTAAAACCTCTATTTCTTTACTTTTCCTATAATCGCGGCACCCGAGCTTTACTTTTAACGTTAAAAGTGAAGTGTGGGAGGAGCCTAGTACAGGACCAAGCTGGCCGCGTGATCACGTAGCTCCGTGAGACCCGTTCCTCCGTTCGTCTATCCTGCCACTTATCCTGAGACCCGAGGACAGTTTTCGGTTGGGGAATAGTATTGCTGCCTACTTGTCCAATTGCGGCTCGAAAGGTGCATTTCTACCCCCTTAAATCGTCGTCCGAAGTTTTGGGCCTTCCTGTCATCTAGGCAGCGGACACTGGTGTAGGATGTGGCCGAGACCTAATGCGACCACAGCGGCAGTGTCTACCGTAAGTGGTGCCCCCTCCTGGAACCACCCCTTTGGCTCGCCTTTAATTGCTGGGCGCTTCTACCACGGCTTTCCCTGCCTGACTCGGCTGCTCATGGTCCTGCTCTTGGAGCGTTTGGGACGTGTGAAGTGTCGTCAGAGGTGTCTTCTTGAGTGGTGATAGCCTGGTTCGCCCGAGTCCTAGTTGATCACCCGTTATGGCGGCGAGATTGGACTCCGAGAAACCTTCCACCAGGGGTGGCAGGGTCCAGAGATCGGTCCAGTCCAATAAATTGGACAGGTATACTCTCCCGAAGGGATCTCCTAGTGACCAAGGACAACCTCCTGTGACCGGGACCACCTCCCCGAGAGTCAGCTCCGAGCCCTCCTTACAGGACATAATGGAAGTCGTCACTAGAATTGAGACATCTATGGTGGCTAGAATGGATGCGCTTGACTCTAAAGTGGACTCGGTTAAGATTGACGTTAACCTTCTGCGTACGGATCACGCTAAAACCAGCGAGAAAGTGAAATCCCTCGACATCAAAACATCGAGCCTGGTCAATGACACCGCTGAGCTCCAGAGAGAGGTCCGGGCTTTGCAAGCGGCACGGGAGGAAACTAGAAAATTGCTCGATAATTATGAGGGTCGTAATCGTCGCAACAAGGTTCGCATTTTGGGTGTTCCCGAAAATGCGGAACTACGCACGCC
Source organism: Lissotriton helveticus (assembly GCF_964261635.1). Taxonomy (NCBI): domain Eukaryota; kingdom Metazoa; phylum Chordata; class Amphibia; order Caudata; family Salamandridae; genus Lissotriton; species Lissotriton helveticus. The sequence goes on along the minus strand of NC_136073.1, from coordinate 123,788,420 downwards.
TGATCTCTTCGTCGAAGACCTGATCCTTAAACACCTGAAGCCCAAGGGACTCAGCAAGTTTTTCACTGTGGAGAGGGCGCATAGAGTGCCGGGCGGGCCGCCAAAAGTGGGTGCCCCACCTAGGCCCATGATTGCGAGAGTTCTGAACTTTCGGGACCGGGACGCCATCCTGCAGGCCTCGCGGACGGACGGCCCGCTACGGTATGAGAACGTCACCGTGTCCTTCTTACCGGACTTCACGCAAACAGTACAGAGGATGCGTTAGAGTTTCCTCCATGTTAAACGGAGGTTGAGAGATAAAGGGATTAAATACTCTATGTTGTACCCGGCTAAGCTACGAGTCGAAGCGAATGAGCGGACTTGGTTTTTTGATAATGCGGAGATGGCATCGGACTGGTTGGACACTGTGCGACCTGATGACACTGGAGAACAACAACAGGCCACTGAGGAAGGTCGGCAGGGCCCAGAATAAGACTCACCTGTCCTGAGTGTTCACTTGTTTTTAGCCCTTGGAGGGGGGGTATGGCCTTTCATTAATGTGTAACTGTCTTGATTTGGGCTGAACAGTTTGTTCCTTGGGATGTTTTCGGGGGGGATGGGTTAGGAGCTGCGTGGCAGGCGCCTCCTCTTCCTACTTTTAGTAACCATTGTTGGGCGGGGCGACAGGCACACTGCGAGTTGGGGTTGGGGCGTTGTCCTGATGCAGGGGTGCAGGGAGGGGGGCGGTCTTCGGAGTTGGGGAGGGAGGTTGTTTTTTTGCTTTTTGTTTTTGGTTTCGTTTCCCATTGCACGGGTGTTGACAGATGTGAGTGTGCGCAGAGGAGTGGGGTGAATGTCTAGCCTCAATCAGGGATCGGGGATTCGGGTGCTGAGTTGAAACGTGATTGGCTTGGGAGACAAAATTAAAAGGGGCATGGTTAGCCAGTTTATCAGGCGTCACTCGCCGGATGTGGTACTTCTGCAGGAGACCCATCTCGTGGGCAATCGTTGTATGGCCCTTCATAGAGGGGGCTATAAATTAATCGCACATGCTGGGTTCACGACAGGTTCTCGGGGTGTTGGGATCTTGGTGAGGAGGGCCCTTCCGTTCGAAGTACAGGCTATGTGGTCGGACCAACGGGGCAGATATGTGGGAGTGTCCGGGAGAATCGGGGGTAAAGTTGTCACTTTCCTTTCTGTCTATGTTCCCCCGGCCCTCCAATCTGACACATTCAAGGATCTTGCTAATGTTTTTCTCTCGTCCCCACTTGGCCTTCTGATCTTGGGGGTGACTTTAATACTGTTTTGGATGGTAGTCTCGACCGTGTTCCGCCGAGATTACTCCCCCCTGCCCGTCAGTGGCTTTCTGACTTCTTGGATTCTTTGGGTCTAGTTGATGTTTGACGTCTTTTGAATCCTGCACTTAAAAGTTATACACATCTCTCGGCGGCACATGGTTCTATGTCACGGCTTGATTACATCCTGTTGCCCGCTGCAATTGTTGATACTGTGAGGGAAGCTCGTCACCTGGGTAGGGGTATATCTGATCATTCTCCAGTTTGGGTTCGTGTGGAGCTTGGACAACCTATGGTAGGTAGAATTGCGCCCATCAATGCTTGGCATCTTCGGGACCCAGTTATTAAGAAGGAACTGTGTGGGGCTTCCGAACGCTACTTCCAGTACAATCAGGGAACGGTAGACTCGGCCCAGACGTTGTGGGAGGCTTATAAGGTGGTCTTGCGTGGAGAGGCATTGTCTCTCATTGCGGGTAAGTAGAAGAGACGGTTGGCGGAAATCACTGTGGCTGAGGTGGAGATTGTCCGATTGGAACAACGAGCCGCTGGTGATGCCACTGTTGAGAATCGGCATCAGCTGCGCCTCAAACAGGACGAGTATCGTAGGTTGTCTAGGGAGTCGGCTGTAACGCAACATAATGAGGTCCAGAGTAGGATCTATGAACATGGGGACAAGGCTGGTAAACTTATAGTGTGGCTGAAGCGAGGGGATCGTGCCTCCCGGTTGGTCCCTGAACTTGATAGTGATGGTTCGGAGACTTTGACAGACCCTCAGTTAATCGCGGATTCCTTTGGCTCATACTACAAAAATATTTATTATTCTTCAGATACACATGACAGCTCTGAACACGCTGATATGATTAGGGATATTATTATGCCTCGGTTGTCTGATGATGACCGGAAGTATATGGATTCTGCTATTACTGATGACAAAATCGGGAGAGCCATTAGGAGCATTAATTCCGGGAAAGCGACGGGCCCCAATGGTATTCCCATTGAGCTCTATAAACTGAATGCTCAAAAAATTGCGCCGCATTTGAGAGCCATGTTTTTTCAAAGTAAGGAGGTTGGCATCCTCCACTATGATCAGCGTATCGCTAATATTGTCGTAATACACAAGTCCGGTAAGCCCCGCGCCTCCCCCTCTTCGTATAGACCAATCTCCCTGCTCAACGCTGAGCCCAAAATATTGGCTAAATTGTTGGCGATCAGGTTAGTCTAGGTGATATCCACCTTGGTGCACCCAGATCAGACTGGCTTCATGCCACGCCGTAACACCGCACTTAATCTTCGACGTTTGCATGGCGTTTTGGGTAGATTCCGTGATTTGTCGCGACCCGCTGCGTTGGTATCTCTTGATGCCACCATGGCCTTTGACCGGATTGAATGGTTATATCTCTTTGCTGTCTTGGAGAAATAGGGCTTTGGGCCCGAGTTTATTGGATGGGTGCGTTTGCTTTATACTGCCCCCTTGGCCCGCGTGGTTGTTAATAATTGTCAATCTAGCGATTTCGAATTGGAGAGAGGGACGCGACAGGGGTGTCCATTATCTCCCCTTCTGTTTGCGTTGGCACTGGAGCCCCTTGCGGCTTGGATTAGATGGGAAAGGATGATACGTGGATTATGGTGGTCGCCTGATTGGGAGGATAAAATCTCTCTCTATGCTGATGATGTGCTTCTCGATCTCTCCACGCCTAGATCTTCACTGGATGTCTTTCTTGACATTCTCAGAGTGTTTGGTAGCTTCTCAGGCTTTTCTATAAACTGGTCTAAGTCCGTCTTGTTGGTACTGTCCGGAGATCCTCCGGTGGTCCCGCAGAACTGCCCTCTTCAGGTAGCTACCAAGGGTTTTGTATATTTGGGAATCTACATTGCTTTAGATGCCAGGACTAGGTATACCGTTGGTTAGATTGCGCGCTGATGTGGAGCATTGGAGGGCGTTGCCTTTGTCGCTTCTGGGCAGAGCGGTTCTCTTTAAAATGTTAGCTCTTCCCCGATCCTTATACGTTCTCCAAAATGCTATGGACCCAGTGCCTGCCAAATACTTCAAGGAGGTTGAGGCACTCCAGAGACTCCTTCTTTGGGGTGGTAGGCCCCGTATTGCCTACACTAAGCTCACCCTGGCCTGGTATGATGGCGGTATTGGGCTTCCCGATTTGAGGAAATATTATTGGGCCTCTCAGTTAGCAGCCATTAATCAGATAGTTTACGGCCTTCCGGGGGATCCTGGATATGCTATGGATCATAGTCAGTCCCCCGGGGGAGATCTCCTTCGGGCCCTGTATAATCGTCTGGGGCGCTTTTCTCTCACGGGTCCCACCTCACATGCAATAAAGGTTTGGCATGCGGCTAATAGGAATCTGGGATGGGAGGGGAGATTGACCCTTGCGACCCCTCTTTTTAACTCCGCCAAACTGGGCAATTTGTGGACATCCAAGGGCTTTGACAAGTGGGAGTTGATTGGACTTCGCCAGATAAAAGATGTCTGGGGGAGGGGGGAGATACTGACTTTCGAGGCCCTTCAACAGGTTCACCACCTTAATACCAATGAACGCTTCCGCTACCTACAGGTCAGACATGCCCTTTTGTCTCATGTTCCGCCGGGAGCTTCCCTCCCCGAGGTCTCCCCCCTTGAGGATCGTGTGTTGGATGGGCATCTGCCCGAAAAAAACATCTCCTTGATTTATCGCAAACTAATTAACCACATGGGTGACCCGCTGAGGTCTCTTCGGGAGGCTTGGGTTGCTGATGGCATAGGGATGATGAGGATTGGGTTGCTGCGGTATCCTCCCCCAAGGTAGTGACAGTACAGATGAGGTTGCGTTTGATACAATTGAAGATTTTACATAGGTCCTATGTTACTGGTCCGGGGTTGGTGAAGATGGGATGGAGTACGACTGGTGAATGTAAGAGAGGCTGTGGAGAGGTCGCAACGTTTTTTCACATACTGTGGCACTGCGATAGAGTGCAGGCCTATTGGCGCGACATACATGATATTCTGCGAGATGTCCTGGGTTGTGAGGTGCGATTGGAGGCGCGTGTCTCTTAAATGTTTGGGAACCCATGGATCTTAATCAATATCTAAAACAATGGGTTACACTGGCTTGTATGATTGCCAAGCGCAATATAGCACAGTTGTGGGGAGCTGCTCAACCGCCACAGCGCACCAAATGGGCCGAACACCTTGATTGGTGTATGTTTAGGGAGCGTGCTGTATATGTTGCTAGGGGCTGCCCGGAGAAATGGGCGAAGATATGGGGGCCTTGGAATGTTTACCGGGGAGACATTTGTGTTCCCCCGGCCAGGCGTCCTGATTTGGACATTCTGGATTCCCCTTGATCCCAAGTTTTTACAGTTTTGTTTCATCCTGTTTGCGAGACGTCCTCTGCTCCTAGCACTGTTGTATTAATGATGAAGTATTCCCGATGCAATGTTATGTTTGTATTTTTGTTTCTATTTAATATAAAGAAATATAAAAAAAAAAGTGAAGCGTGGGTTCCGCGATTATAGCAAAAGTAAAGAAATAGTTGTTTTTTTCTATTTCTTTACTTTTGCTATAATCGCTGCATTCGCGCTTTACTTTTAACATTACAAGTAAAGCGCGGGTGGCGCGAAATAGAAAAAAAATCTATTTCTTTACTTTTGCTATAATCGCAGCACCAGCGCTTTACTTTTAATATTTAAAGTAAAGCAAGGGTGCCACGATTATAGCAAAAGTAAAGAAACAGAAAAAAGATCTATTTCTTTACTTTTGCTATAATCGCGGCACCCGCGCTTTACTTTTGACACGTCCGACAGGCCTCGAGGGGCACCGGCCTGCGGTGGGGGTCTTCTGACTGCAGGAAAGGCAAGACCAGTCGGCACTGGGTCATACAGACAGCCCCAAATCCCCGGATAAGGACTCCAGTGACAACCATGCTCTTTTTAATTGGACTATCGCCACATATTAAAAGCCACCCATTGGCTCTTCAAACTGCAGAGAATATGAGAAATATGCCGACGTTATTTATGCAGCTTAGTTTGAAAAATAAAATGCCTGCAGTTTCTATTCCTAATATGTTTTGTTCTTTAGGGCTCATTGTGGCCAGTTGTGTGTTTGTTAAACTCCTATAGTTTGTTACAATTATATTATTTCAAGATTGATGTGCGACGGCGCTTCTGGTTGTTGTTCCTTAAACGCCCAGCGCAGCATGAAAGTGATTTTTTGTTGTTTAAATTTATCCAAAGGTGTGAAGTTTTAAAACCCTGAGATCTGTTCCTGATACTGTTATACCCCTTTTTAGCACATGTGCTGTTGGGAGGGAGTGCGAGGGGTAGGAGAAACGTAGACCAGAATTGTTTTCGAGTGTGAAAAAGGCCGCTTTATTAGAAACAGGTGCACATTACAATTATAAAACCTTGGCAACGCCTTACAAAACTAACCCTCACTAAATAAATAATTAACTACAAACCCCTCCCCCCACCCCCTCCCCTAAAATTCTTTGACCCCTCCCCCACCCAACAATACAGCATTACAACATTACAACAACAATATAAACATAACATCATCAATAAACATTACGTCATTAATTCAATCATTACGTCATCATTTAACCCCTTTATTCATCAAAACCCCAATCACATATTGCAAGCCAGGCCCTCTTTAACCATAAACCCTGCCTGACCCTTCACTCCTGCCAATACCCCCCAAAACCTGAACGGTCAAACAAAGACCAACTTCCCCTGAACCTGTCAATCAAAACATCAATCCAATACTCATCAAACAATCTACCATAAACAGCACCGGGGCAACCAAAAACCCCGCCAGCACCTGTTCCTAGCGACAATAAAATCACAAGAAAAAACCCCCTGCACACCTGAATCTAAGAAAAAAGCCCTAAAATATTCAAAAAGGGAAGAAAAATTCTAACGAGACAACTATTTCGGAGAAAGAAAAAACCCAGGAAAAGAAGAATAATAATAAAAATGGGAGGGAGGGAGGGACAAAAAACGCTACAGCCCTCCTAGCCACCAGGTCACCAAACCTAAAATGGTGGCTAGGGGGCGGGGAAAGGAGGGTTTATAATTGGGCTGGCCAATCCTACTAGGCCAGCCCAAATCTAGAACATTCTGGCGCCTACTCGATACAAACCCCTCGTGACCCTCCCAAACCGCCCGGGGGAGGAGACCTCCCTTCGGTCAGCTCCCTCCCCCAAGCCCCCCTTGGGAGGGAGTGCGAGGGGTGGGAGAAACGTAGACCAGAATTGTTTTCGAGTGTGAAAAAGGCCGCTTTATTAGAAACAGGTGCACATTACAATTATAAAACCTTGGCAACGCCTTACAAAACTAACCCTCACTAAATAAATAATTAACTACAAACCCCTCCCCCCACCCCCTCCCCTAAAATTCTTTGACCCCTCCCCCACCCAACAATACAGCATTACAACATTACAACAACAATATAAACATAACATCATCAATAAACATTACGTCATTAATTCAATCATTACGTCATCATTTAACCCCTTTATTCATCAAAACCCCAATCACATATTGCAAGCCAGGCCCTCTTTAACCATAAACCCTGCCTGACCCTTCACTCCTGCCAATACCCCCTAAAACCTGAACGGTCAAACAAAGACCAACTTCCCCTGAACCTGTCAATCAAAACATCAATCCAATACTCATCAAACAATCTACCATAAACAGCACCGGGGCAACCAAAAACCCCGCCACCCAGAAAGGTAGGAGGGGGAGGGAAACTACACCACCTCCCTTTCTGCCCCCTCCCCACCTGAAAATGAAACAGAACCGAACCAACCTTAACGGTGCATAGCTAGCGAACGCGCCAGAACCTCACGTAATTCCAACAAGTATAGGTCCATACCCACTCTGGACAGGTGAACACCATCATCTCTAAAGAATTCCACAGTCTCAAACTTAATTTCCCTATGGGAAATCCTACTAAAACCAAGACCACGACAGCAGCGTGACACCTCCGAATTTACTTTCTTCCTAGCCCTGTCCACCGCCTTGGGGTTGACCGCTCCTCTCCAGATCCTACGCGGTATTAATTCAGTCCAATAGACATGGCACCCAGCCCAAAGCTCTTTGATAAGGCCCAAATCCTTCTTAATAGCTCGTAGTAACACCACACCCTTGGTAGCGCAAAGATCATTTTCCCCCAGATGGATGACCAGAATATCAGGACACAGCCCACCCACCATATTGTTGTTAAGACAAGGGATTAACTCTCTCCAGAGCATCCCACCTTTCCCCTTCCAAACCACATTGAACATACTAGCGTTAAAACCTAGAAGTTCTCCAAAATAACTCTGTGCTGCCTGGACTCGGGCCCACTTCACGAAGGAATGCCCAACTATCCAGACCGTCACCACCGGAGAACGAGGCCCAGCAACAGAACCTATAAAAGAAAACAGAGTTAGAGCTCATGGGAAGGAAGATGACGCATGCGCCTCCTCCGCCTGACTTCTCACGTAGCGCTGAAAGCAGTTTGAAGACCAACGCCCCAGCCTCATGATATCCCTTTGAGTCCAACCTCTGTTAAAAGCCTCAGTTGCAGCCCCAATCCGGAAGGAATGTGTCCCATATAAGCTCCCATCTAAACCCAGGTGTTCCAAAGCTTTGCGCAGAACCATGCGTAATTGGTATGCTGTAACCAGGGTGCCATCAATATGTTGAAAGACTAGAGCATCATCACCACCCCCGCACAAAGAACGCCAGCGCTGCGCCAGCAGCAAAGGGCAAGTAATCCTGGGAGCACGCGCTTGCAGCCACACACCCTTTCCCTTCTTAGTCTGATCAGTTTTAGAGCTGGCTAACCAGATGTGCACCCCCTCATCAGAACAGAAAACATCCCGCCAAAATAGGCCACACTTGCATTTCGAACCTAACAACTCTGAAACCCTAAAAGCTCCAAAAAACATGAAGGCCATTAACATGGAAAATAAGCATGACTCAAAGTCATCTGAACAAACCTCAGGGAGAACGGTTATTAATCGAGCCAGGATCTGCCAAGACAAAGGAGCCCTAAGTCTACTGGTGTGCCCCTGTTCTCTGGCCCAACCCTCGAGCATTCTCCTGCCAATCTCCCCCGCCGACGGAGGATAACCCCATAACAACTTGCCCATAAATGCTATCCCCGCTAATTTTCCGGCAATAGTCACCTTAGTAAGCCCTTTGTCCATGAGGTCTAAGATGAAATTCACTACATCCTCCGAACGACGCCAAACCTCCTCACGCCTACAGGCGCCAGACTCCAGAAATTCCCTCCAGGCCAGAGAATAAGCAGAACGCGTAGACACAGACAAAGAACCTACCACCAGTTGTAAGACCCGACGTTGCCTACGTGCCACAGATGAATCGGCATCGGTGTCGGTGCTGGGTCTGCCTCCCTCGCCAGTCCACGGAATCTGCCCCACTGTGAACGAGACAGAGCATCCGCAATGTCATTGTCCACCCCAGGAATGTGCAAAGCACGAAAATGAATGTCGTATTTCAAACAACCCAGCACAAACACTCTCATGAGCTTCAAGACCTGTTCGTCCCTGGCAGACTGTCGGTTAACAATTTCCACCACAGCCATGTTGTCCACACGAAAAAGCACTTTCTTATGTGCCAAGACCTCCCCCCACAGTGTCAAAGCCACCAGCAAAGGAAAAAGCTCTAAAAAGGTAATGCTGCGACCACCATTCAACCACTCATCTGGCCAACGTTCCGCACACCATCTTCCATTCCAGTACAGACCAAAACCATCACTGCCAGCTGCATCTGAAAACATTTGCACATCCCATTGAAAATCAATGTCCCTGAGCAAAGGAACACCATTAAAGGAAGAAAGAAAAAATCTCCACATTCTCAAATCCTCCTTGACTCCAGCAGACAATCGAACCCTATGGTGAGGCAAATGTTGACCAGCAAGAGCCCTGCCTAATCTGCGACAAAAAGTCCTTCCTGCTCTCACGACCCTACAAGCAAAGTTGAGATGGCCTAGTAACACCTGAACATCTTTCACCAACACTTTCCGTTTTGCTAACATATCGTCCAGCAAATCCAGCATCTTCACTTTCTTGTCCTCAGGCAAGCGAGCCCGCATTGCCACAGAATCAAGTTCAATCCCCAAAAAGGACAAGACTGTGTCAGGACCCATAGTTTTCTCGGGAGCCAAAGGGACTCCCAGATCCTCCATGAGCCCTTGAAAAGTGTCCAGAGCAGACTGGCACTCCGCGGAGCCCGGGGACCCGACAAAGAAAAGTCATCGAGGTAGTGCGTTACCAGTGAATGACCAGACTGATGAATAAAGTACCATTGTAGAAAAGTACTGAAGCACTCGAAAAGAGAACAAGATATGGAGCAGCCCATCGGCAAAGCCTTGTCCACATACCATTTTCCTGAAAAATGGATACCCAGGAGACACCAGTCGTCCGGATGGACAGGCAGCAGCCGGAAAGCAGACTTTATATCACACTTGGCCATCTCAGCAGCTGCGCCCGCGGTCACAACAAGTGACATGGCGACGTCAACTGAAGAGTAAGAGACGGAAACAGCATCTGGGTCAATAAAATCATTGACCGACGACCCTTCCGGCCACGATAAGTGTTGTATAAGCCTGAACTGTCCCGGATCTTTCTTCGGGACCACTCCAATAGGTGATATTATTAAATTAAGGATCGGCCAATCGTGAAAAGGGCCAGCCATCCTCCCTTCCTGCACTTCCTTATTCAACTTGTCTTGCACCACTGTACCATGCTCAGATGCAGATTTCAGATTAGCAGACCATCTTCTATGTCTAGGACCCGTGTAACCTAACTTGAAACCAAATTCAAAATCATCCAACAATGTTTGTTTCGCAGCTGCATTATCATAGTCATGAAGGGCAAGGCGCAACTTCTCCAACCTAACCGGTGTATGAGCCCTTGGACCCAGAACCCCGATTACCTCTGAATCCCCTACCACCTGCAGAATGTTGGGAAGTCCCCGAACCCCCTGCACCTGACTGAGTCCCCTGATGATCCCCCCCTGGCTTGTTCTCCCAGCATTTAGACAAGGGGTGTCGCTTACCACAACCTGAGCACTCGTGCCTGAATTTACAGTATTCCCTAGTACAGAAACCCTTATTAAACTCCCAGCACGTGCCGACTGCAGGCTGTGTAGTTGAGCCACTGCCCACCCCTCCCCTGGTGGGCTTGCCCTGAAAGGGCCGGTATATTATGGGGAGACCACTTGCAGTAAAAATCGTCTTACCTCCCGAAGCCGACCCCATAGTATGTTGCCATAAATCAGTGTCCAGTTCCCCCCACTTGGCCTCTGGATCCCAAGCCATTCTAGCCCTGAACTCCTCATCATATTGAGACCAAGCAAACCCCCCCCCCCCAGTAAGCTGCGCCTTGCGAATTACATCCATGTATTTAAAAAGGGACACGCTGCGCTCTGGGAATTTCTCACAATATACACTTGCATATATTAGGAAGGCAGCTGTCCAATTTTCAATGGTTAGGGGAACTCTAGGTCGTTTTGCCAACTCAAATTCTTCTTCCTTGGACCCTTCTTTGGACCGTACTTCTCTGTGTAGTAACTTAAGTATTTCCACATACTCACCCTTCCAAATTCTTTCCTTTGTACTCAACATCAAATGTGCCCCCAAAGGCTTTGTGACTCCCATATAGGGCAATTTTTTGATTTTCAACTCTTTACTTGCCACTGGCTCTTTAGCACTACCTGAGGCCTCTGTAGCAGTACTGTTGTCAACTTTACCTGCAGTGTCCAGCACTTCATCCGTGCCCACCGCGGTGTCTTTCACATAACGTCCCTTTACCAACCGCCCCTCCCCCACCCCAACAGCCTCATTCCCACCTGTGCCCACAGACACCATAATTGGTTTGGCCTGTGCAGCTAACTGCTCACCTGGCAACAAAGAGACCACTCTTCCCGACTCCGCCTGTGATGCCGAAACCACTGTGTCACGTCTTGGAGGCGCCCTGACTGACGGGCCACGTTCTCGTCTCTCCTTGACTTGTTTATGCACCACTGGAGCCTGAAAAACACTTTCAACAACATGAGAGGGCACCCCCCTTTCCACGTCCCTCAACTCTCCCTCTTCGGGACACTCTTCATCGTAATCCAGAACCACTGAATCAGGTTCATCAGGAAACATCACACCACGGGTCTTACCGAACCCAACATCATCGATATTACATTTAAGATTATGTGTAGAAATTCCATGAGGGGGAGCAGACTGTACACGCCCGTACCTCCCCTGGCGCTGACTCTGCGGCTCCATAGCCGCCGGTAAGGTAGGGCACCTATACCTGCTACTCGGTGGGGCCAGCGGGGTCACGCCGGACCCTCGTGTGCTGGCCGCGGCGGGCTCCCTCGGTGGAATAGAGAGGGCCGTGCTAGGCATTCTCCTCACTTCACCTTGGCGAAAGTGGACTGGACCGCGCCCTGCCAAGTCTGGACCGCCGCACCTATTGCTATCCTGAAAAGAAAAAGTTTGGACTGGTGTGCTAGGGTCCCTGGATACAACACCTGAAACAGACCTTGACCTCTGCAAATTATCATCAACAACCATTCTGGGAAACCTATCTAAAGAACGCCCTCTAAGACAGCCCCTCACCGACCGTCCCCTGACCGGAGAGTCACCTATCATCTCATCATCATCACTCTCATCCAAGTTAACCCCCGCCACCGCTAAAGAAGAAGCCTGAAAAGGGGCCCCCGCACCTGAGGCTTGGCCCTCATCATCCATCTGAAAACCACGCTGAGCTAAACCTGCAGTACCAAAATGCTCCCATCCAGGTGAACCCCACATAAAATGTGGACCTCTTACATCCCCAGACCCACTCAGGACCGCATCACGAACCCCCTGAACCGACCCACCACTCACCTGCTTGGAAAACCCCTCATGCCCCAAAGACGTGCCTGGGAAACCCAAAGCCCCTGCACCCCTCACACCAGGTTGTGAAAACCCTACAAAATGTTCCACACCTGGCCTTCCAAGCCCCACAAACCCTGGGCCAGTCGCAGGCACAGCCCCACGTAAAACACAGGAAAAGGCTCCATGACCCACCTGCGACACCCTCCTGCCATTCCTCCGCAAACAGTCATCCATCTCTTGAAAACCAGAAAATCCAAAACCCCCCTCCCGAGAAAGCTCCCGGCCCAAAGCTACATTAGACATAGAACCACTTTCGCCCATCTGGGCCCCCTCCCCCTTTGAACCCCCCCCAACAGACAAAGCAGCCCCAACAGAAGAACCAGGGGTAGAGAATAATAAAGGACTGCCCACATTACTTCCCAAATTCCCCTGCGTAGCACCAACATCATATGAAGAAAAAACCTGGCCAGCATGAGGCTCCAAACCCACCTGTCCTTCCATTCCCCCCGAAACAGACTGGCTAAAAACCAAATCACCAGTAACATTGAGCCCAGGTGCATGAAGAGTAGAAGGGGTGAACAACATTCTAGCGCCTGTGTCAACATCAGGCTGAGTCTCAGCCACAAAACGCTCTAAAACGGGCAAAGCAGGACGATCATGCTGCAGGGCAGCCCCATGACCCACAACAAACTGTACAGAACCCCTGCGTGCCCCACGCGCAGGCGCAACGAGCTCAGGCTCCATGCGGCGCTCACAGAGGGGGTCAGAAGCGGAGCGTTTCTTATTCCCTCTCCGCCCCCCCCTCCCCCGCTTGGCCACTGTAACTGACTCCGAAGCAAAAGCTTCGACCGGTAAACCCTGGCCCGCCCGCACCGCCGAATGCAGCAAATGCGCCCCCGCCTCCTCACCCGACTGCCTGGGAACCTCGCGCGCTGCCACCAGAGCACTCACAGCCCCTACCTGCAACCGCGGGCGTATCGCAGGGCCCGGTCGCGCTTCAGTAGCGCGAACCGCGGGAGCGCCCAACTCCACCACAGCTCCCCCCTCCCCCGCCGCCACACGCGCCTGCAATGAAGGGGCCGGTTTCCGCACACGGGACCGGCCCCTCTCGCTTACCTGAACCGAGCGTCGCTTCTTGGGAGAGGAGCACGCCAATACTGCCGCGGAAACGCCAGCGGAGGCCTGGCGCTGGGGGCGCGCCGGCCCCCCTCCAACCAGCAGGTCCATGCGACCTGCCTCAGAAAGAAGGCGCATCGCCTCCAGGACCCTGTGATCTTCCATAACAGAATGCAATGAAACAAGCAAAGCGAATAACAGTACCTAAACGCTCTACTGAATCACACAAACACTAATTACCACAAAAAACGCTACAGCCCTCCTAGCCACCAGGTCACCAAACCTAAAATGGTGGCTAGGGGGCAGGGAAAGGAGGGTTTATAATTGGGCTGGCCAATCCTACTAGGCCAGCCCAAATCTAGAACATTCTGGCGCCTACTCGATACAAACCCCTCGTGACCCTCCCAAACCGCCCGGGGGAGGAGACCTCCCTTCGGTCAGCTCCCTCCCCCAAGCCCCCCTTGTGGTGCCAGGTCAAACGGCGGTCTCTGCGCGAAGAGCCTCAGGTTTAATTAAAGGAGTGGACCTTAGAACACAAACCCCAATTCATGCGGTTTAAAGCAGCCCTTCCGTGCTTGGAGTAATTACCTAATTAGGAACCTGCAGGAACCGTGAGAAGCCTTCCCACATGCACGTACACACACGTGCAAACGTATGTGCACATACGCACATGCGCAAACACACAGACACACACTTACAAACGTAAGCACACGCACGCTGAGAAAAGAAAACACACAAGACACATGGACAGGTGAAGAAAGGGGGGTCTTAGATGTGGCTCTCGCTGCCTAGTGCATAATTCATGAGCCGCCGCTTATGAATTATGCATGGGAGTCCCTCTTCCTATCTAATAGCTTCACAGGCCTCTTATGAATTATGCAAATCTATGCAACTATCTGAAACTCTTCAGTAAATGTACACAAACAGACAAAGAGATATAAACATGTGAGCCTCTCCCCTATGTTCATAGTGACTGTGAGGCTGTTTGTGTGTAAACAGAACACAGTTCACAGCCCTGTGGAGACCGCCTGCCACGCAGCAACTGTATAGAAAACACATAAAGGGCACTGCATGCAGAACTGTACTGTGAAAATATCACACACACGTATGCAGCAACACATCGGGCTGCCCATTGATAAAAAAAGATACAGAGTCCCGCGGGCCAGCCCACCTGCCCTGCACAGCGAGGCTTCAAACATATTGCACTGCTGAGCTTACACCCCTGCACGGCTCTACCATAATCTGCTATAATCGCGGTACCCGTGCTTTACTTTTAACATTAAAAGTACAGCGCAGGTGCCGAGACTATAGCAAAAGTAGAGAAATAGAAAAAAACATCTATTTCTTTACTTTTGCTATAATCGCGGCACCCGCGCTTTACTTTTAACATTAAAAGTAAAGCGCGGGTGCCGCGATTATAGCAAAAGTAAAGAAATAGAAAAAAACTTCTATTTCATTACTTTTGCTTTACTATTTCTTTACTTTCACTTGCTTTGCCCCTCTTCCACTTCACCCATGGCTGATCTTTATGGAAGCTGCTTCACCAGCAAACAGCATTGGCAAAGCCAAACCGATAGGTCAAAAATTGTAGCCTATTGGCTTTGCCACTGCTAGTGTATTTTAAGAAATTGCAGCTAGATTAGTGACATTGACACAAATAAGGTGCCTAATCATAGTTGCACAGTCAAAATTTCCCTATAAAGACACTGCAAAAGCAAAAATAGAAACAATTAACGAGGGAAATATGTCCAACAGATAGTTTCTAATGATTTTGCCTCCTACGGTTTATTTCTCTGAACATTGTGACAATTCAACGGCCTCCTCCCCACCCCTTCTCTCTTACCATTCATAGCTGACCAGGTGCAGTCAGCAGGGGTATTTCAGTTTGCCTAAACCTTTGTAACAATATTTGACTAACGGCAATTACGGCCTCTCTCATTAGCCATTTGAGTAAACCTATGCAATGCCTATTCGATAGCTGAATTTTTCTGTTCGAAACACAATTTAATTTTTTTAAGTTCCAGTCCAGGATGATGAACTTTCTTGCCAGGAATGCTGAGTTGTTGTACTTTTGAAAGATGTGTTAAAATATGTGTCCAACCAATTGTGCCAAAATAAATCGTTGTTAAAAATCGGATAAATGTTTGTTAAGAATCTGGCGTAGAGATACTTCATCCTTTATCTGTTGGAATTTCTTTCACCGTAAATATCAAACCTTCTTTTTGGGGAATGTGAATGTTCTATACAGGAGACTTTTGAGAATTGTTTCCAAGGTGTTGGGCCTCTCTGTTAATATTAAAACCCTTGAAAAATCTCCTTCAAACATAACTTCTACGCATGTGTGTAATTAAAATGCCAGACTAATGCAAACAATGTAAAGTAAAAGTCAAAAAGGCGGTGGCAGATAAAAGCTTTTAGGCATGGACACAAATGCAGTGCAATAGTAGGCATATAACGTGCGATTCGTCCCACCATCCTTTGCCTCCCTTTAAGCCCACCACAAAAGGCACAACACAAAGTGTCTGGTCTTCACTGCGTAGTCTTTATTAATTCTCTGATAACGCTCTCTTTATTTGTTGATTCATTGTCAACTTTAGACCAACTTTATTAATCCAATCCAACACACATTGATACATTGGGTTGTGCAATATTAGTTTGCACCACAGGTTACAATTGTATTTACAATACAGGTTCTCCAGAGCCACCTTGGATGTGGGTTGTACCAGCAGGCCACAACCCATCTCCATTGCTTCCATTCCATTCCAAGTAACTACCTGTCATCTACGCCCTAGACGCGGCCGCCTGGTACTGCTTTGCGCCGTTCCTTGCGCCCCAGCTTTCAACCCCCTTTCACCAAATTGCTTCTTCCAAGCACCGGCATCTCGGGTAGGGCTGGAGAGTCCAGGACCCCCAGCAGGACGGCCCCCTCTCCCGGAGCCCCATTGACTGCCCTCCCTGTTCCAGGATGAGCCAGTCCCTGCCAAAAAGGAGTCCCCGCCATTTTTCTTGCCCTGGACCCCGCCAGCACCAGCATCTCGGGTAGGGCCGGAGAGTCCAGGACCACCAGCAGGACGGCCCCCTCTCCCGCCAACCCAGAGCCCCATTGACTGACCTCCCTGTTCCAGGATGAGCCAGTCACCGCCAAAAAGGAGTCCCCACCATTTTTCTTGCCCGGGACCCCGCCAGCACCGGCATCTCGGTAGGGCCGGAGAGTCCAGGACCACCAGCAGGACGGCCCTATCCCGCCAGCCCGGAGCCCCATTGACTGCCCTCCCTGTTCCAGGATGAGCCAGTCCCCGCCAAAAAGGAGTCCCCGCCATTTTTCTTGCCCTGGACCCCGCCACAGGGAGAGGAGCCAACTGGCGCTCTCACCCTCCCCCCCAGTAGCTACTTCGCCTTCCAGATCTGGTGCTAAGGGCCCCAATATAGTGTAGATGAATGATCTGACCCTAAATTCCTGATCACCAGGAGACTCCTGCAAATAACCATGTTAATACTCTCCCCAGACTGTTATTGTCTGCTTATTTATGGAGAGTGTAAACCTGCTGCTACGCGATGTACCGAGACAACAAAGCCTCCCCAGCAAGTGCCATCTACAATATGGCAGGCATATACTTTATACACTTTGATTGAGGCACCAGTTCCCAAACTGCCCCCTTTGCTAACCAACAACCTTTTTGCCCATCAAAGTAAGCAGTGGTATCACAACCACCATAGAAAATTATTCCACCAGGTAACGTGTGCAATTGATCCTTACCCTCTCGGCCCCCTGTATGGTGCTTTCAGACCAGCATACTCATACCTGACCCTTGCTTGAATTGGTGCCAAATAAACTTAATTAGGCCCGCAGGACAGAGTACATAGCCTATGCCTCATCACGCACCCACATGCGCCATGAAAGTAGCTCCACTGAACCATGACCACTGCATGATAGAATGCACTGCTTGAAAGCAGCTGTAAATTGCCAATGAAGTGCAGGCAGTATGCTCGGCTCTCCGGGGCCCAAGGGGGGGTTCACCCTACAATATAGCCAGCGCCGAACTGTTAGTGTGTGAGCGCCCACCGGGACGCCTCCGCTTTTGTCCTGTATCCACCCAATTCTTCATACATGCGGCTATGCCCTGAGTTAATACCTTGCCACATTCATGACGCCCTCCATGGTAAGCGCTACATTCTGTACTTTTCCTCCCTTGTGATGATGAGCTGGACTATGGCATATTCCATGACAGGACACATAGCAACTGTTCAAGTACTACCAAACCAAACACTAACTCCTCCGCTCTTGTGTGCGGTCCTGAATGTTGACCATTCTGGAGGTTCTGCCAGTTGCTGTCCGGAGTTCATGTTACCGTCATATCAGCGCAGTGCGCCTCCCGCCCACATATGGAGAAAAAGAAAACAAGTAGTCAGTGGTTGGTGATCTACTCCGTTGCAGGTGCACTTATAAATATATAGTAGAACGAACTTTTTTTTATTATTATTTATTTATTTTTATTTTTTGTAAATTTATTTTTACATTCTTTTAAAATATTTTTTATAGACCCACGAGCAACTCCCCGGCAAGAAAGCTGTAGTTATAGTACTCTCTGAAGCTGCTTATCCCCCAAGCGTGAGCTATGTAAGCACTCGTGCTTAAAAACACCCTTTGAAGACACCACTCTGCATGTTCGGAATGCCTTAACCCCTGCGATAATGGCGAGCAGCTATTAAGTTATTGATTCCAGAACTGCCCATGTCCTAAGTCTAACCTGCCAAAGCCACCCATATGACATTCCACTTTCCATCAGCCAGCCCCCAGGTTCCCTATACCCTCAGCTGGCGACATCAGCAATAACCCCTTAACAATCTGGCACCCGAGTGTCATTAGAAACAACTCTGCTATGCTGCATGTTTCATGTCCTCCAGAATACCCTCTTGTACAGGACTTTAACCCCTTTGATGCTGATGATAAGCTCAGCTATTCATCAGCTACGGCGCTCGTGTGCTGATGACGAGCTGAGGTTTTTGAAATATCCAGCGCACAGCGGGAAAACCGCTAGCGTGCAAGGGGTTAACTGGCTTGTACTTCTGCACTCCGCCCTCTGAATGTTAATTGTGTTGCACCCCATTGGCCCTCACTAAAACTGTTGACATGTAAAAAGAAAGAAAACTGTCCACCGACCAATGCAACCCTAATGATGGTTGATTTGATAGCTATTCACATTGCCCGGGGATTATGACACCAATAAATCCCCACCCATTATGGGATGCACTTGAACATGCCATGGCCCACTCCGTGATAATCTTGCTGCACACTACCAGTCCTCCCCAAAGACTGCCGATGCATAAAATGAAATGAGAAACTCTGCACATAAATATTTGGCCATTCAGGATTTCCTTCCCCACGCCAACTCCATTAATTGTGTTGTACACCGTACTTCCTCACTCTGATATGCTGATTCCATCCCCCATATTACCTGTGGATTACATCACATTTTAATTGCCACCAGTTATTGGGAGGAAATTAAAAAACTTTGCACTCCCGAGGCCCACTCTTTGTGAATTGTATTGTACACCATATGTCCTTTACGAGAGACTGCAGTAGTTGAAAGGAAAAGAGAAGCTCTGCCTAAATTTGGCAATTAGGCAAAACCCAATGAGTTAACACCTTGTATTGGGATGAGCTGGGAGCTCCTTGCAAGGAAAAAGAAGTGCTGCATAGAAGTATTTGGCAACTAAGCAATACCCAATAAATCTCCACATTTTACCGGGATGAGCTTTATAATGGAGTACCTTCCAAAGGCTCATTCCATGCACCTTGTGTTGCACGCCCTCAGTCCTCGCTAAGGACTTACGGGCACAATTCCTCCCATTGCCTGAGAATAGGTCGCAAATGAATCCCCGGGATTATGTCACCAAAATATTTCCATCCGTTGTTGGGACGAGTTTTTAAACTTAAGTTGAAACCTCCTTACTACCTCAATGGGAAAATGAAATGCTTAAGCCTTTGGCAGTGTACCCTGGGGAGATGATTTAGTCAATGGCTAACTCCCTTAATGACGCACACCAAACAACGGAAATGCCCCTGTGCCGCCATCATATCAACTTCAACGAACAGGCCACCTTTAAATCTTACCACAGATGGCACCCTGTAAACCAGGAGCTCTTTGCTGTAGATCCGGCATGAATGAGTAGATTAGCTTGATTGTTTCGATATGTTATGCACATTCCCTTAAGCCACTGCGGGAGGTGGCGGATGAAAGGGCAGACAGCCAGGTGATTTCTGAACTCGAATTAGTGGATTGCGAGGCAGGAGACCAACCATGAAATCGTAGACTCCCACCTGAATCGGTAATTTTTGCATGTTTGCTCACGATTGTCACTTTTGCCTAATATAATGTAACTCTTGCCTTTGTTATTTGTTCACTTGTAATGTTCTCATGTTTCAGTTCCGTTCCTATTGGGAAGCACTCTAACACCCTCGGGTAAAGTCTGCGCTATATAAAAACGCATAAATAAATAAATAAATATGATGACTGGCTGCAGTGGTTGCAGACGGTGAAGCTTAATAGGAGCCTCCGGACCTGACAAATCTTCTAATCAAGAGTACAACTGCGTTGGTTATACCTCAATGGGGTCCTGGGGGGGGCGGCCGACCGCAGGGAGGCCTGTCCCGCCCGGGGGAATTTGGGGGCCGGGGAAAGGGGGGGGGGGTAGAGATGGCGCCACACGGGGACGGGTTTTAGCTGTTTTGGTAGCTTTTGGGCTGGGGGCGGGGCTTGGCTGGGCTTCCTTTTGGGCTGGGCTGTAATACCCGCCCGGCCACGCGGCAGAGACACCATTTTAAGTGAGGTGTCTCGGCCGCCGGGTGGGGGGTGGCGGTTGGACAATTTTTTGGTTGGACAAAATTTTGGACAATATTTCGTCAGAATGGACTTTCGGGCTGTGGCGATTGTTTCGAACTCATCCGTTGTCACCAGAATTCACCGGCAGGCTGGACGCTTCACGGACATCGCAGGAGACCGGAGGAGCTCGGGGAGCAGCATGCGGCTCCACACGACCGAGCGGATGGGCCTGTTCTGCCTGGTGCGGGCGGTCAGGCTCCCACGTGGGACTAGGTGAGTCCTGCTGCCTCTACCCGAAGGGTCCATACGGCCGCCGGGGTTTATTTTGGGGCAGGCACGGCACAACTACATAACAGAAGACGGGCTGCATTCAGGTTTGGGAGAGCGGCCGAGACTGTGCCTTGTAAGCCTTGCAGCAGTGTAATGTACTTTCACATTGATCCTGTGCCACTATTTGTAAGCGGTGGGGTAGCAGCCTGAATTCTGAGCTACGTGGGGACATGTTGGTTGCATAGGATGGTGCATGGAGTACGGGATAGCTACCCACAGGGTTACATATTTGTTCCCTTCAGATACGGTTGCCGCCTGATCGTCATTTTCCACTCTGGTATTTCTTGCCTTAGTTTTCTGTTTTGCTTATTTCAGTTACGCGAGTGTAAATGTTTGGGAGTGTACGCTGGGGGTAGGGATTTCTTAGTGGTTTTAGAGGTAGAGGACTGGGCGTTACGGTGTCGGTGGCGTTCTCAGTGCGATGTGTTGCAGGTGTCAGAGGGGCCTGCCTGCTCCTCTCAGTCGGGGAGCGGTGGTTCGTGGCCTCAGCGGCTCTCGGAGCGGGAACGTGGATCGGCGGGGGCGCGGGGGGGAGGTTTCCATCCCTGAAAGTGGGTGGGGGAGAGTTGCGGGCAGGTGCGTTACTGCAGCGCAGGTGCGTATTAGGGCTGCGCATGGGGAGCACGTAGGTTGCAGGGCGTGCAGTGCAGTGCCGCCGGGCTGTCAGCCCGCCTTGTGGGTGCGGGGGTTTGACGGTCACTTGCCAGGGGCAGAAGAGCGGCGCTACGCTGACACGGGCACTGTTCGCGCCTTTTCTCATGGGCAAGGCCTGGCGTGCGCCACTGTCCCGCAGGACTGCCCGCGATCATGCGGTGCATCGCCTGTGAGGCGGTGGAGGCGTAGGATACATGTCCTCTCCGCATATTGATGCACATATTGCATTGCTAGAGCATTCGTTAGAGATGAAAGTTAGAATCACTGATATTGTTTCTCGGCTTAACTTTGTAAGGTGCGTAAAAACCAACCCTTTCTCAAATTAAAAGAAACATCGAACAACTATGTGGTACTACAGCAAAAGAGCCAACTGTCACAACATACCAATCGCAGCGATCTTACAATTTTGAGCAAATGAAAGGATCCAGTCAATACCTAGCCTCAGAATTAAAGAACAATGTACACAAAGCTGCTTCTGAATAGGCAAAATAATTTCTAACAGCTTCTTACATGCCTTGTTCGCGTTACTAGAACACATGAGTCTTTACTATTATGGTACCACAAATCGACTATAAATTTGAGAAAACTGTAATTTAACACATTCTAACAAATCTACGGAGTGTGAGCGAGTCCCAAACGATGAGGTAGGGATAGGTCGGGGAGTCTGCGTATTACGTGGAGTGGTCTAAAGTAGTGTTTCAGGGCAGTTGTAACCTGTTGGAGGCAGCTTTGAAATTGTTGGAAGACTTGCATCTTCTTGGCAGTGATAAAAGGAAAGCAGAAAGGTGAAGCCCATGCAATGTGTCACGGACAGATAGAGTGACCTGCAACTAAAATGGGTACACGGTCTGTGGTTATCGGCCCTGCATCTCTTGGTAGTTGTCATCAATTGAAGTTTTGCGTGAGCTCCACACACTGGTGGACTTGCTCAGCTCCCAGGGTTGAATTGAGAGGTTCCATAGTTTATATACCAAAGGTACTGCTGCCAGCACTTTGCCCCTTTTGTCCTGGCTGTCTGAGTCGTTACGTGCTGCCACCCAGAACATCCTGGCGAGTACGTAGCACTGGTAAGAAACAGTTTCTCGAATACTCCAGACCCCCAATTCATACAGCCATGCATATGATGCAACGGGCCTTTGTTTAATACAGTACTCCACCGGGAGCTAATGCACTGCTTTTACTGTGGGTACACTATGTCCGTCTTCAGGGCTTAGTTAGTAAAAGGAAGAGGACGTGTACCAAAAATCTGTTTGGCATTCCTTAAATAGGGAATATCAGGTAATCGCAGTTTTGTGATTTCCTAAAATTGCAACCACAAAGCCTTTCGTACATGTTGAAAGGATATTTTTAATTTGCAAACAGGCACAATTACGGTTTCACAGCATTTGGGAATGCCAAATTGTTTGATACAGGTGGAGCAAAGTGACTGTGCCCACACATTTGCTCAGATGCCAGCGAATGGCACTATCGAAATGTCAGGGGGGTCCAATAGCGAGACTGCGTAGTTCTGATTTCACTTCATCCCTCTGTCATCCACTATATGAAAGTAATTTGAGTGGTGTATAGGTGAGTGAGTTATTTGGATTCAGGGGGACAGCGGAAGGATAGTAGCGGGACAAAAGGTTTGCATTCATGTAGCGCAAGTACAGTCTGTTTTAGCACGAGTGCCATCAATGACCTAATTGAAAGGCATCTATTGGTAAATTTTGTGCTACACGGATTTCGAGAGAGTAAGGCAGGGTTGCGCGTTGCGCCTCCTTTTCAGTGAAATATATTACATACTGGTCTGGCATTTTGTGTTAGAATCCCGAGCTCTAAATTGTATACATACTTTTCTTTCAAGTTTACATATTGCTGATCTTTTCTATGCATGGCGGAGTACCACGCTGATATCTTCTGTAGAATCATTTTATTAGTAGGAAACAAGGAGGCAAGCTCTTAAAATTTATAAAAGTGACAATTTTCACAATTGAAGTCCTAGAGTGCAACACCTTACAGGATATCGGCAAATGCACTTGTGAATACGGCAAACATAATTAACGTTTCAAGGGGCCGCGGGCGTTTCAAGTCGCGCGGGGGTGAGAGGTACGTTCTTTGCAGTGGGCTTTTTCCTGGCGGACAGGCTCTGGGGGTGACGCACTGTGTGGAGGACTTTTTTCTGGGCGCCAGAGAGGAAGCACGGTCCCATGTCGGTGTGGGCATTCTCCGTAGTGAGCTCGACTCCATGGTCAGGAAGCACGCCCGCCGGAGGACAGGGGGGTCGCAACGCGCAGGGGGGTCTGACGCCGAACGGTGCCGCTGCCATGTCGGGGGCTGCGGGGTGTGGTAGGTGACGGGGGGGTTGAGGGCACTGCGGCAGGGGTTTCTTCCTGGCGGACGGGCGCAGGTGTGGGACACGCATCCGGAGGGCTTCTCTCTGGTGGGACGGCCGGCTCGGCGGGCTGCCTGCAGGCGCTGAGCGGCTTCTCAGGCCTGGTGTTGACAGGGGAGGGCCCTGGGCGCCAGAGAGGGGGCACGGCCCCGTGTTAGTGCGGCATACCTGTAGGGAGATCGATTCCGCGGCCAGGAAGCACGCCCCGGGGGTGACGTCGACTGAGGGCATGGCCCTATACAGTTAGTGACGGAGGGCATGGCCCTAGGCATGGGTGACGGAGGGCATGGCCCTACGCATTGGAGACGGAGGGCATGGCCCTATACATTGGTGACGGAGGGCATGGCCCTATACGTTGGTGACGGAGGGCATGGCCCGAGACGTTGGTGACGGAGGGCATGGCCCTAGATCTTGGTGACGGAGGGCATGGCCCTCTACATTGGTGACGGAGGGCATGGCCCTATACATTGGTGACGGAGGGCATGGCCCTATACGTGGTGACGGAGGAAATGGCCCTATACGTGGTGACGGAGGGCATGGCCCTATACGTGGTGACGGAGGGCATGGCCCTATACGTGGTGACGAAGGGCATGGGCCTATACATTGGGACGGAGGGCATGGCCCTGTGGTTAGGGGGGAGGACCTGCCGGCGGTTGGAACGCGTGGACCGGACAGCACAGGGTTTGAGGGGGGGCCGCGGCAGCCATATAGTTAGGGGGTGGTCCTGCCGAATGGGGCAGGTGGCGCGTCCCGGGTTAAGGGAGGGGGAGTCCTAGGGGGGGTCGAGGACCGTTAGCACGTCCCTCGAGTGGCGGTTCTTCCTAATATATGGGGGAAGAGTAGGAGAACTGTTTGGAGTATCGGGGGGTAGGTCAAGCACAATAAAGTATTTAGCCAGGTGGAGAGGCAAACTGACGTTATGCTAATTGTTACTGTTTGGGGATTGTGGGAATCAGTTAGGGGAGGGGGTGGGGGTGAGGCAGGAAATTACATATTTATGAGGTTTAGATTGTGCGGCGCAGGCCGAGGATGTTATTGTGTAGGATGCACCTGCTTCCAATAAAGCGGCCTTTATCACACTTACATTGAGTCTCGGGTCGGTGCTTTCTTCCCCCCCCCTTTCCCCAATGGGCCCCAATGGGGTCCTGGGGGGGGCGGCCGACCGCAGGGAGGCCTGTCCCGCCCGGGGGAATTTGGGGGCCGGGGAAAGGGGGGGGGGGTAGAGATGGCGCCACACGGGGACGGGTTTTAGCTGTTTTGGTAGCTTTTGGGCTGGGGGCGGGGCTTGGCTGGGCTTCCTTTTGGGCTGGGCTGTAATACCCGCCCGGCCACGCGGCAGAGACACCATTTTAAGTGAGGTGTCTCGGCCGCCGGGTGGGGGGTGGCGGTTGGACAATTTTTTCCCTCCCTCCCTCCCTGGGCCATGATTCTGGGGGGGGGGGGTGGTCACGGACAGGCTCCGCCCGTTACGGGGGGAGTTTTCCTTTGCGGGGGAGTTTGGGGGCGATGGGGATTTTGGGCTTGTTTTGTTGGAGGCTGGTGCAAGAAGGGGTTTGAAAGGGGTGATGAGTGTGTGGACGTTACATCTTGGGGTCCTTAGGCTCAATCCTGTTTTGTAGGAATAGAATCAGAAGAGTTCGTGCTTTATGGATAATTGCCTTTACTTGTATAGATAAAGCGTAGACAGCCGACACGTGCTTCGCCCCTGTGGCGAATTGCGCCAGGGTTTTTCCAAGGCTATTTACAATGTTTTGTATTCTGTGCAAAAGGGTTTTTTTGGATTGGGTGGGGGGTTTTCGCATGTCGCTGGAGCAGGTGTGGGGTGCATTCTGTATGTAGGGGCGGTTCTTCCTAATATATGGGGGAAGAGTAGGAGAACTGTTTGGAGTATCGGGGGGTAGGCCAAGCACAATAAAGTATTTAGCCAGGTGGAGAGGCAAAGTGACGTTATGCTAATTGTTACTGTTTGGGGATTGTGGGAATCAGTTAGGGGAGGGGGTGGGGGTGAGGCAGGAAATTACATATTTATGAGGTTTAGATTGTGCGGCGCAGGCCGAGGATGTTATTGTGTAGGATGCACCTGCTTCCAATAAAGCGGCCTTTATCACACTTACATTGAGTCTCGGGTCGGTGCTTTCTTCCCCCCCCCCCTTTCCCCAATGGGCCCCAAAGATGGCGATGCCTGGGGGTCAACTGACCTTGCCACGCGCTGGACCATACTTTCCCAAAGACCCAATTCAGACAGGAGACGCTGCATTTTTAAACCTAAATTGAATTTTTTTTTTCCTCTCTTTTGGAGCTCTCCTGACTCAAATTATCCCCGTTCTAAAATGTTGCCATGTAACCAGGATCCAAAGCAAAAACACATTTCGCTGAATCCGTTGATGTTGACGTATTATTACACTCCAGAAATCCGACTAACAAAGGAAACAGAAATTGCACCACATAATAGAGGAATGCCGGCAGCAAATTAAACATTAAATGTTACGCTCGTGCTAAGACTCCATAAGAGCAAGATGCATTGAATAAATTAGCCGGAATACCTGATAACATTAAAGAACAGCACTACGCTCGGTCGTAATACATATACGCCGTTACACTTTGGAGCATGCCAGCTTAAAACTGTTTGCTTGTATTTTTTTATTTTTTACATAGCTTTCAGTCCTT
The DNA here is from genome assembly GCF_964261635.1 of Lissotriton helveticus. Taxonomy (NCBI): domain Eukaryota; kingdom Metazoa; phylum Chordata; class Amphibia; order Caudata; family Salamandridae; genus Lissotriton; species Lissotriton helveticus. The sequence continues at coordinate 123,762,308 of NC_136073.1, read as the reverse complement.
AAAATCAGACCGACAGTTTTTGATCTGCCGTTCCTGTGGCATACCCGGACGCCTTGTGTAACTGCCAGACCACAATCATTTTTAGAGGCGGGAATTAATTGTAATGCTGACCGAGACGTCGAGAAAGTTGTCACTGGCAGACAATGGCGAGCAGACAACCATTGGTGTGTACCACACTGCTGGAACTCCTCGGACCCTGCTTTCCGATACCAAACAGCACGGATCCCGCCTTTACCAAACAAGTAGTGGACGCGCACAACAAACACCGTTTGACAACTAGCCGACATGATCCACATGGCGAGCAACCCTCAATGATCGTCCACTCCGATTTTTTTTTGCCTGCTTTTTTCTCCCTCTTTTTCAGACACGGCTAGCACTGAAAGAGAAGTACATCGCACAATGCCTTAGGTTTTCCCAGCCTTTATTTCATACCATTCCCAGGTTTCGCTTGCCCTGTGCTTTGAACCATACCGTTTTTAGGTTTCACCTGGCGATCCGCTGCGCAGCAGCGTTTGCGCAGGCGAAATCTTTTGAGAATAGTATGTGGCTTGTGTCCCGCCTCTGTCTTCCATTGGCTAGCTCCATAAATGGAGGCTAGCCATTTGAAGAGAGAGGCGTCCGTCATTGTGCGAGGCGATTCGTGGGCGTTCCGTTGAATTTTTCTCATCCCGCCCCTTTGTGACGTCATTCTTGCGGTGGGCGGATGATTTTTTTTTTTGTCTCGGCATGTTGGTTTCATTTCAAACGTGTGCTTTGCAGACGTGGGCTGCGCGATTTCACTTTCCAAGAGCTAGCAGGTAAGCGGCATATTTTTATCCCTTTCCCGCCCCACCTCCCGCTGTCCGTAAGCCCGTTCCCGCCCCCCCCTCCCGCTGTCCATGTGCCCGTTAACCCGCCCCCCTCCCGCTGTCCGTGTGCCCGTTAACCCGCCCCCCTGCCGCTGTCCGTGTGCCCGTTAACCCACCCCCCCTCCCGCTGTCCGTGAGCCCGTCCTCCCTCCCACTGTCCGTGAGCCCGTCCCCCCTCCCGCTGTCCGTGAGCCCGTCCCGTCATTCAGGCATCTGAATGCAATTGCGGCTGGATCAAACTATGCTTACCAGTAGTGTGCACTTTGAATAAACTGATACATTTCAAGTGAACTTGCTGCATTGTATTAATGTGGAATTTGGAAGTAGTTACTTTAAAGAGACTGGCAGTGTTTAATTGACAGGAACTCATAGCAGCGCATCGTTTTGCCACATGTACTAATCGGGAATGGAGTTGACATCCCTGATTTACATCGAATCCAGGAAGTGAATGGGCAGCATTTTACAGCACTACTAAAGCACAAGACTAGTGAGTTGCGTGATATACCTGCGCCATGTGTCTCTATTTTAACCTTCTGTACTTCTCCGGGGTGGAGCGCGCCCTATTCCAGGGTGGAGCACGTCCCCTCACTGTTGGTGCAGCTTTTGAATGTGCTGCAAGGCTGCCATGCATTGCGGACTGTGTGTTCATTTACCATTATCCGATGCGGCATTGGAAACTGGCCTCGTGGGCTGCTGTTCGTCATATAAAGCCACGGGCGATGAGAGTCCCTGATTTGCCATCATCGTTATCTGGTTAAGACACACATGCAGGAGCATGCACAGGTGAAGCGTGGCCCTTTTTTGTGACGTCGGTGCCGAAGACTGGAATGTGCACTTGCTTGCGAAAGCCTTAACCTCAATTGGTTGGTTGTTGCTACAAAATGTTGGGTTCTTTGTAGGTGTATGCCTTCACCCTAGGATTTGACTCTCAGACTGTGGGTGGTGGTAGTCTTTTGAGGTGTAGGGGGTGGGGAGTGGAAGATGGTTGCGGGTAGCCTTGTCACGGTTATTTTATTCTGTTGCTGAGCGGGAGCAAGACACTTGTTGCCACAGATGTCCTTCTTGCTTCTTTTAACTTTACTTCTGAAGTCAGTCACCTCTGAAGCTCTGTATTGTCATTCCTCGCACAGATTCTGCTGCGGGTCCTTAAATATGAGCCCTGTGGCTCCTCCTAGTACCTTCATCCCTACTGCTTTTACGAATCCAAGGAGGTATCCTGTCTTACAGTTACAGATGCTCGCCACCGCAATCTGTTGGGCTCCTTGGAACCCTCACAAATACATTGTAATCTCCAACCAGAAGAGAGGGTTGGAAGATGTGATCTCCGCGTGGATCAATCTTCTGGTAAGCCCCTTCGCTTATGGAGATCTCCTAGAGGACATGTGGCTGACCTTACTTGGGTAAATCTCTGCAACATAGTGAAGCTTCAGACTGAGATGCTGATCAATACTGTGGAACTGCTACCAATAGCTTAAAGAATCACTCTAAAATCCCAACCTGGTCACCTCCTCCCAGCATCAAAATTGTGATCTTGGCACTCACCAGGAGTTTTGTTAACAAATCTTTAGAACATAGGAAAAACAGAAAATTCTGAAAAGTCTGAAAATTTAGTTCAGATTTGGCACAAAAAATGGTGTTGTAAAAAAGTGTTTTCTAGTTTTTTAAAAAGCCTGGTTATTTGAAATGAGAAATAACCAGTATATTATCAAGGATGTCTCAAAAATATGAGAGGAAATGCCTTCATGGTCTAGAGGCTTAAATCTTAAGCACAGGTTTTTGCCTTTTTGTTTCTGAAGAACTATGCCAACCCATTCAAGTGGCATCCATTTTACAGGAGTGTCGAATTATAAAATAAGATATTTGTTACCACCTTATTTCCATATGATTGTAATGATATTTCGCACAATATTTGTAAACAATTTTCTAAACTGCTGTTAACTGGTGTAATGTTACAGGCATTTTCATGGTTGCAGGAGGAAGGCAAAATACCTCGTCCTATAAATGCTATATTTTCAATGAATTACAATAATTGGTGACCGTTTTTTCTTACCTTTTCGTGGTAATCGAAGGTGGAAACGGGGTTGTACTCGGACCCAACTGGTGAAAGTTTTTGAGCACGGCTAATTTCTCAAATTATACATGAAAAGTGGATACCCCGGTAACTAGACTAGTTAAGGGATTATACTGATGTACTTCATAAATACGCATTGTTGTTTGGGGGGTAAACATGTGTGCACAATCTTTTGTGCTCGAGTTATTTTCACCTACTTTGTTTTAATTGTTCTCATGTGTATGGAAAATGATGGCAAACGAAGCAAAGGACCCCTCTGTGGATTCAGAACGTGATGACTTGTTGGAGTGTAGTTTTCAATGCTCCTGTGGTTTTTAGGCCTTGACTACATACAGCTTTATCTGCTTGTTGTTGATTGCCTGTAGTGAACAATGTAATACAGTGAATGGGTTTTGGCTCAGCCCCTTTCATTTCCTTTCATTGCTTTCCTCCCAATACTTGTAACTTAACACGGATTTTGGTCTCTCCATATTTTGATTGGTTAGCATGTGAACTCCATTGCTTTCAGAACATGTAGCAGTGCATGTGAAGTCTACTTTATATTGTTATAATGTTGCATGGAAGTCAGATCTGTTCTGAAAGTGGACCAGTTAAATACCACACAGTTGAGGAAAGGGTTTGTGTGACTATGTGCTCCTCATCAGGCATGCAACTGGACCCAAGCTTTGGGGGAGGAGAGGGAGTGAGGGGCGGGGGTGTGAGGGTTGTCTCCAAAGCCATGTCTAATAACATTGGTAAACAGGGCTTACAACCATAAATATGCTGCTTGGAGGAAGGCGAAATATAGTCGAAATGTTTTTATTCCTCCAAACTTTTCCAACTTCGCATGTCTGCTGCACTGCAGAGCACACATTCCAATGTGGGAAACATTTTAAATCAGTCTAAGCATTGTTACAGACAATATTTTCTTTGTCGATTTTTCAAGCTTGGTGCCAGAAGGAATTAATAAAAACAATGATTTTAGCTGACATTATTGTAGCTCCTCCATTCTGTCTGCAAAGCACCTTCTACATCCCTCAGGGCTGGAATATTGAAGATGCATTTATGTAGGAGATAAGAGAACCCCTTAACGCACATTTTAAGGATATTGCAAGAGTTTTGTTACGATATATTGGAATGAGGCCAAAAGGCAACTTCTTATTCAGAACGTCGAAGGACTTACAATACCCTGGCTGTGCTTGCTTCCCTGCCCCCTGGCTGTGCTTGCTTCCCTGCCCCCTGGCTGTGCTTGCTTCCCTGCCCCCTGGCTGTGCTTGCTTCCCTGCCCCCTGGCTGTGCTTGCTTCCCTGCCCCCTGGCTGTGCTTGCTTCCCTGCCCCCTGGCTGTGCTTGCTTCCCTGTCCCCTGGCTGTGCTTGCTTCCCCGCCCCCTGGCTGTGCTTGCTTCCCCGCCCCCTCGCTGTACTTGCTTCCCTGCCCCCTTGCTGTGCTTGCTTCCCTGCCCCCTCGCTTTGCTTGCTTCCCTGCCCCCTCGCTGTGCTTGATTCCCTGCCCCCTCGCTGTGCTTGATTCCCTGCCCCCTCGCTGTGCTTCCCTGCCCCCTCGCTGTGCTTGCTCTCCTGGGTGGGTGTGTGTGGCTCTGGGTGGGTGTGTGTGGCTCTGGGTGGGTGTGTGTGGCTCTGGGTGGGTGTGTGGGGCTCTGGGAGGGTGTGTGTGTGTGGGGCTATGGGTGGGTGTGTGTCTGTGTGGGGCTCTGGGTGGGTGTGTGTGTGGGGTTCTGGGTGGGTGTGTGTGTGTGTTTGGGGCTCTGGGTGGGTGTGTGTGGGGCTCTGGGTGGGTGGGTGTGTGTGTGTGTGGGGCTCTGGGTGTGTGTGTGTGTGTGTGTGTGAGGCTCTGGGTGTGTGTGTGTGTGGGGGGCTCTGGGTGTGTGTGTGTGTGGGGCTCTGGGTGTGTGTGTGGGGCTCTGGGTGTGTGTGTGGGGCTCTGGGCGTGTGGGTGTGTGTGTGTGGCTCTGGGTGTGTGTGGCTCTGGGTGTGTGTGTGGCTCTGGGTGTGTGTGTGTGTGTCTCTGGGTGTGTGTGTGGCTCTGGGTGTGTGGGTGTGTGGGTGTGGCTCTGGGTGTAAGTGTGGCTCTGGGTGTGTGTGTGTGGCTCTGGGTGTGTGTGTGTGGCTCTGGGTGTGTGTGTGTGTGGCTGTCTCTGGGTGTGTGTGTGTGCGTGTGTGTGTGTGTGTGTGTGGTAGTAATTGCTGTCTGCTGAGCTCGTCCGTAGGGTACAATAGGTCTCACATTGCGAGAGTTTAAGCTAATGGCAATGTAAATGACAAAACCAACACATAAATACAAATTTTGTCATTTACAATGCCAATAGCTCTAACTTTTCCAAAGGCGAAACCATTGCATTGTAAATGCTTGTTAATATATTGAAATAAATTAACAACCTGCCTTCACTTCCTATCCGTTTGTGTGCCTGGCAGTCCGCTTACCCCTGGTGACAAGCGATGCATAATGAAACGCGTAGGCACTGCTCTTAAAATGAGTTTGTAATGGTCGCTCAGACAGATGCCCTATCCAGTGCATACAATTGCAAAAATCACACAATCGTACCCGTATTTGTCAATAGGACAAAACGGGTTCCAAAAATACCCAGAAAGAAAAATCTCTTCTCCAAATAAATAATTACTAATACAGTTATTAATCTAAAGGTACACCTCCTTGCTCATTCTCGCTAGTACCCTTTCTGACCGTCAATTCATACATTCAAGCGCCTTAACAAGCATGTCAATTGCCTTTCGGGCTGAAGAGGCATGTCATGCACTCACAGAAATATTTTCCTATAAACGAGGCTCGAACCCTGGTTTCCTAAAGTCGGCAGTCTATAATCCTTCTGTGTCTGGGCTCCTGTGTGGCGCTTCTCGGCCTGCCCCCCCCCCCCCCCTGTGGCTATTGTGATATATACGCCCGCGCCCTTTGGAGGCATGTGTTTATTCCTCTCTTTAACAGCCCTCGTTTACTAGATTCTATCACGGTTTATAGGTTTCACATGTTACTCTCAGCCTGATTCATCAAGCTGATTTGCGCTCGCAAAGGGACAGATTCTGAGAATCTGGCCCTTTGCGAGTGCGATTTTTGCATTTGGGATTCATCATCCCAAATGCAAAAATCTCTATTACCGAAATCGCATATTTGCGAGGAATTGGATTTGAGGAATCTCTAATAGAGATTCCTTAAATGCAATTCATCAACCAAATAGAAATAGCGAAATCGCAATATTTGGTCTCAATTTACCACCAGGTCTGACTTGGTGGTAAATTGCGTAAATAGTGTAAAAAGCACTTTAGTGCATTTTTTTCTTTTGCATGTTACACACACACATGTCCTTTGGACATGTGTGTGCGCAACACCTGTTCAAATGTGCATTTTAGGGGTGCTACAGGGTGTCCTTTGGACACCCCTGGCACCCTTAAAATCGCTATCTGATTTGCGAGTAGCAAATTGCTACTCGCAAATAAGGGATACTCCCCATTCATTCCTATGGGCCTTTTGGCCCATAGGAATGAATGGGGAGGTATTCCTTTTTTTGCGAGTAGCAAATTGCTACTCGCAAATAGAGAACATGTAGGAATCGCTATTTATTTAGCAATTCCTACATGAATACCGTTTTGCGAGTCCTCAATAGCGAATCGCTATGATTCGCTATTAGGGGCTCGCAAAACGGCCCCTTGATGAATCAGGCTGTAAATCTATTTTCGCTTTCTTCGTAATTGCTATTTTAGTAAAATCCACCTTCCTCACTTCTCAAAAGCCCAGCTACCTGACGAAGTGTAAGAAACATTTAAAAACATGATGCAGTATGGTCATATACGTTGTTGAAGAACAAAAATCAACACTTGCAAACCGTACTGAATAAACAAATGGAAGGCGGAATACATGCCAGTGTGAAATTGAAACAAGAAACATGTCAGATCTGAAAAAACTCAGTTTCCTCAATCTAGACTACACCGTGAGGCCCCCTCACCTGGGCAACTGCGAGACGACCAGCAACTTGCTTCTGGCTGTGACCCGCAGCGCCCGAGGCAAGAGGACGATTCATCAAGCCGAAATCGGCTCGCAAAGGGCCAGATTCTGAGAATCTGGCCCTTTGCGAGCGCTATTTTTGCATTTGGGATTCATCATCCCAAATGCAAAAATCGCTAATAAAGAATTCGCAAATTTGCGAGGATTAGCATTTAAGGAATCTCTATTTGAGATTCCTTAAATGCAATTCATCAACCATTTTTAAATTGAGAAAATGCAATTTTGGGCCGCTATTTACCGAGAGGTCAGACCTCTCGGTAAATAGCAAAAACTTAGAAAAATGCTTTTAAAAGCATTTTTCTAAGTTGCATGTTGCACACACTGTGCGCAACACCTGTTTCAATTTGCATTTAAGGGGTGCTACAGGGTGTCCTTTGGACACCCCTGGCACCCTTTAAATCGCTATCTTATTTGCGATTAGCTAATTGCTAATCGCAAATAAGGAATACTCCCCATTCATTCCTATGGGCCTTTTGGCCCATAGGAATGAATGGGGAGTTTTTCCTTATTTGCGATTAGCAATTTGCTACTCGCAAATAAGGAATGTGTAGGAATCGCTATTTATTTAGCAATTCCTACATGAATACCGTTTTGCGAGTCCTTAATAGCGATTCGCTATGAATCGCTATTAGGGGCTCGCAAAACGGCCCGTTGATGAATACGGCTGATTGTTTCTTAGCACAGAAAATCACAAGCACATGAAAGAACTTTGGCCCACATGCATCAATAACGGCTTTTGCGAGTTCTAAATTGCGAAAAATAACGATTCGCAATTTAGAAATCGCAAAAGCCTATGCATGAATATTTTTGCTTTTTTTTTTGCAATTCGGTAAAAATCGCTATTTTTACCGAATTGCATAAAAAATGCAAATTTTCAATTGCGAATTCACAATTCCCATTCATTCCTATGGGCCAAAATGCCTATAGGAATGAATGGGAATTGCGAATTCGCAATTTGAAATCGAAATTCATCAATGCATTTCAAGGGTGGAGAGGGGGGTGCAAATGACCCCCCCTGCACCCATGAAATGTACTTTTCAGTATAAGTTACATACACACATGTCCTAAGGACATGTGTGTCTGTAACTTAACAGTTTAAAAAATGCATTTTTGTGCATATTTGAACAATTTCGCAAATTACCACGAGGTTGAACTTCGTGGTAATTTGCACTTCCAATTTGTAAAATCGCACATTTTTAAGAAATGATGCATAGCATTTTAGAAATTGCACAATTGCGATTTCTTATGTGCTATCGCAATTTTAGAATTTGCAAAAAAATTGCAATTTCTAAAATGGCATGATGCATCCCAAACAGCACTTTTGCATTCGCAAACGGCCGATTTTAAGGAATCGCACCGTTTGCGACTCCAAAAATGCTTGATGCATGTGGGCCTTTGTTTTAAAAAAAGCTCACACACTGTTAACTTCCCAGAGCTTCAATTGCTTGTTCTAAATCACCAACCCGTTTCTGTTTTGATTACTAACTGCCCGCAATGTTGCTGATTTGACAGCCGAAAACAATGGTCACTTATTTACATAGGTCAGCGCCCTGCCCAGCCGGGCCGCCCGCGATGTGGGAGAGGCAGGCTCAGGAGCTAAATGGTCACGTCGCCCGCCTGCAGCTCGGGCCAGACAACATGATGCAGTTAAACACAGTGAGAGGCTGAGGGCTGGTCGTCACCGGCGCAGAGTTAAGCTGCCTTAGAAGCTGGGAAGAGAAGAATGCGAAGACGAACTGTGAACACTTTTAGGGGCACATGCATCAACCTATTTAGAAAGTGCAAACGGTGCGAATCGGTAAATTCGGCCGTTTGCACTTCCTAAATACGTTTTTGGGATGCATCAAACTCATTTTCAATATTAGTATTTTTTTGCATTTCTTAAAAATGCAAATGCATTTATGCGATTCCTTAAATGCAATGCATCAATTTAAAAAAAAATGCGAATTTTGAAATTGGAAGTGCAAATTACCACGAGGTTGACCCTCGTGGTAATTTGCGAAAATCTGTCAAAAAGCAAAAAAATGCATTTTTTAAACTGTCATGTTACAGACACACATGTCCTTAGGACATGTGTGTGTGAAACATGCACTTTCAAATGCATTTCAGGGGTGCAGGGGGGGGGTCCTTTGGACGCCCCCCTGCACCCTTGGAATGCATCAACAAATTGCGAATTTGTAAATGCCTTCCCATTGACTCCTATGGGCCTTTTGGCCCATAGGAATCAATGGGAATTGCGAAAATGCACTTAAGAATTCGGTATTTATTTGGGATTCGGTAAAAATTGCGATTTTTACCGAATCACAAATAAATACCGAAAAAAATGATGCATAGCATTTTGCTATTCTTAATTTGCAATTCGGTATTTTTCGCAAATTAAGAAGTGCAAAATGTCTCAATGATGCATGTGCCCCTTAGTGAACTCGCAGGACCTGGTTTTGTTTTTTACTGCGTGGTAGGTGCTGCTGGGTGGGTAGAGGTCTGTGCAACTCGTTAAAAACAGCAGGCGGCTGCACACCAGACCCCGGGGACTCTGCCTAAAGACGCAGAGTCAGCAAAAACAGACCACTAGTCCTGGGAGGAAGATCGAGGCTCAGGTCCCGCAGGACAATTAAGCGCACTGACTGCACTCAGAGGCTAACAGTCAAAGGCACAGCAGACAGGCTGCAGCGCCACCCAAACACCAAGAGTTAACAGGAGCCCAGGACTACCCTGTCATGTCCTGCCACCCAGGAACTCACACAGGACACGATGTGCATCTTACAGGTATTCCTTTATTTGTTGGTTTACATCATGCTTGGATCATGACCTCCTGCCTCGAGGTCTAGCATTAGAATGCCGTTCCTCTCCACCCCCTGACCGGATGTGGTGTCCGGTGTCCCCTCGCCCTTGCGCTGTCCCAGGGTCCTAGTGCCCATGTCCTGGACACGATATCTCCCCCCTTGTTGCAAAACAAATGAAAGAAAGAAAAAAAGAAAGAAAGAAAGAAAGAAAAAAAGAGAGGGAGAGAGAGAGAGAGAGAGAGAGAGAGAGAGAGTACTTGTCATTCTACATTTCTTCATGAATCTAGTGTCTCCATCGCTTCCTTATCCTCCATCTTCCACCGTCCATGTGGCTGCTGTTGTCGCTGTCATTTCTTCTTCCTCCGCCTTCTTTGTCCTTAAAATGATATCTGTTTCTTGTTATTCGTTGTTGTTCGTGGGCAGCCGTTATCATCAATCCTTTCACTTTCGTCACCGCCAGTGACTCTTTGGGTCCTGGCCCTATACTCAACACCTTTGGTCCTGGCCCTGAAGTGCCTCTTGCCTTTATTTCCTTTGTGTCTCTTGTCCGCTCTGCTGATTGCATGTCTTTGTCCTTTCTTTTTTGCTGCTCTTTCTCCTGCGGTATGTCTTTTCGTGTTGCTCCATTTTACCCCTTTTTTCTAGGCTCTCCTTGTCCTTTTAGCCTTTTCTAGGCTCTCCTTGTCCTTTTCTCTTGTGTCCCTTTTGTGTCCTTTTTTTTTCTTCTTCTTCTTCTGTTATTCTCCTTGTCCTTTTAGCCTTTTCTAGGCTCTCCTTGTCCTTTTCTCTTGTGTCCCTTTTGTGTCCTTTTTTCTTCTTCTGTTATTCTCCTTGTCCTTTTAGCCTTTTCTAGGCTCTCCTTGTCCTTTTAGCCTTTTCTAGGCTCTCCTTGTCTTTTTCTCTTGTGCCCCTTTTGTGTCCTTTTTTTTTTCTTTATTTCTACTTGTTTGGCCTCTTCTGGGCTTTCCTAGTCTTGTCTTCTTTATTTCCTTGTTTTCTTATATTTGCGTCTTTCCTGTGACTTATTTCTTATCTTTGTGTCTTTCCTTTTGTTTTCTTTTCTTCTCTTTCTCCTTTCTTCTTTTCTACTTGTTTGGCCTCTTCTGGGTCCTTCTTTCTCTTCTTTGTTTCTACTTGTTTGGCCTCTTCTGGGCTTTCCTAGTCTTTTCTTCTTTATTTCCTTGTTTTCTTATATTTGCGTCTTTCCTGCGACTTATTTCTTATCTTTGTGTCTTTCCTTTTGTTTTCTTTTCTTCTCTTTCTCTTTTCTTCTTTTCTTTATTTTCTTGTCACTTCTCCTTTGCTCTTTCTTTGTCCTTGTGCGATCTTTGTCCTTTTCGTTCTCTTTGTTGTTCTGCTTTGTTTCCTTTATTTTCCTTTCTTTTCTTTGTTGTTTTTCTTTTCTCTATTTGTCCTTTTGTTATTCTTTTGTTTTCTCTTTTCTTATTGCACCATCATTTTCCTTTGCCTTATTGCTCTTTTTCCACTTGTGTGCTCTTTTGTGCTTTATTTATCCTTTATTCTTCAATCAAAACATTTATTTTGCTTTGTTTCTCTTTTCAGACGTTTTTCGTGCTTATCTTCCTTTTCTGCTTTGTCTTTGTTTTCTTCCCGTCTTCTCTTCTTTATTCTTTTTTTTTTTTTTTTGTTTTTTTGCTTGCGTTCTCCTTAATTCACCTTCTTTTATGTTCTTCTTCTTCTTTGCGTAGCGTTAAAACTTTACTTTGGCACTTGCCTTTGCTCGTGCTTGTTGTGTTTCAGACCTGCATTTGCTTGTGTTTGTTATTTCTGTTGCATTTGCCAACTCCTTGTTTGTTTATTCTGTTGCATTTACCAATGCTTGTTTGTTACATCTGTTGTATTTACCAATGCTTGTTTGTTACTCCTGTTGCATTTACCAATGCTTGTTTGTTACAGCTGTTGTATTTACCATTGCTTGTTTGTTACTCCTGTTGCATTTACCAATGCTTGTTTGTTACAGCTGTGGTGTTTGCCAATGTTTGTTTGTTGCTTGCCAATGCTTGTTTGTTGTTTGTCAGTGCTTATTTGCTGTTTCAGGCTCTTTGCCTGACTTAAAAATGGCCGCCGATGATCCCTCGCAGGGTATTGGTCAATATTGCCTGACTTCAAGATGGCCGCCGGGAATCTCGTTTTCAGCGAGATTTCGGTCGTTTCTTCGGCGGGGGGGGGCCAGTTAGGCGGCAATTTCACTCACCGGAGCCGTGGTCCACCGCTTGAGTCACCAATCAAGGTAGGGCAATTTCCTTCACTTCTGCCGCCGAGGTGGGCACTCGGTAGGCTTTTTCTTTGGTCACACTCTTCCGCCGCCGAGGTGGGCACTCGGTAGGCTTTTTCTTTGGTCACACTCTTCCGCCGCCGAGGTGGGCACTCGGTAGGCTTCTTCTTTGGTCACACTCTTCCGCCGCCGAGGTGGGCACTCGGTAGGCTTTTTCTTTGGTCACACTCTTCCGCCGCCGAGGTGGGCACTCGGTAGGCTTTTTCTTTGGTCACACTCTTCCGCCGCCGAGGTGGGCACTCGGTAGGCTTCTTCTTTGGTCACACTCTTCCGCCGCCGAGGTGGGCACTCGGTAGGCGCTTTGTTTAACGCTATTCCGCCGCCGAGGTAGGCACTCGGTGGGCGCTTTTCGCAGCGCACCCGAGCCTCAGGGCACGCTTGGTGTTTCTTTCATCCCACCCTCGTCGCCAGTTGTCATGTCCTGCCACCCAGGAACTCACACAGGACACGATGTGCATCTTACAGGTATTCCTTTATTTGTTGGTTTACATCATGCTTGGATCATGACCTCCTGCCTCGAGGTCTAGCATCAGAATGCCGTTCCTCTCCACCCCCTGACCGGATGTGGTGTCCGGTGTCCCCTCGCCCTTGCGCTGTCCCAGGGTCCTAGTGCCCATGTCCTGGACACGATATACCCTAGCACCGGAACGTGCCAAGAAGCAAAAGACAGCAAAGCCCCAGAAGACGTCGAACCTCAAGAGAAGCACACGAAGACAGGGTGCACCCCAACGGGCTGCACATCACCAAAGGCTTCCAGGAAGCCCAAAACCTGCAGCCACCAGGGCAGGCCACAAAATCGACCACAGCGCCACCTGGTAGCTCACCAGGCGCAACGCACTGAGGGACAGACATTTTGCCGGGCCGGATCGACTAGCCAGCAGTGCCCGACGACGTCAGCCCAGACAACACCGGAGACCGGAAGAGAAGCCCTGACACCCCACTACCCTGCTGGAAGTGGCTAGATCAGCAACGGGAGTTTGCCAGGTGATTCCAGCCAGGAGGATCCATACCGGATCCACACCGGCACATCCAAAGAGCGGTCCAACACACTGACTGCTCACCACAACCAAGGTCAGCAGTACCAGAGCACAGCACAGCGTCCAGCCAACCAACCGGCGGCAGCAGCTAACAGATCCATGATTGCGCACCGTCACCACAAAGAAGACGCCTGCTCACACCCGGTTGCTGGGACAGACTGCACCTGGCACAGCAGGACGAGCCCTCAGAGAGGAACACTCAGATTGGCCCTCTGCAACCTGAAAGAGAGAACAGCAAGGAGACCTTCAAAGACAGCAAAGTCTCCAGGTAGCTACAACACCTTGAGCCGCCAGGGAAACTGGTGCCAAGTGCACACTACCGGTAGCTGCTTGACTCTACCTCAAGCAAAGACACTGTGACACAAGCCCCACTAGCAAGAGTGGACTATCAGCCAGGACAGTAACGTCTCAAAGGAGCTGTCCCCACCGACAGCGCGAGAAGAGACTGGTGCAAGGTGTGCACCACAAGCGGCTACCTTACGCCGCCACCAGAGAACAGGCACGACCACAAGCTACACCACAGGCACACAAAGTGCCAGAAGAGAGCAACTACATCTCTGCTGCACCAACGAAGCCCCGCAGTGGGCCGAAGACCACACATAGTGTCCTCCCTCACACTGCCTTGAGACAAAGTCGGCCGCGACCCAAGACTGGCAAGAAAGGAGTTGCACACCCCACGTGGCGAGCCGCCACAGCTACATGTGCTCCAACAACCAGCGACATGCAACGGATGTCACGTTGCCCAGCAAGCAAGGAGCGCACCGGAGTGAAGACAGAGGCCGGCGCCATGACAGCGCCGCCTCGAGGTCCAAGCGCAACGCCTTCGAAGAAAGAAGAGTGACAGCCCTGTCACTCAGAAAATTGCAGGAACACAGGTGGGCGGAATAGACCAACAAAGGGAGAAGACCAGGGACTCACAGCAAGCCAAGAGAACACCCTGCAACACCAGACAGCCACCAAGGCGGACCAACGTCCCTGGATGTAGCCTCATGGGTGAACCGAACGTAAGCCGCAGCAAGCACCAACCGCGTATCATCCTAACGCTTCCCTAGGCAACCGTCCGTCCCCGAGCATTGGCAGTCTAAGTCAAGCGGCATCCCTGCTCCTGTCCGCAGATGCCGCAGGTGAAGATCAGCCCAGAGTGTCCGTCCTCACACCGCCTCAAGATGGAGTCGGCAGTGGCCCCAAGCCAGGCAAGAGAGGATCCCTATACTCTACGTGTCAAGCCGCCACAGACACTCCAGCTCAGCCAGGCAGAGGCACATGGCTGCCAAGTCCCTCCGGACATCCAACACTCCCAGAAAATCACCACCATCTGTCATCCCGAGTCACCACATGGCTGGCAACATCCATCATGCCAGCCATCAGTACCTGTGTCAAACAACACCACTCCCAGAAGATCGGCGGACTGGAGTCCTGCACCATCGCCACACCAGCCGACAAAAGAAACCAGAGGCTACCTGTGAACCTGGCCTACACTGGAACCGCTGCAGCTAGTGCAAGTCTTGGCCAAGACTCATCCACCCGTGAGAGTTGTCCGTGCGACCAAGTAATAGCTCCTCAGCGGTCCTGCAGCTGCCCCCAGACGGCACACAAGCGGCCCCCAGCGCAGCCCTCCTACTGTCCCGCAGCAACGCCGACAACAGGCCTCCCCAGGTGGGAGAGCGAGAAGAGACATTGCCCCACCAACAGGTTTCCGGTCACAGCCAAGCAGTTCAACAGAGACAGTCAGTCCAGCAACACCTCTGTGAATTCTCACTTGGGACTCCATCCATGTTCACGACGCAACCCACTACAAGGAACTGTTAGAAAACTGTATTCAAACTCCTGGTATCCGTCTCAGTCATTCACGGCATGTCGGCCTGAGGCCCAACACCACAGTTACCACTCACCCCTTCTCAGTTAGCAGTAGCTAAAATAATTCCTACCATGCATCTTCCAGCTAAGTCTTGATAAATAATACTTCAGAAATCAGCTGTTGATACCTTACTTGTCTTTGTCCACGATCCAAGTGCGAGGAGACAAATCGCAAGACACGCAGTGTAGATTTATAAGTATCAATTATCCAGAAAGGAGGTCCTCGTCCAGCCACAACGGTTGACAAACAGCTGTGTTCCCTCTAACTGCCCGCGCGCCTCCTGCGTTACATAATGTCAGACGGACACCACCAGAATTCTCGCGTGAGCGCTCCCAACGAATGAGCTTGATCGGTTTGAGAAAAATGCCTCCCTCAAAGAACACACAATGAGCAAAACTATACTAGAAGCTGCCAGACTTACAGTCTTCAAGTGCTTGAAATCTCGCCGCCAACAAAATCTTCGAGCTCCGTAAAAAAACACACCTTAGTTTTAAATGTAGTAACTGCAGCTCGGCACTCATTCTCCTCAAATTGGCCAAAACACTCACACGTGACGTGAAGAGGTTTCCACTCGCCCCTTCTCAGTTAGCAGTACCTAAAATAATTCCTACCATGCATCTTCCAGCTAAGTCTTGATAAATAATACTTCAGAAATCAGCTGTTAATACCTTACTTGTCTTTCTCCACGATCCAAGTGCCAGGAGACAAATCGCAAGACACGCAGTGTAGATTTATAAGTATTTATTCTCCAGAAGGGAGAGCCTCGTCCAGCCACAACGGTTAACAAACAGCTGTGTCCCCTCTAACTGCCCACGCACCTGCTACGTTCTATGACGTCAGACCCCACTAGGATTCTATGAGATAAAAGCTGTGCGTGCTACAGACAGCTTCATCTCACCTTTATGTGCAAACCACACAACCCCTGAGGCAATCATAACGGTTTTACTGGCTGTTCTGAGGAGAACTGAAATATTCAAACCATTCAAACCATTCAGCAACTTGAAAGTACCCCCGGGGCACATGCCATTCACACAAAATAAGGAGCTTACATAAAACGTGCCACGCCCGCAGAGCACAACAGATCACTGCTCCCAGTCCGACAGCCAGCCTCGCCGTCTGAGGATTAGTTCAAGTACACGGAGATTGCCTTTCTGATTAGAAGTGTGTGTTCCTCCGGCAGCTGGTGATGCCAAGGAGCTCCCGGTACCAGCTGACCGTGGGACGGTTCCTGGGGACTTGACCAGCTGTGCCGCCCTTTCCAAGTCTCCTTGGGGCAAGGAAAACATTAGTGTACTACTGCCCATGGATACTGGGTATAGCCTTCTGGGCATTGAGAATGGGCATAGCCTACTGGGCATGGTAAACAGACATAACCTCTGGGCATGGAGAACTGAGATAGCATACTGTACATGGAGAATAGGCATAGCCTACTGGGCATGGAGAACTGGCATAGCCTGCTGAGCATCGCCTACTGGGCCTGGAGTACAGGGATAGCGTATTGAGCATGGATAATGGGCATAACCTACTGGGCATGGAGAACTGACATAGTCTACTTGGTATGTAGAATGTGCATATCTACTGGGCATTGCCTACGGGGCATGGAGAATGAGCATAGCCTACAGGGTATCTGTAATGGGCATAGCCTACTGGGCATGGAGGACTGGAATAGCTTACTGTGTATGTAGAATGGATATAGTGTACTGGGCATGGAACATAAGCATAGCCTACTGGGCATGGATAACTTGCATAGCCTACTGGGTATGTAGAGTGGGCTGTAGTAAAGAGGACTGCACCTTAATTTAGTAGAAGTAAAGTTGTTTAATAGCAAGCAGGTACAGGAGTTACCACCACACTCTAAGAGGCTTAAAGGACAACTGACCAGTATACATTCTGGAATACCTTACATCATGTGGAAACGTCTTACCTGTAGTCATGGACACCAGATAGGAAGATAGGAATATGCCACATCTCCTTCCTTTACACAATATCTAAAAATAATAACAACAACAATATAGAACTATAACAAAAGTATAACTGTAACAAAGAACAATAAGGTTGATAATAAAGTTGATAAATGAAATGAAATCACAGATGTATAATGGATTGATACATACATTGTTATACACATGATGATACCCTATCCCCTTTCCTATAATTACAAAACATAACTTCTATACCTAACTGGAGCCTTAACCACCCTACCAATACGAGTAGTTTTTGTCATAACACCTGAGTCATCAACAATTGACAGATTTTTAACAGAATTAGAAGATTGCAACTCAGAAGCAGAGGCTACAGCAGATAGGGAGGTGCAATCAACATCAGATTGTTGACTCCCAGAAAAGCTACAGCTGTCAATAGAGGAAGTATGAATTACCTCATCCCACAACCAACCCATTGAGGACGAAGAATAAACTTCTCTCCCATATTGACCGGTATTCCTATATAAACACAATCTGTTGTAATGCCATGTGTTTCTATCACTTAATTTTGCCGATTTAGAAAACGGCACAATGACTTGCATAGGTGGAGAATATTTACTGTGTCCATTTTTTACTTTATTGGGCAACTTGACTTTGACCCAATCTCCAGATTTTAACCCGACTTCTTCAGTATTATGCAATTTGTCGAAGAGGGATTTCCCATACTCATGCATTTTCTTCAAATTAGACCTTACCAAGGCCGTTGACCATTTACCATGGATTTTCTTTTCATTCCAAGTTATATTGTCTTTACAAAATGGTTCTCTTCCTCTTAAAATTCTGAAAGGACTATATCCAGTTCTAGTAGGGGTAATTCTATACGCCACAATGTACAAAGTAGTTCTTTCTCCCAATCTTTTCCTCCAGATATTGCTGCTTGCACACTTCCCATTATAACCCTGTTAAACCTTTTCACACAACCATTTCAGAAGGATTATAAATGGGAGTACACTTTTTGCAAACACCATTCCTTTCTAGAAAGTTCATGTATTTCTCTGATGAAAATTGAGGACCATTATCACTCAAAATTTCTTTGGGTATTCCTTCACGAATTAATACACTTTGAAGAAAATTGATAACATGTTTGGAGTCAAAATTCTTTGTAATATCAATTTCAGTCCACTTTGAAAATTCATCGATCATCACCAAAATGTATTTAGAGTCTCCATCTTTGTCTTCAATTGGACCTAACCAATCTATGCATAACTTTTCCCAGGGATTATTTGGAAGAGATCTCAACCCAAGTGTTGGTCTTAGTGTTTTCAACGACTTGTCAGAGTTATTACAAATAACGCAATCCCTCACAAAGTTTTCAGCATCTTTATCCAGACCAGGCCACCAATATTGCATTTTCACCCTTGACTTAAGTTTTAAAATTCCTAAATGACCATCATGATTGATTTCCAAAATTCTCCCTCTCAGTGTGGAGGGTACAACAATTCTTTCACATCTACATATGTAACCATTGTCATTCAAAGAGAGTTAATCTTGAATTTCCCACATGGCTTTCACATCCCCTTGAAGGCTATTCTTGTGAGGCCACCCACTGGAGATATAGTTGGTAACACTAGATAAATCGTTGTCTAGCAAAAAAACATTGTTCCAATCCCTTTGGATATAGCACACGTGTTGTCAAGGACAATCGCAATACTGAAACTCTCAATTTCCTCATGGGAGGGAATTCCTTGATGAATAGGAGACCTACTTAGGTTGTCAGCTACTTGATTGTTCTTCCCAGGAAGATACACCACATCATAGTTGAAGTCCAGTAGTTTCAAACTCATCTTAGCTATGCGAGGGGTGGCCTTAAGTATTCTGTCAGAAGTTAGAACTTTAAGTAACGGTTTATGATCAGTCTGGAGGGTGAATCGTGTTCCCCAGACAAATTGTCTAAATTTAGTCATGGCCTAAACTGTTGCAAGCATTTCTTTCTCTATCACTGAATATTTAGTTTCAGCAAGAGAAAGCGATCGAGAAGCAAATGCTATTGTTATTTCTTACGATCTTCATTTATCTGTGGCAGAACAGCCCCTGAGCCAAATTGTCATACGCTTGAAGGGAAAAAGCATTAATAAGATCTGTCTTAATTGCTAGAAAATCATGCTCAAGTTCCTCATTCTATGCAAATTCACTCTTGACTCACAAAAGCTGTCTTAACTTGTACGTTTTAGTTGCAAAATTCCTGACAAACTTCAAATAGAATTCGGTAAGACCCAAAAAGGATCTTACCTCATCTTTTGAAGATGGTGAGGGTGCTTCCTCAATAGTTTCCATCAAGTTCTTTTTGGGAGATATACCATTGCTGCTGACTTGGTGACCAAGATATGTTACAGAGTTCATTTTGAACTTACACTTTTTGAGTTCAGCAGTCAAACCTTTCTCCGTTAATTTTGTTAAAACAATTCTAAGTCTATCATCATGCTCTCTTAAATCACTCCCCATAATCAATATGTCATCTTGGAAGTACGTTATTCCTTTTATTCCTTTAAATAACCTATGCATCAATCGTTGAACCACCGCGGCAGCAGAAGCCAGACCGAAAGGCATTCTTATGAACCTGTAACACCCAAATGGTGTTATAAAAGCTGTCAAACTCCTGCTGTCTTCATGTAATTCAATCTGATGATAGGCAGAAGTCAACTCTATTGTCGTGAACCACTTTACATTTTTTGTTTGTGACAACAATTCATCAATTTTAGGCAACGGGAATTTATCAATTATAATATTCTTATTGAGATCCCTCAAATCAATGCATAAGCGCAATCGATTATCAGGTTTCTGCGCAATCACCAAGGGGGCCAACGATTCCGCACTCTCCACAGGTTCGATAATACCTTTCTTTTATAGTTTTTCAAGCTCCATCATGACATCATCTCTAATACTCATAGGAATATTCATAGCCTTGTGACAAACAGGGCTTGCATTTTATTTCAGGACAATTCTGTGTGTGAAACCCTTCAGTTTCACTACCTCTCCGGTGAATACTTTCGGAAATTCTTTAGTAATATTATCAGTAAATTCTTTGTTAAAATCATTGATGAGCATAACTTGATCAGTTGCCTTAGGGTTAAAAATGTTACCCAATTCCCCTTGATCTATCCACCCAAGAACGGAGGGACCTTTTTCAGCAACATAGAATTTTCCCATGGTAGATCTGTCTTTAAATTTGAAAATTTCTTACACAAAACCTACCATAGGAATTTCTTCTCCAGTATATGTTACGGGAGGTATATCTGGTGGTTTAAGTTTCTTAATAATGGAGGTTGCAAATTGATTTTCCCACACAGCTCTTTGCACTATCGTATAAGGGGAACCAGAATCAGCTACAATCTGGATATCAACACCCCCAATATTGATGTCACACACTGTTTTTTCTTCCTACCCGTGGAATTGATATTTAACACAACATTGTTAGGATCATCAATGTCAAGTATACATAACACCTCATCATCCGAAGAAGACTCATTATTGCTATTACTTGCTTCTTTATCCTCTATGTAATTAACGTGTTTCTTTTTGTTTTTGTTCACTCGTCGCCTACAAACTTTCGAAAAATGGCCTAAAACACCACAATAAGTACACTTCGATTTAAGAGCAGGACACCATTTTTCAAATGCATTGTGAACACTATAACCACATCTATGACATACATTTTTGTATCAGAAATGTTTTTCATTTTAACATTGCTTCTTCTATTGTCACTTTTGTGAAATGAACCATCATTTCTCTTATTGTCAAACTTTGCTTTAGTCTGAATATATGGCACAACATTGTTTTCCTCATTTTTCTTAAGTGCAAATTGTGCGCATCTTTTAGACATCTCGGCTTTTTTTATGATAGCAATTATTTCATTTAAAGGAGAATCCCCACAAACCCATAGTTTTTCTTGAATGGCAGGATTATTGCAATGCATTACAAGTTGATCTCTCACAAATCCATCGTGTAAGTTTTCAAATTGACAATTTACAGAAAGTTTTTTAAGCGCAGAAACATAATCTTCTACAGATTCCGACTTTAGTTGTTTCAGTTGAAGAACCCATATCTGCTGATGCCCACACACACTGCAGGTTGATAGTATCTATCCAAATCAGATAATGTGTCAAGAAATACATCAGCATCAACAGAACTTGTTTTCTTTTCCATTTGCAAATAGATTCTAATGCCTTCTGGGCCTAAATTGTGTAACAACATCTTTTTTTCCTAGATGGAGAGAATACTTCATCATTTTCCTCTTCCAAAGCTGAAATGTAATTTAAAAAATATTCCTTCCAATCTATCCACTTAATAGTAGGTTCTCCAGGACGTGGAAGAAAAGGAACCAAAGTGACTAGACCTGTAGATTGTGAGGCCATCATTATAAGGCAAAAAAATGGTTCTTGATACTAATAAGGTATATAAAAAGAATGTTCTGTAAAATTCTTTATTAGTGGAAACTTATTTTGAAATTAGTTCTCTCCAAATAACTGTTAAAAAATAGTACATAAATCCGCTAAAATGGTGAAATATTGTTTACCTTATGCTTCAAGATTGCTTTCAGACAATGTTTCCACTTAGTTGCCTTGTCCGCGTTATTTTCTTCTATGTCGAGTGGTTGCTAGGTTGCAAAACAAAAAACCAAAATGGCCACCACGTCTGGGACGACCTTAGCGTTATGACATCATGCGTTTATATTCCGCGCACCGGGCGTATCGTTCTATTGCTAGCGCAAGCACACAGCAAGTCAGAGCGCGCTGCCACGGGCGATTTGCGTTACACGATGGAACGTCGATTCGGGTTGAAGGATGCACATTCAACCGCGACGACGACCTGGAGGTACAGTTCACAAACACAATATCGTAAAATGTACTCACGCTCGCTGATGAAGTTTTGAGCACTGAGGATACCGGAGAATAAAAGTAATTCCTTGAGGCAATTCCTTCCGTTGTATAAATAATTTCACTCCTTTTCACCCTTTTCCTCAGTTGCTTAACATGAGAAATTAAAATAGTAGATCCACGCCAATACCGGGCAGTGAGCTCTGCTTGCTTAAATACTGCCCAAACATAGAGTGTCCAAGAAAAAAAATATCTTCCTTCTTTTTCTTTTTTTTTTTTAAAACAAATGAAGGTTGTTGAGATGAAAACAGTCCAGGGTAGTCCAACAGGTTTAAATTAATCCCACCTTGTTGCCATTGTAGTAAAGAGGACTGCACCTTAATTTAGTAGAAGTAAAGTTGTTTAATAGCAAGCAGGTACAGGAGTTACCACCACACTCTAAGAGGCTTAAAGGACAACTGACCAGTATACATTCTGGAATACCTTACATCACGTGGAACCGTCTTACCTGTAGTCATGGACACCAGATAGGAAGATGCCACATGGGCATAGTGTATTGGGCATGGAGTATGAGTATAGCCTGCTGGGCATTAAGAATTGGCATAGCCTACTGGGCATGGAGAATTTGCATAGCCTACTGGGCATGGAGAATAGGGATAGCGTACTATGCATGTAGAGTGGGCATTGCGTACCGGGCATGGAGAATGAGCATAGCCAACTGGACATGGAGAATTGGCAGAGCCTACTGGGCATGGAGAACTGGCATAGCCTACTTGGTATGTAGAATATGCATATCTACTGGGCATTGCCTACGGGGCATATAGAATGAGCATAGCCTACAGGGGATCTGGAATGGGCATAGCCTACTGGGCATGGAGGACTGGCATGGCTTACTCTGTATGTAGAGTGGACATACTGCACTGGGCATGGAAAATAAGCATAGCCTACTGGGCATAGAGAACTTGCATAGCCTACTGGATATGTAGAGTGGGCATACTGTATTGGGTATGGAGAATGAGTATAGCCTGCTGGGCATAAAGAATTGTTTATGTAAGAGACAGGAAGCACACCTTCTTTTGCGTCTTTTATCATTCTTAGTCTTGTTTTTACCAACATATTCCAAATTTGCGTGCAGATCGCTAATAGCGCCATGCCCCGTGGCACTGAGTTACTAGTTTCACACATGTGGGGCGTGGTCACGTCCCAAGCAATTGCACAGCACATTGTGCCTGTTAAGGCCTGTATATGTCTATAGTCAACCACTTGATATTTAATCCAAGTTATCCTTTTCATCACTTTTAACAATCCTCTCTTTGTAATGTCCCATTTTACAAATATTTAACACGAGTCCACTTGTTGAATATGCATAGCTTATTCAACAAGTGGACTCGTGTTAAATATTTGTAAAATGGGACATTACAAAGAGTGGATTGTTAAAAGTGATGAAAAGGATAACTTGGATTAAATATCAAGTGGTTGACTATAGACATATACAGGCCTTAACAGGCACAATGTGCTGTGCATTTGCTTGGGACGTGACCACGCCCCACATGTGTGAAAGGGCATAAAGAATTGGCATAGCCTACTGGGCATGGAGAATTGGCATAGCCCACTGGGAATGGAGAATGGGGATAGCGTACTATGCATGTAGAGTGGGTATTGCGTACCGGGCATGGAGAATGAGCAATGCCTACTAGACATGGAGAATTGCCAGAGCCTACTGGGCATGAATAATTGACATAGCCTACTGGGCATGCATAACAGGCACATCCTACTGGGCCTGGAGAATGGGCATAAATGACTATGCATTGAGAACTAGCATAGCCAACTGGGCTTGTAGAATGGGCATAGCCTACTGAGCATGGAGAACTGGCATAGCCTACTGGGTATGTAGAATGGGCATAGCCTACTGGGCATTTAAGAACTGGCATAGCGTACTATGCATGTAGAATGGGGATAGTGTACGGGGCATGTAGAAATGAGAGTAGCGTACTGTGTAAGTGGAGGTATGTCATGGTGATAGGCATATTAAATGGGCCTGTAGGAGGAGGTTGTAGTTCTGGACACTCAGAAAGACTTAAGTACTGTCCATGCAGATTGACGCTGGAGCAATGGGCAAGTAGAAGGAGGCATGGCTACTGACTTGTATGAGAGTCTAGAAGATGGGCATGGGACAGAAGGCTGCAATACTCACTGTGTATAAGGAAGAAAGAGTACTGACCATGTAGAAGCAAATTTGAGTAATGAGAAAGGAAAATGGTACAGGAGATCTGGCCATGTAGAAGAAGCCTGGAGTACTGATCATGTAGATGGTCGGGCTGCACTAGTAGGCATATGAAAGGGGGCTGGAGAGCTGAGCATGTAGAAGAAGGATGGAGTTTTTGGTATGTAAAGGGAGGTTGGAATACCGAGTATGCAAAAGAGGCTGCATTACTGAGCATGTTCAAGGAGGATGGAGTGGCAGACATTTGGAAGGAAGATGGAGTGCCGGGCATGGGGAAGGAGGATAGATTGCTGGGTATGTGGAAGGAGGAGGTAGTGCTGGGCATGTTGAAGGAGGACAGAGTACCAGGCATGTGGAAGGAGGATGGAGTGCCGGCCATGTGGAATGAGGATGGAGTGCCTGGTATGTGGAAGTAGGATAGAGCGCCGGGTATGCAGAAGGTGGATGGAGTGCCGGGCATGTGGAAGGAGGACAGAGTGCCAGCATGTGTAAGGAGAATGAAATGCTGGGCATGTGGAAGGAGGATGGGGTGCCGGCATGTGGAAGGAGGATGGAGTGCCTGCATGTGGAAGCAGAATGGAGTGCCTGGCATGTGCAAGGATGAAGGAGTGTTGGGCATGTGGAAGAAGGATGGAGTGCTGGGCATGTCAAGTCAAGTCAAGTCAGAGAATTTATATAGCGCACTACATACCCAGAGGGTCCCAAGGCGCTTAGAAAGGGGAGGAGGATTATTTGTCAAATATCCACGTTTTAAGTTGCTTTCTGAATGCTAGGTGGTTCTGGGTAAGGCGAAGGTAAGCGGGGAGTGAGTTCCATGTTTTAGCAGCCAGGTATGAGAAGGATCTGCCTCCCATGGTGGTCTTGTTGATGCGAGGTACAGTGGCGAGGGCTTGGCTGGAAGAACGTAGTTGGCGGGAGGGGGTGTAGAAGGACAGTCGTGAGTTGAGGCATTCTGGTCCGATGTCGTAGAGTGATTTGTGTGCGTGGGTTAGCAGTCGGAAAGTGATCCTCTTATTGACGGGTAGCCAGTGGAGGTCTTTAAGGTGACCAGAGATGTGTTCGTTGCGTGGGATGTCTAATATGATCCTGGCTGAGGCGTTTTGGATTCGTTGGAGTTTCTTCTGGAGTTTAGCGGTAGTGCCTGCGTAGAGGGTGTTTCCGTAGTCCAGTCGGCTCGTGACCAGAGCATGGGTGACTGTTTTCCTTGTTTCTGTGGGGATCCAGCGAAATGTTTTTCTAAGCATGCGAAGAATATTGAAGCAGGAAGAGGATACGGCGCTGACTTGTCTATTCATTGAGAGTGAAGAATCCAGGATGACGCCTAAGTTCCGTGCGTGGTCTTTCGGGATGGGTGCTTTTCCGAGGGCTTCCGGCCACCAGGAGTCGTCCCATGCAGAGGGGGATGTACCTAAGATGAGGACTTCTGTTTTGTCTGAGTTCAGTTTCAGACGGCTTTGTTTCATCCATTCGGCAACTTCTTTCATTCCTTCGTGTAGGTTAGTTTTGGCGGTGCTGGGGTCATTGGTGAGAGAAAGGATAAGTTGAGTGTCATCCGCGTAAGAGATGATGTTGAGGTTGTGTTGGCGGGCGATGGCCGCGAGGGGGCTCATGTATACGTTGAAGAGGGTGGGGCTGAGTGAGGATCCTTGTGGTACGCCACAGATGACTTCAGTGGCCTCGGACTTGAATGGTGGGAGGCGGACTTTCTGAGTTCTTCCGGTGAGGAACGAGGTGATCCATTCAAGTGCTTTTCCTTGGATTCCGATGTTATTGAGGCGTTGTAAAAGGGTGCTGTGGCAGACTGTGTCAAATGCTGCAGAGAGGTCGAGGAGGATGAGGGCGACAGTGTCTCCATTGTCCAGTAGAGTTCGAATGTCGTCTGTTGCTGCGATGAGGGCGGTCTCAGTGCTGTGTTTTGTTCGGAAGCCAGATTGTGAGGAGTCGAGGGATTTGTTGGCTTCGAGGAAGGCGGCGAGCTGGTTGTTGACAGCTTTCTCGATGACTTTGGCCGGGAATGGAAGGAGCGAGATGGGGCGGTAATTTTTGAGTTCGGTGGGGTCCGCTGTGGGTTTCTTCAGAAGGGCGGTGAGTTCAGCGTGTTTCCAGTCTTCCGGGAAGGTGGCGGAGTTGAGGGAGCTGTTGATGACGTCTCGGAGGTGCGGTGCTATGACGGAGTCTGCTTTGTTGAAGATGTGGTGAGGACATGGGTCTGTGGGGGATCCTGAGTGGATGGAATTCATCAGGCGGATTGTGTCCTCAGTGGAGATTGGGTTCCAGTCGTTAAGGGTGTTCACGGGGGGAGAATGTTCAGCAAAAGGTAGGGTGGATTGGTTTCCGGGTTGGTTGTCGAAGCTGTTGTGGATGTCTGCAATCTTGTTGTGGAAGAATGAGGCTAGGGAGTCGCAGAGGGCTTGAGAGGGGGTGATGTCGTTGGAGTTGGCCGAGGGATTGGAAAATTCCTTGACGATGTTGAAGAGTTCCTTGCTGTTGTGGGCGTTGTTGTCAAGTCGATCCTTGAATGCTGTTTTCTTGGCCTTTCGGATTAGTTGGTGGTGAGTGCGGGTGGCGTTTTTGAAGGCGTCCTTGGTGCTAGTAGTTGGGTCTTTTTTCCAGGCCTTTTCGAGGGAGCGGCAGAGTTTCTTGGACTTCTTAAGATCATCGTTGAACCATGAGGCCTTTTTGCTGGCAGGTTTGTTTTGACGTTTCTTCAGTGGTGCTAAGGTGTCGGCGGTGTTGGATAACCATAGGGTGAGGTTGGCGGTGGCTTCGTTTGCGTTAGAAGAGTGGGCTGGGGTGTTTAGAAGGAGCGATGCGGAGATCTGGTCCGTGGTGATTTTGTTCCAGTTTCTTTGCAGGGTTGGTTGGAGGTGGTTGGTGGGTTTTGGTTTGTTGTAGGTGAAGTGAACGCAGCTGTGGTCAGTCCAGAGGAGCTCCGTAGTGTGGCTGAAGGAGACATGATTGCTGGAGGTGAAGATGGGGTCGAGTGTGTGACCTGCGATGTGGGTGGGGGACGTGACTAGTTGTTTAAGTCCGAGGTTGGCGAGATTGTCCAAGAGGGTGGTGGTGTTGCGGTCGTTGATCTTTTCAAGGTGAAAATTGAGGTCTCCCAGAAGGATGTAGTCTTTGGAGGGGAGCGCGTGAGGAGTGATGAAGTCCGTGATGTCTTCACTGAATTTTGCGCGGGGTCCTGGTGGTCTGTAGAGGAGGGAGCCTCTGAGTGTGGTCTTGGGGTCGATGTGGATCTGGAAGTGAAGGTGTTCAGAGTTGGTGAGATTGGCGTCAGAGCTGGTTGAGATGCGGATTGACTTCTTATGGACGATAGCGATTCCTCCTCCTGTGTGGTCGGTGCGGTCCTTACGAGTGATCTTATAATCTTCAGGGATGGCAATGGTGATGTCTGGGGCGGAGGAAGCGTTCATCCAAGTTTCTGTTAGGAAGGCGACGTCCGGAGATATGGTGTCAAGTAGGTTCCATAGGTCAATGGCGTGTCTGTGGACTGATCGGGTGTTGAGAAGGATGCATTGTAGGTGGTTGGGGTCAGGAGTCTGTGTTGTGGTCGTAGCGGAGATGTTGTCGGTGCCGATGAATTTGCAGGAGTAGCAGGAGAAAGGTCCATGGGTGTGTCCGGGAGCGGCTTGGACGCAGTTTGGGGCGCGACCGGAGTTAAGGGCTAGGAGGGTGGCGGCATCGTAGGTAATGCGGGGGGGCTGGGCAGCGCGAGGGGCAGGGGGTCTGGCGCTGGGCGCGGTCCAGGCGCGGACGGGCATAGACGGGCTTACCTTTGGCGCACCTTCGGCGCGGATTGGGCGCGAACGCTGCGCGTGGACGCTGCGCGCGGGAGCTACTGTCATATATGGATAGTGGAGGGGGAGGGGCGAGGGCGTCTCAGCTGGGAGGCGGGGCGGGCTAGGTAGGAGCACAACAATGTGGAAGAAGGATGGGGTGCTGGGCATGTGGAAGGAGGATGGGGTGCCGGGCATGTGGAAGGAGGATGGAGTGCCGGGCATGTGGAAGGAGGATGGGTTGCTGGGCATGTGGGAGGGGAATGGAGTGCTGGGCATGAGGAAGGAGTGCCGGGCATGCGGAAGGAGGATGGAGTGCCGGGCATGTGGAAGGAAGATGGAGTTCTGGGCATGTGGAAGGAGGATGTGGTGCCAGACAACCGGTAGGAGGATGGGTTCCGGGTATGTGGAAGGAGGATGGAGTGCTGGGCAAGTAGAAGGAGGTCGGAGTGCTGGGCATGTGGAAGGAGGATGAAGTTCCGGGTATGTGGAAGGAGGATGGAGTGCTGGGCAAGTAGAAGGAGGTCGGAGTGCTGGGCATGTGGAAGGAGGATGAAGTTACGGGCATGTGGAAGGAGGATGAAGTTCCGGGCATGTGGAAGGAGATTGGAATACCGGGCATGTGGACGGAGTACAATGTGCCGGGCATGTGGAAGGAGGGCGGTGTGCCGGGTGTGTGGAAGGAGGATGGGGTGCTGGGCATGTGGAAGGAGGATGGGGTGCTGGGCATGTGGAAGGAGGATGGGGTGCTGGGCATGTGGAAGGAGGATGGGGTGCCGGGCATGTGGAAGGAGGATGGGGTGCTGGGCATGTGGAAGGAGGATGGGGTGCCGGGCATGTGGAAGGAGGATGGGGTGCCGGGCATGTGGAAGGAGGATGGGGTGCCAGGCATGTGGAAGGAGGATGGGGTGCTGGGCATGTGGAAGGAGGGCGGTGTGCCGGGTGTGTGGAAGGAGGATGGGGTGCTGGGCATGTGGAAGGAGGATGGGGTGCTGGGCATGTGGAAGGAGGATGGGGTGCTGGGCATGTGGAAGGAGGATGGGGTGCTGGGCATGTGGAAGGAGGATGGGGTGCTGGGCATGTGGAAGGAGGATGGGGTGCCAGGCATGTGGAAGGAGGATGGGGTGCCGGGCATGTGGAAGGAGGATGGGGTGCCAGGCATGTGGAAGGAGGATGGGGTGCCGGGCATGTGGAAGGAGGATGGGGTGCCAGGCATGTGGAAGGAGGCCGGAGTGCTGGGCATGTGGAAGGAGGATGGAGTGCCTGAATGTGGAAGGAGGATGGAGTGCTGGGTATGTGGAAGAAGGATGGCGTGCCAGGCATGTGGAAGGAGGATGGGGTGCTGGGCATGTGGAAGGAGGATGGGGTGCTGGGCATGTGGAAGGAGGATGGGGTGCTGGGCATGTGGAAGAAGGATGGGGTGCTGGGCATGTGGAAGGAGGATGGGGTGCTGGGCATGTGGAAGGAGGATGGAGTGCCTGAATGTGGAAGCAGAATGGAGTGCTGGGCATGTGGAAGAAGGATGGCGTGCCAGGCATGTGGAAGGAGGATGGGGTGCCAGGCATGTGGAAGGAGGATGGGGTGCTGGGCATGTGGAAGGAGGATGGGGTGCTGGGCTTGTGGAAGGAGGCCGGAGTGCTGGGCATGTGGAAGGAGGATGGGGTGCCAGGCATGTGGAAGGAGGATGGAGTGCCTGAATGTGGAAGCAGAATGGAGTGCCTGGCATGTGGAAGGAGGATGGGGTGCTGGGCATGTGGAAGGAGGATGGGGTGCTGGGCATGTGGAAGGAGGGTGGAGAGACCGGCATGTGGAAGGAGGATGGGGTGCTGGGCATGTGGAAGAAGGATGGAGTGCTGGGCATGTGGAAGGAGGGTGGAGAGACCGGCATGTGGAAGGAGGATGGGGTGCTGGGCATGTGGAAGAAGGATGGAGTGCTGGGCATGTGGAAGGAGGATGGGGTGCCAGGCATGTGGGAGGGGAATGGAGTGCCGGGCATGCGGAAGGAGGACAGATTGCCGGGCATGTGGAAGGAGGATGAAGTTCTGGCTTGTGGAAGGAGGATGAAGTTCTGGGCATGTGGAAGAATGATGGAGTGCTGAGCATGTGGAAGGAGGCTGGAGTGCCAGGCATGTGGAAGAATGATGGAGTGCTGAGCATGTGGAAGGAGGATGGAGTGCCTGGAATGTGGAAGGAGGTTGGAGTGCTGGGCATGTGGAATGAGGATGGAGTGATTGGCATGTGGAAGGAGCACAAAGTGCCAGGCATGTGAAAGGAGGATTGAGTGCTGCTCATGTGGAAGGAGGATGGAGAGCCGGACATGCGGAGGAGAATGGTGTCTTGGGCATGCGGAATGAGGATGAAGTGCTGGGCATCCGGAAGGAGGATTATTTTTATTATTATTATTATTAAATTAGTTTTGTAACACGCGCAGCTACCCAAAAAGGGTTTCCCGGCGCCTAGCACACAAATTGCTAGAAAAACAGCAGTCAAGAACCATTTGCTACTAAAAGAGCCAAGTTTTAAGATGTCTTCGAAAGCTGAGATAGGACAGGTCATTCTTGGAGGGCACCGGAAGAGAATTCCAGATTTTGGGGCCTAGACAGGAAAAGGAACAGCCTGGCATGTGGAAGGAGGATGGAGTGCCAACACGTGGAAGGAGGATGGAGAGCTGGGCATGTGGAAGAAGGACAGAGTTCTGTGCATGGGGAAGGAGTGCAGGGCATGTTGAAGGAGGATTGAGTGCCGGGCATGTGGAAGGAGGGTGGAGTACCGGGTGTGTGCAAGGAGGTTGGAATGCTGGGCATGTGAAAAAAGGTTGGAGTGCTGCACGTGTGGAATTAGGATGGTGTGCTGGGCATGTGGAAGGAGTACGGAGCGCTGGGCATGTGGAAGGAGGACGGAGTACAGGGCCTGTGGAAGGAGGACGGAGTGCTGGGCATGTGGAAGGAGGATGGAGTTCTGGGCACATGGAAGGAGGACAGAGTGCTGGGCACGTGGAAGGAGGACGGACTGCTGGGCATGTGGAAGGAGGACGGAGTGCTTGGCATGTGGAAGGAGGACGGAGGACGGAGTACTGGGCACGTGGAAGGTGGACGGACTGCTGGGCATGTGGAAGGAGGATGAGGTTCCAGGCATGTGGAAGGAGGACGGAGTGCTGAGTATGTGGAAAGAGGATGGAGTACTGGGCATGTGGAAGGAGGGTGGAGAGCCCGGCATGTGGAAGGAGGATGGAGAGCCCGGCTTGTGGAAGGAGGATGGAATGCTGGGCATGTGGAAGGAGGATGAAGTTACGGGCATGTGGAAGGAGGACGGAGTGCTTGGCACATGGAAAGAGGACGGAGTACTGGGCATGTGGAAGGAGGGTGGAGAGACCGGCATGTGGAAGGAGGATGGAGTGCTCAGCTTGTGGAAGGAGGATGGAATGCTGGGCATGTGGAAGGAGAATGGGGTGCTGGGCATGTGGAAGGAGGCTGGCTTACAGGGTGTGTAAAGCGGGGTTGTAATACTGAGCATTTAAACAGGAGCTGCAGCACTGGGTCATGCAGGATGGGGCTGGAGAGCTGAATATGTGGGAGGAGTTTAGTTTACTGAGCATATAAACAGGGGCTGGTGTACTGGGCATGTAGAGGGAGGCTGAAGTCCTTGGCATGTATAAGGGGGCAGCAGTATTTGGCATTACATGGAGGCTCCAGCCAGAAGAATGCCATGAAGTTCAATGCAGCAAAGACACACAGATGATGGACGGAATGTAGAACAAATCAAAACATTCACCCCCAGTCAAGAGATCTGGGTTAAATTCATCATTCTTTTGCTCACCATGCCACCACAGTTTAGACATGGCTATATGCAAATCAGGCTTGACCCTGTGCCTCTTGGGAACAGTCCAGCCCGAACTGTCAAGCCAGGTCCTGCCTGGACTTGAAACAAGCATCCTAGGACCAGTTTCGGGGATTCACCCCTCATCAGCCACGATAGGTTGAATCCAGTGGCACAGTGAGCCCGGGACCCATGTCCGGGCACACCCGGTGCACTAAGGGTGAGAAAGCAAAAGACACACAGTTGATGGACAGAATGCAGAACAATTCAAAACATTTAAATGCAGCATATGCCAAGATCCCTTTGGGCAGAAGGACCAGTGTGGGGATGCTTGGGTAAGCCACTGCATACTGCCCGCATGTCCCCCCATTGTACCAGTCAGAATTGTCAGACACTCCTGGGTCCCTCGGATGGGTAGCAGGTTCTTGCGGTGCTCTAGAGCAGAGCCTTCTTGGCTGGATTCTATCATGTCTCCGTGCTCATGGAGTAGTCTGTGTTACTCTACTCCCCTAGTGGCATGGGAAACTCACCTAACTTACTTTCTCGGTTCTGGAATAATGAGTAAAATTACACGTAATTACGTGAAATGAAGATCTGTCATTCTGTTCTATTTTTTTATGTCCAATATGTGCTTGCATCGCTTTTTGATGTGAGGATGGGTTTCTTGGTAAAAAAAAAACTAGAAAAACACAAAAGCTGTGAATAAAAGCTGCTTGCGTTCTGGTTCTTCACATTGTTCCTGTGATATAATTTTGCAGTAAACAGTGGCTTAATTATGTGGTGTGGAATATTGTTGGTATTTCATGACTTTTGTGTAACAAGGGTGACTCGAAATTCCTGAAATTACGCAAATTATGTTAGTATAATTGACCTTTTGGCCCGGCTTTCTTCTAAACTGACTGATCAATAACACGGGCTGTTCGCTCCTGCTTCCCCACCATAGAGCTCTGAGACACTTCCTGTTTCTGATGGATCTGATAATGTTTGAGTTTGACTGAGACAGACACCTTTGTAGAGTGCTTTTTTTTTTTTTAAGCTGTTTATTATTTTCAGACATAGAAATGTACAAAAAACATCCTCAACAGTTATGTTACAATAAGTGGTACAGTGGTGGGTTACTATCTCATAAATTACATGGCTCTGGTGTTCTTCTCATATCGTATCAACAGTCTCTTTGAATCTATGTGGCTATAGTAGTCAGTTGTGCACAGCTCAACGCACTCTGGAATAGTCAATCAATCAATTTTCATTCACATCTTTTCCATCGCTAAATTAGAGGATCTTCGCTTGTATCTGCAATAACGTTTAACCCCGTTTTCTCAAGTATAAATCGGACATGGCACTCAAATTCCACCTTGCCTTCGTATACTATTTCACCTCCACCTCTCATCCATACAGTCTCCTGTCTCCCAAATGCATTGGTACAGTCAAATTAGCCTATTGGGGGCTACGTTGGGTGTGCTAACAGGTAGCATGTCAGCGGGGCCCATATATCTCTGGGGTTGGAAGCTGTAGGCAACAATTCAGCATATGTTGTGAGCCGCTCTTGGCAGATCACCAAGTCATCAATCCAGCTCTTAAATTTGGGTGCCCGACCCCTGCCCCAGCGACAGGCCATTCTTCTCTTAGCCATGAGCAGTGCAATGGCCACAAATTCGCGATGCTCCGCCCGTAAGGTTTTAACGTAGCCTAAGAGGGCCATCAGTGGGTCAGTGTCCACTTGCATGTTTATCATCAAAGTCAAAGCCTGAAATACCCGCTCCCAGAAGTCATACACCCCCGGGGATTCCCATGCCAGGTGCAGAAAGTCTGCACCCTCGGAGTGACATCTGTCACATCTGTCCACTTCTCTGAGGCCAAATCTATGCATCTTGGCACCGGTATAATACAATCTGTATAAAAACTTATAATGAATTATCCGGAGCCTACTGCTGGACCATACCTGTTCAGTCTGCGAACAGCAAAATTCCCAATGATCATCAGTCAGGGCATAACCCAGCTCCTCCCCCAACGTGTGCGGGATATCGTAGTCGGGACGTCCCTCTGCGTATGTACTGTACGATATATCAGGGGTACCAGACGCCTAGCTATCGTGCACTGCAGTATCAGCTATAATGGTGTCAGTGCTTGTGGTTCAGCTGGGAAATCCGGGGTGAGAGATCGCATCCCCTGTCTAAGGCGAATATACAGAAAAGTGTCCATTGGAGTCTGCTGTGTGCCCTAGAACATCTGCTCCATGGTTCGGAATTGGCCATCATGGTATAAGTCCCCCCAAGTGCAAATATGTGTTCGCGTTTTAAAATTGTGGAAAATGGCTTCCTGTAGGAGAGGCATGCTCGGGTGGTACGTGAGGGGAAGCAACGGAGAGTAGAGCATGGGAGCGTTCAACATGCGCTCTATGCGCTGCCATGCTGAAATCGTGCATGTAAGGGTTGTCGGCAACTTGTCCCTAGCTACCACAGTCTCATATATAACGCCATCTATAGGTGTGGGGTGCGCAAGCCAATGCTCCGCCGCGATCTGCGGCATATATCGTGGTTGTGCTACCCAAAACCAGGCATAATGGGCTTGGGCGCTCAGGTACTATAATTCGAAATTTGGTATCCCAAACCCTCCCTGTGAATAGGACCTGGTCAGCACATTCCACTGCAGTCTCGGCTGTTTACCTCCCCACACGAGGCGTATCAGCTCCGTTCTTAGTGTTTTAAAGAAACACCTTTGTAGAGTGCTTCATTAGTTAGAGATTCCATTGTTGGGGCTGAAAGTGTGAGTTGCGGGGTCCTGCCAGGTCTTACTCCCGCCAGTAATCAACAACCATTTGCTATGCTATAGGTCTCGCATTTGTGGAAGTTAGAGCTATTGGTGTTGTTCCCTACTTAAATTTTTTTTTAAAAATGCGTTTTTGAGAAGATCGGGTCGATTTTAGTCCACTGGTCAAGGTATGGACACAAGATGCCAACATTTACTTCGTTAAAGTGCGTGAATTAATGCAATGGAGATCCATGTTAGTTTGTCACAATCTAAGATATAAAACGAAAAACTGGTAACTTCTCATGTTAATGCGGATTACTAAGCATGGGCTGCACAAGGGAATTTTGTGAAAGAGAAGTTTACAGAGGGAGACCTGACGCCATGACATATGCAATCACTGAAAATTACGGGAAGTGACGTGCGGGGGGCGGCACAGTGAACTTCCGTAATAGTACATTTTATTGACTTGTTTCCAAGCTTGGCGAGCGCT
This sequence comes from Lissotriton helveticus, assembly GCF_964261635.1. Lineage (NCBI taxonomy): Eukaryota > Metazoa > Chordata > Amphibia > Caudata > Salamandridae > Lissotriton > Lissotriton helveticus. The sequence continues at coordinate 123,727,544 of NC_136073.1, read as the reverse complement.
CTTGCAGCTTTGTTTTGCATTGCAATAAAAGATAGAAATACGAAGCACCCCATCCCTGAAGCAGGCGCCTGTGCTGATACTGGCGCAGAGGCACACAACAAAACAGTCGCAGTGTTCGGCTTGTTTGAAAAAAATATTATATTGGATGAAACAGTTCGACGACTTGGCCAAAGTAAAAGAAAGGCAGGAGGCCACCATAAAGATCGAGTGCAGCATTTTGGGCTTCATAAAATATATATTTTAAAATAAAAAAGGATTTGGGCGAGCCACATTAAAGAGGATAACTAAGCATGGCCTACGGAAGGGAATTGTGGGAGAGATGTTATGGGGGAAAGCTGACGACACGAGACATGTAGACACTGACAATAATAGGCAGCGACGTGCAGGAGAGGGGGCACAGGGAAATTACTTAATAGCAAGTTTTACTTGCTTGTTTTGAATCCTTGGCGAAACTCACGTAACTTTGTTTTGCATTTTTATAACATACTGTAATAGAAAGCACGGCATATCCAAAGCAGGCGCCGTGCTGATAGGGATACTGGAGCCGAAGCACGCAATGAAACAAGCGCAGCGTGCCGCGCTTGTTTCCCAAAAATATTATTGAAACAAGCATTGACATAGCTAATAGGTCTCGCATTTACCAGAGTTTGAGCTATTGGCATTGCAAATGACAATGCCATTTAGTTATGTGTTGTTTTTAAACAGATAATAAAATCCATTGGCATTTACAATGCCAACAGCTTAAACTCTGCAAATGTGAGACTTATTGCGTTGCAAATGCTTGTTTTTGCCTTTACTCTTCATCGTGATGCCTGGTACTGTGTGCCACATATGAAATCCTCCGGTCTACTCATGGCACGATCTTGTAAAAGTTACATTTTCATAAATAAAGGTAGCAACAATGAAGAAATATGCTGGGAGCCAGCTATAGTTGTCTGTACACGGAAACTGTTGGAAGAGACCAGAAGACATAAACCAGGGTATAGCTCGGATTATTTCAAAACCGATGTACATTACTTATAATGGAGAAAATATTCAAGCTGCTCAAGCTTAAGTCGGCTAAAAGATCAACATTTAACATATAAGAATAAACAGTGATGTGATGAATACTTAAACTTTGTGACGCCACAATATCCTAAGAGGTTGGTCTTGCAGTTTCTCCTGGAGCCCTTGCCACTTAAAAAAGCCCTTTCTAGTACTGAGTGTTTTGCTTTTTTAAATCAAATCAATTCTTTGATAAATTAAAACCGTAACAATGTAACATAAACACATTCAAATAGTTAAATATCCATAAAAGCACATAATTTTAATAGGTTGGGACTCCCCATACAATACAACCCTAGACAGCATCCTTGTCTCCATTGTACTGAGGGATGAAAATCCGTTTCTTCCCCCTTTCTGTAGCATTGGACATAGTTGTATATTTGTTAGCATGATATACCTATATATCCTTTTATATATTATATATATAGGCATTTACTCGTGTATTTCCTTTCAGTTAAGTAGGAGCATTTTAGTGTTTTCCCCTTTGTATTAGTGAACTAGGCCGAAAACCATGTAGACGCCATGTTGTTGGCCATGTCCTATTCTGAGCTGTAGTCACATGTTCTTTCTGCTCAGCAGAAAGGATCCCTTCATTTGAGTTACCAAAAGGCAGCTGAAAGTGAACTGTTCTCTCTGTGTCCTGACACTCAAGGTCACATCTGGCTCTGAGTGCGATAAGCACATTCCTGGAGGCTCCGTGAATATACTCCTAAGCACCGAGACGAAAGGGAGTCATCCTTTCTGACCTCCCCAGTAATGAATAGCTAAAGCTTTGAACCAATTATGTGTGCCATATATGGTCCTTCCTTAAGGTCCCCTGAACCAACTTGTAACTTTCCATGTATGGTGACTTCATGTGTTCACTGAAAGTATATCTGCCTGGTTTTCACTGTAAGCCAGCAGTCTTCTCTGTGGACCCGAAGGGAGAGGGTCAGAGAGGCTCCTCTATAGAGTGTTTTGTTTATTAAACGATTGACTCTTCTTCACTGCCAACTGACTGATTATTTGATAATTGGTATTGGGGCTATTGGTAGGTATGGCTCTATTAGGATTATTTTTGAAGTACAACAGTTGGGGGCTCGTCCGGGATTCCGCGTTTGGGGTTGTCCTCCCGTAACACGGGTGAGAAAGGACAAAGGAAGGGGACCTCTTGTCGTGTGGGTGGACTGACTGGAAATTCTGACTTATTCCGCTCTCGCGATCAGAGAGCCCCAGCTGCTAGTGACCCCTCACAGGAATCCTATCGGTGTAACCCTGGAACTGACTGTGTTGGTCTTCAGGAGTTGGCAGTGGAGAACATGCAATCCTACCTGTGTGCACCAGGTGAGTGAATTGTTTTTGATGTTTTTGTTTGGAATGCGCTGTTGAGCAGTGCTTTTGGAAACAGTTAACTGTATTTGGTTGATTTTCTGTGTACCACAGAGAATTTTGGGGGTCTGACGGTGTGGCATTGAGGCCATACGGGCAGATGCTCCACGGACTTGTTTGGTGAATAATAGAGGTTTCAATCTGGTGCCTAGGTGTAGCACGTGTGATGCGCACCCGGCCGGACTGCACTTGGAAAGGCCCGTGGTTGCAACTGGGTAGCCTTTTGGACACATCTGAAGCGGCGCTAAGGCAGTTGGCTCAGTCAGAATAGTCCTGAAGGTGAAGCAGGGAGATCGCGGGATTGTCTGTAGGACGGTCTGTGTGGTTAATCCCTGTCTGATGGCCTCATGGTAGTCTCCGGACTGCCTGATTTCTTGGTATCTGTTTGGTCCGGTGGTTGAAAATCCATGAGTTCTCCACGAATGGGATGGGAGTCGACGGGCTCCGTTCTTTGGCTGTTTGGTTCTGGAAAAAGACATGTCATTTTGAAAATCTTGTATGTGTATCTATTCTTGTTTTATGTATGCTTGAATCAGAAGTAAGGTTGAATGTGTTGTGAATGTTTAAACATGGCCATGTTTGAAAGTAGGTTGTTATGATTGAATGAGGAATATTTGACAGCACTCATTATGCCGTGTGTTAGTAAATTGAGCTGTTTTGGTTATTGTTGCCGCCCTAATGATATTCGTTTGGCTGAGAGTTAACATGCCCTGTCTGAGGGCAGCCCGAGTCATGATATGTATGTAAAGAATGGTATTACACCTTTTTTTGTTTAAAGAATTGTGGCTGTGAATGTGTGAGAGTATGGGAAAAGTGCAAGGAGTGAGTTTAATTTGGCCTCATTGCCATTAATGTGTCGGAAAAAAAAATAATTGAAAGGGGTGTAGTTAGAAAAGGAGCAACCCCTGTGATTTGATGATACCCTTTATGTACAAAAGTACTAATAAACACTAAATATGGACAGATCAAAGGTTCAGTTTAAAAAACAAAATGTGTGCATTTGGAATTTGTAAGTTGTCTCTTTGGTGGCTCAGTGAGCCACCGTGTCTGGTATAGAGGTTTGTGTTTAACATCATGGTTGTAAAGGTGGCTTAACATGCTTACATGTTTTAGTGATTGCAAAGTTGACAAGATGGTTACAGTTAAGTATATTTTCTATTTTGTGTTTCGGTAATGTGTATTATGTTTTGTCTCCTGATTAAAAGTTACAGTTGATATTTTTGTGTGGTATGTGGTATGTGGTCTTTTGTGTGTTGTGTATTTTTGCTTCTGCCCACAGATCATTCATGGATTGTTTTGGGTGGTTTTAAGGCTGACAAGACACATGACTTGGTTTGACAAAAACATCATAGTTGTGAGAGGAAAAAGGTGAAATGTGCGCCCTGAATGGCTATAGGTAGGAAATCAGGGTAAGAGAAGACTAGAACGGGCTGAGAATGTTACAGTAGGTGTAGGGAAGTAGTGGAAAAGCAGAGGTCAATAGCAAACGCATCAGTGATGGCCCATTCCTCAAGGTGGTGGAACGAGTGTTCCATATGTACCTGTGGGACCTAATCAACGTGCAAATTGCAAAAAGAAGGGTGCTGTCAGCAGTATGTTGAAACAAGATGTGTTTTTTGCATAACTCCTTTGAAAAGAAATGTTCGTGTATTTTTCATTTTTGTGCATTTTGTCCTTTTATGAATTGTTCCTGCTGGTCTTGTGTGTCAGAAACAACACAGTAAGTTGTATTTGACAGCCAATCACCACTAAGGTGACCTGCTGTCAAAAGGGGGGCGAGGAAAGTAAGGAAATTGAATATTGATTTTAAGCCTGACAAATTAAGCAGGCCAGAATGTTGGGTTTTGGGCTGCAGGTTCACTGTGCATAAAGTGCATAACACAGTGTTGTGCGTCACCGCTCATTTGCATGTACTATTGTAATTTGTCCATGCTTTCTGTGCTTGGTATACAGCAAGTATACCTGATGGCTTGGCATGTTCGTTTTTGTTTTGTGCACATTTTTGTTTTTGCATGGTTTTTACAATTCTAATATTGATACTATTACAAGTTCCCCTGTGTTGTGAGGGGATGGTCATGACGATGCCCATCGCGATGCAACAGTTGGTTGGACTTGTTCTGGTTACTAAATTTCACAGATATGATATTTCATGCTGTGAACATGACAGATAGCACTTCACCAGTGCATGTCTATTTGGCTGTAATGGTATTGAAGAAGAAATAATAGAAAACAAAAGAGATATACAGGGTTAAAAGTGTGTCACCTGCAGTTAGTCATGTTACTGCCCCTTCCCTTAAGGGACGGGCGGCCCTTGATTACATGTTCCCTGATTGGACCCTAAGGAGGAACTATAAATCTCTGGTTCTTGCTAAAGGTGACCTAAACTTTTCTCATGATATTGCACTAGTTAATTCTGTTCTGCTTCCTAGGTAGTGTATGGCCTTGTTCCTTAAAGGAAACCAAGTTTCATTTTCCCCGGTGAAGGAACTGGAACATTAGCCGAGATTACAGTATATGGTGTAGCAGCCGGTGGTAGAGTTAAAATTTGTGTACTACTTTGGTCTTTTGTGTATCACCCGTACTCTTGGTGTTGTGTCACATGCCTGACTATCACCCAAGTAATTTCTTGTTCTTCCTATAGATTTTTCTTTTGCCGCTTCTCCCCTGATCGATGTCACATTGTGGCTAGTTATTGGGGATTTTAGCTGTGTCCTAGTCCCATTTCCCTTTTCCGTATTCCTTTTGCCAGTCAGCCCTTTTATTATTGTTGGGGTATTGTTCAAGTTCACACTCCTAGACTCTAGTGATGTACCAGGGACCCCCATATTATGTATAATTACATTTTGTATGACCAGACTGATTTTCAAGAATTTTCTTTAGGCTCACTTCGATGTTTTCCAGTCTGACTGTCAGGGTAGTGATGGACTGGTTAACTGACTCAATACTAAAGTAGGACAAGTTTTCCATCCCAATAGGGGATACCTTAAGTTTATTTTTAGTACATGACACATTTTTAATGCCTATTCTAATAAGGTTTTTACCCTTTTGTTCCTGCTGTTTTGATTTTCGGTGGGATCAGATGTGTTCTAATCGTGGAAATGCCAGGACTCTCTAGTTCTTGTCTTTTGTTTCCACATTTTGATCATTAGCCTGTGTATTGCATAGTGCACCTGATGCACAATTATTAAAGGGAGGTATCTACATGTCCCTGATAATCTGTATCATGTGTTTTCCTTTTTGAGATGTTCTATATAAGGAATGTAGGAACACACAGATGTAATCATTCAAAAAATGTTTACCCCATTAGATAATGCCACTATGTGTGAGGATACACATTTAGATAGAATTCCCATGTAGCTATCTACCCTTAGATGGTAGAGGATATGCTCTCACATTGAAGTTAGTGAGGATAATGAAGAGTACCCAATTGAGGTGACTAGGAGTACTGCCTTTGTCTTCGTATCCTATGAGAGTGACAGTGCATTCTAGACCAGAGTAGTCCCATGGCGTCTGGCCACTCCCTCAAAGATTGCAGGCCACTTGCTTGCAGTCACATTGTTAAATACAATGAATTGTTTTTGCGCTAATTTGAAGGAAACTAACAACTGTGTCACACATCCTACATCACTAGGTTCTGCGGAATCTTCCAGAGTAAAAGGAAGAGTCATAATAACCTGCAGAACGATGATAAAGATGAGTCCTAACTCTCATCAGTGACAGCTACAGATGAGGGGCGGACGTCTTGGACCTACAGTCCCAGCACCCAGAACGTAGAAAGGCTGGGCAGCGATTGCCAGTGCATCATCAATGGCATCTCCAAAGCATTGTGCTTGCTCCATCAGACGGCGTTGGATATCAGAGAAGAGGGAGGAGCAGGTTCCCTGCTTGTTGCAGAACAAGAGTTGCCGTGCAAAAGAGCGAAAGAAGAAGGATCCATGTTGTTGACGGCAGGGCGGGTTTGAGGCTTCAGTTTTCAACCTGTCATGTGCTGGTAACCTCTGACAGCGCGCGGTCCCTTGAGCCCCTTGGCCTAAGTTTTGGCCACCCCCTTTCTTTCCTTTGTTCCAACAGAAGGGCAGTGCACCGGAGGATCTGAGATTGGCAAAAGGCACTACATTTGTGATACCTATGTTGAAAGGAAAATTAGAATGAAAGAGCAGCCCGAGTGTCCTCTGACACTGAATAACAAGTGTTGGAGCATGAGAGTGTTGCTGATCGTGAAAGTCTGTTGCTCTTTCCCAATTAACAGTATTTGGGTCTGCACAATATGATCTGTACCCACGAGCACCGGGGAACATGGTATCTGTAGTGCCTGCCGCAGAGGAGAGACATTGGTGCACTGCCTTGAGACATTGAGATTTTCGAGTGAGCTGTGAGTGTTTGCCAGGAGGGCACTCCAACAGATACTAAGAAGCACTATTTTCATGGAAAGGCCTGGATCGAGAGACCCAACGTGGAAGAAGAAAATGGAAGCAGATTTGATGATCGATAGAAGCCTACCAAAGAGGCTTAGAACGGACTTTGGGCATAGTTGCTCAAGCAATTCCAGTGCAATTGTATAAAGTGAATGTTAGATAAGTTCCCATTTGATTGAATTGCCATGGAAGAGGAAGTGGCGCCACCTCTAGCATCCAAAATGGTCCGACAGAAGTGAATTTGTGTGACTGTTCTTACTGTTTTGCTGACATTGTTTTAGAGTAGTGTTCTGTTTAGTAGAGCAGCATCAAGCCTGTACTCAGACAAAGAGTATCCCCATTTCACCTGAGAGCATTGATAATATCTATGGCCCGTTTTATTCCACACAGGGACTGACACAGATGGAGTGATGATAGTAGCTACTAGGTGTAGGGCCCATGGATTGATTTCCATTCAGATTAGCAAAAGATGATCTGCTTTTGTCTCTATTCCAGTTATATGTGTATAGGTTGAGAGACCTAATTATGGTGGTATATATATATATATATATTTACTACACTCCAAGTTAAGTAAATTAGGTAATGAAGATGTCCTGGAGTACAGTGCATTGCATTAGAGTTAGATCCTGAGAGGACGGAGAAAAAGGTATCATGCATCTAAGTGCGTGCCTGAATGTAATGAGAGAAGCATGAATGTTTCTGGCTAGATAAGAAAATGAAGTGTAGGGTTTCCAATTGTTCAACATCACTGAGTACTCTAGTTCTTTCCATTAGCAGAATGTTTCCCATGAGCAAATCAGTGTTTTTGTATAATAATGTATGTATTCAGTTGAATCAATCAGACATATATAACGTGAAATGTCATTATTTGAATATGTATCTGGATATCTGCATATAATCAAGCAGAACAATATTACTTCATATATGTCATCCAACAGTATAAGTTGACTTGGGCCTTAGGCCTCAGTTTGTATTTTCCTCATGAAATATCCTTGGCTTCCAGTGAACTGATTAATCAAATGAATAATGGTTTTGTGCAAGGTAGTGGTGATCTCACCCTCTGCAGGCAATGGAACGTCAACTTGTTCGTTTCAATGGAACTGATAGAGAGAATATTCAAAGACTGTATCGTTTAGCTTCAGAAATACATGCTGAAACTGGCACCTGGTCCTTTGCTGGGTGGTTTTGGGAACTGTTATCCTCCTGGGGTTGGAAGCTGTTAATGATCCTTGCAGGTATAGTTGGTGTCATCTACACCTGCTGCCTTTGTATACAGTGTGGATCAGCATGCTGTTCTTATTGTGCCACTAAACTCTCTTCTGCAATTGTTCCATCCCCTCAAGCTGTGAAAACTCAAATGATTCAGCAGGAGATAAATAATATGATGAAGATCTATGAAGGCATGTTTGAAGACTAAATTCCAGTTAGTTAGCTACATCATGCTAAAAGGGTGGATCTGAGGGATGAAAACCCGGTACTTCCCCCTTTCTGTAGCATTAGACATAGTTGTATATTTGTTAGCATGATGTACCTATATATCCTTTTATATATTATATATATAGGCATGTACTCGTGTATTTCCTTTCAGTTAAGTAGGAGCATTTTAGTGTTTTCCCCTTTGTATTAGTGAACTAGGCCGAAAACCATTTAGACGCCATGTTGTTGGCCATGTCCTATTCTGAGCTGTAGTCACGTGTTCTTTCTGCTCAGCAGAAAGGATCCCTTCATTTGAGTTACCAAAAGGCAGCTGAAAGTGAACTGTTGTCTCTGATGTCCTGACACTCAAGGTCACATCTGGCTCTGAGTGCGATAAGCACATTCCTGGAGGCTCCGTGAATATACTCCTAAGCACCAAGACGAAAGGGAGTCATCCTTTCTGACCTCCCCAGTAATGAATAGCTAAAGCTTTGAACCAATTATGTGTGCCATATATGGTCCTTCCTTAAGGCCCCCTGAACCAACTTTTAACTTTCCATGTGTAATAATAATAATCCACATTTGTATAGCGCACAATCATCCGTTAGGGTCTCTAGGCGCTGGGAGCCGTCGGGAAGCTATTGCCCAGAGTCGCATGGTGCTGGGCTAACCTGCCGCCGGAGCCGGGGATCGAACCCTGATCCCCAGATTCCAGCGTCAGTCGCCCTGGCCGCGGCGCCACACCTCTCCCTAGTGGTGACTTCATGTGTTCACTGAAAGTATATCTGCCTGGTTTTGACTGTAAGCCAGCAGTCTTCTCTGTGGATCCAAAGGGAGAGGGTCAGAGAGGCTCGTCTATAGAATAGTTTGTTTAATAAATGATTGACTCTTCTTCACTGCCAACTGACTGATTATTTGATAATTGGTATTGGGGCTCTTGGTAGGTATGGCAATATTAGAATTATTTTTGTAGTACAACAGTACGAATATCATTATGGCTTAAAATGATCGTTTAAGGTGAAAAAGTGCCTCTAATTCGGTTCCTATCAAAACAGACTATTAGTTCAAACCTGATTGTGATTTTTAAGTGCCTGATCATGCATTGACAGGTACTTTAGTAATTTACAGTTCAGCTGGGGATCAGATGGATCGAGGCATTTTATTATTGCGGTTCCTAACTGTACTAATCGCAACAGCAATGAAATCTTTTCTTAACAAAGTGACCAGTGCTGTGTATAAATGAGACGATAGAAAACCAAGGTTTGGGTCCTGTATCTAGACTGGCTTGGACCACTGAAATATGCTAAACAAACAAAGGTGCCAGACAGATTAATTTCACAATTTATGATACCAAAAAGCAAGTTGATTCTGAAAGGTCATCTATTTTATTTTAGATTTTTATATTTTCTAAGAAACATATAGATACTTGTAATATGTCATCAAATAAACAGTCATCAGACAGTGAAAATTATATATACAGACAATGAGAATGTGCAAGAATATATGTACAAGTGCTATACAAGTGGTCAAAAACATCAATCAAATACTGTACATTGACGCACACCAACACCAAACGATATAAATTCTACCAAGACTTAAGCATTAAGAACCAGTCCTTTCTATTACGTACAAGAAGACAAGCGGACCTCTAGTCACAGAGAGCAGCCTGCCTGTCTAGCTGAGCCAAGGGTGGGGGGAACCAAATTAAGGGGTTGCACAGCAAGGAATAATACTATATAGTTATCAATGGTCCTTGCGGCACCCAAATTCTTTGTCCAAGGCTCAGAGTCAACGCGTTTCGAACCTCAACGCTAGTAGGGGTTCTCCTCAGGACACGGACTGGATGGAGCCAGAACTGTAAATAATGATTAAAAGCAAAAATAGGTGTAAATGTTGTATACTGTTGTGAAATGAAACTCAGACTCATGTCTATGATGGAGATTGAGTAATACCTTTAAATGACAGTCAATTGTCACTTATATATAGATGCACTATAGTCAGACCGGAATGTTCATCAAGCGGTTTAAGTTGATAGCTGATGTCCCTCTCAAATATCGTGGTTCTGAAACCAGATGGGAAGGAAAATTAGGAACCGCGAAATACACCCCATATGGGTCATTAGCGCTGGTACGAGTGTGCGCATACCTGATTTGGGGACGTTATTCCCTGTAATTGGCAAGCGAGTTCTTGAGCAGAGCTGGAGCGGGTCTGTGCTGGCGCTGCCCTGCAGGGAAAAAGATAGCAGTCTATTGTGTGACCCTGCGTATCGAGGCTGTTTGTTTTTTGCACATGTGTTGAAACCGAGTGAAGATTCAAAATATATGGGAACTCACTGTTTTAGAAGGAGCTCTACGTCATTGCTCAGCACCCACTCTTGGAGTCTTAAGTCAGCGACGGTCAATGTGCTAGAAATGATCAAAAATACCGAGTTTCAAAAGCATGTCCCTTCCGCCTCTGAACGCGCCGAACAGTGGCGCTCTAACTCCTAGGTAAACTTACTCGTGATCAATTCCGGGGGCGTTGGACCAAATCCTGCAATCACTTCTTGCATCAGCGGGCGGCATCAGCGTGTGAACGCCGCGCGCTTCCGATGTAGATTTAAAGGGGCCAATCCAGGTCACGTGTACTCGCAGGGTTGCTGGTACACGTAGTGCATCTGAATAACTGTCCGTGGTGGGTGCACCCTTATAGATGGTTCAAGGGGACCGAGTGTTTGCTAAATACCAGGGACATCGAGACTGCATGAAAGGAGCCAGAACCGATCACATCACGGACATTCTTACCACAATTGAGGAAAAGGAAAATTACGAGAGAGTCATAACTCACACATGTCAGAGGTTGCCTGATTCTGACAGGTCGTTCAGGCCAGAATTTGCGGTGTCAAATTTTAGTATGAGGTATGCTTCCCTCTGCGCGAGACGAGAGTCAGGGTCACCCCCTCCCCCAATTTTAATGACGGAGAGCACAGTCCATTTCAATTCGTCTGCCTTGTGATTTTTATCCATAAAATGGGCCACAAGCGGAGCAGTCAGGATTTTGTTATTGATTCGGGACCTATGTTGGATTATTCTTTGTCTGACTTCTTGTGTGGTTTTGCCAATGTACACCTTTTGACACGGGCATACAATGGCATAGACCACATACTTGGTTTTGCAATTTGTATGGTCTTCATGTCGCCAGAATTTCTTGCCATCTGTAAATAGCGAGCCTTCCACTGTTAGGTTGCACACTGAACATGTGCCACATTTTCTATGGCCCTTGACCGGAGTTGCGCCGAATATAGTACTCTGGGTGTCGCGCTTTTTTTGTGGTCTTGTGGTGATGATCAATTGGCCTATGCTGCGGTTCTTTTTGAGTGCAAACAGGGGAGATCCCACATCGGGGAGAACCTCTTCAACTAGGTGCCAGGCATTCCGAATAATTTTTTGTATTGGGTGTGTGTGTGGTCCAAATGTAGACACACACACCATTCGTTGGGTTGGAGGTTTAGATCTTTTTTCAAGGAGATGCTCCCTGGGTGTCCATCTAGCCCTCTTCATCGAGTGCTTGAGAAGCTTTTTAGGATATCCTCTTTCCTGTAGTTTTTTGGACAGGACCTGTCCATGGATATCATAATCTTGAATTCTGGAACAATTCCTCCTCACCCTGAGAAATTGTCCGTAGGGCAGATTGTTCTTGAGGCTCCTAGGGTGGTAACTTTTGAAGTGCAAGGCGTTGTTTTTATCAGTCTTTTTTTGATGGAGGGAACACACGAGTCCCTCTGGAGTGGCCTTGACTACAACGTCTAGGAACGGTAATGATTTGGAGTCATAAGTAAGGCTGAACTTAATGTCCGGACTGCGATTGTTCAGCCAGTTGTGAAATGCCTCCAATGCTTCTATTGATCCATTCCAGACGCACCAGACGTCATCAATATATCGCAGCCATTGCTGGATGTATCCTTTGAACGGGTTGTTGTTATGAACAAACTTTTCCTCATATTGCCCCATATACAGAATCGCCATTTCAGGTGCGAACGGGCAACCCATCGCTGATCCTTTCACCTGTAAGAAGAAGTCATCCTCAAATGTGAAGTAGTTCCTTTTTAGGGCAAGTCCTGCAAAGGCTAGAATTAGCTCGGTTGGAACCCTATAAGGTCGTGCCCTTTTCTCCAGGTATATCTCCAGGACGTCAAGTCCGTCTTGCTGGGGAATTTGCGTATAAAGTGACGCAACATCCATCGTCACCATCAGTTGCTTCGTAGGATCAAAGTCTAGCAGTTCCACTTTGTTGATGAAATCCATCGTGTCGCGGAGATATGATGGTACCTGTACTACTAACGGTTTCAGGAAGACGTCCACAAATTGGGAGATTGGCTCCAGGACCGAGTCGCAGCCGGATACTATAGGCCGCCCGGGAGGTGTATTGGCGTCCTTGTGGACTTTGGGTAGGAAGTAAAGATGAGGTATTCGTGGATATTTCTTGATTAGATACTCTGCTTCCTTAGGGCCAAGTATCCCCTTCTCTCTGGCCTCGTTGACCAATATCTTGACTTCCTGTGATATTTGAGCAGTAGGGTCCTGTGAGATGCGACGGTACCACTCACGGTTGTCAACATGGCTCCTTCCTTCAGCTCTATACAAATCCTTTGACCAGAGTACGACCGCACCTCCCTTGTCCGCGGGTCGAATGATGGCGTCCTGTTGATTCTTCAACTGAAGAATAGCTTCTTTTTGTTCCTTAGTTATATTAGATGGAACATAAGGGCGTTTCTTTTCCAGGACATTCATTGATGACATAACCACCCGCTCAAAGGCAATGATGTTTTTGGAGGTATTATGATTAGAGGGACAGAACGATGACTTATTCCTCAGTCCAGATGCTTCTGTCTGTATTTGGTCCGGTGATTCCCGGAAGAACCATCTGAGGCGGACCTTCCTGAAGAATTCGGTCATTTCGAGCTTGACTTTGGTGAAATCCATGAAAGTGCCAAGTACAAACGAGAGGCCCAATTCTAGGACCTCTCTTTCCGCGTCAGTGAGCACTTTATTAGAGATGTTAATGATTGGAGATTTGTTCAGGACTTGTAGTGCTGTTTGCGTGTTGTCATCTCCCATTGTGGCTTGAATCTGGTTCTCTTCTGTTGCTGGCCCTGTCCTAAAAAAGGTCTTTTAGGGGGGTTTCTGTTTGAGGGACCTTCGCCAGCATCCGAATCTCCAGTAGATTATGAGGAGGATGTTTCCGAGAAGGTGGAGAATTTCTTTCTCGATCTACAAATGATGTATAAATGAGGGCATACAAATAACTGATTAACCTTCCACCACTTAAAATGTACTTGCATGCTTCACTATACTAATTCAACTCTAATCCTCTATGGGTCCCGGAGTAGCGTGCTACTCGCAGAAAAAGCGTTTTGACGCCTCGTCAGGGGTAGTAAGCGATATATAAATGCAATTACAATACAATATGCAAATCAAATGAATGAAATTCTCCTTTTTGTACCCGCAAGTCTGCATGCTAAGGCACTGTTTTGTTTCCTGCTGGTTTGAACAGCTGAGTTGGTAACAAGCCAAAATTCAGTGCCATCAGCCGTCTCTTTAAATGCACCTAAATGTGCCCAGATATTGCCCTTTTGTCCTTTCACTATCGAAACGAAGGGGTTGGATCCAGAAAGCGACAGAATGGGACTTGCTAGACAAGGGATCAACCCCCTGATTTAAAAGTGATGTTTTTCAAGGTATATTTTCATTCCCTCATGCTCAGTCCCAATGTAGTTGTGGCACCTGTAATATAGTTACGTTTTACAATGCACTTTTTATGTACATAATGATATTATCTTTATAACTTTTCTCCATCTCGTATACCCGCATCCTGCCCAATTTACTCCTCAACAAAGATGTCTGCTATATTTTAATGACCTTTTCCTAGAACATTTGTACCACATTTGTGCTGCAAACAACTTTGTTGAAAACACATTAACATGTAAAAGAATTATGAGCCGGCTATAGTACCACATGCATATGTAAAATATTTTTTCAAATACGTTACGAAAGACAACATATTGTTATCCATTGTGCAACAGACTATATTGGTCATTTACAGAGAAACTCTTTCCCGAAGAGTGGGGATTGCACCAAGAACAATGCATGATTTAATCAAGTTTAAGTTTTGTTTTGATCAATTATGCTTCCTTGAGAAACTTGATTAATTTTGCAACACAGTTCTAGGCAAGAAGCCAATACTGTACAGAATGTTTTCACGCGGCATGTCACATTGGGCATGGACTTTATCAGTGAGGTAGGTGTGCACTTTATGCATTAACCAATCTGGCCAAGCAGAAAGCCATAACGCAATGGACCAAAAAAAGAAACCAAATGCAACTCAATTATGTTCCGCCAAGAAAGCCCACTTTTTTTTTAGAAATTCTTATGATGTTAAGAAGTGTTCACTTAAAGCATGTACTCCCTAGACTATATCACAACACACAAAGTGACGCTATGGGACCAATTAATTCTAATAATTAAAGGACAGGTTTATGAATTACCCACCCAACCTGAGAACTTCATCTAGATTAAATCTTTACAATTTATTTTGTCACTCACTGCCCATTACCTCAACAAATCAATTATATCCAACGGATATGTATTTCTCTTATTGAATTTTGTTTTATTTATTCCAAAACATTTTTTTGTTGTATCTTCATGTACTTCACATACTTCCTCTTTTTTGTGCTATACATATAAAATTATACTATTTACATATCACACAAACAATTTACCGAAAACATCTACAAAACAAAATAGAAATGAAAATTTAAACATTCACATATAGTTTCACAATAGCCCCTCTTATTTATATGGATGCTCTATATCATGTTATCTCGAGAGCATTCCTCAAAAATACAGGTACACCTTTTTAGTGCAGTATTAAAGAAATCAGTAATTTTGATCCTTCTACTTCGTACTGCTGATTATTATTTGTCATCAAATCTAAATTCAAAGGGTGTCCATTCCAACGGTTGTCGACGCGTTTCAGCCCCTTAATTTCTGGGCCTCATCAGGACTAGGGCTTAAGCATTAACACACAAAGTGTGCTGCACCTAAAACATCAAGAAAGTACTATTTATTATCCACATATCCATATGATTTTCTCTAAATCAGGTAATTCATACCGGACCCATATATACCTCATGTGTAACCCTGTTTGTACACAACCACTACATACATTATATCCTGGAGTGACGGCCAGTAAGACTCCAACACACGTGCCCTTGGGTGCACTTATCCTACGTACCACCAATGTGTATAAACAATTAAATACCTCAATAGTGCTAGCAAATCAATCTCTATAAACCAAGTGACCAAAGTGCAACCATCCGAATGAGTGACATTAAAACACTCGAATAGAACTGTTTCTAAACCTACCGATTCGATAGTAAAATCTCGAATATATGTCGATAATAGCGGTTCAACACCTATATAAGGTTGTAACCCTTCCACTGTACTTCTCTATATTGAAAATGGCGGCTCTCATTCACCTTTAGAATGGCAAAAAAAGACAAAAAGAGATAGGAAGGGAGAGTGAATCAAGGAAAAAGGCAGAGGCAAACAACACATACACACACAGTAGCACAGAGACGATTTAAATATAATGTCCCTGTATTCAAACCACAGGTTCTCCTAAAAAGCAAACTAAATAATATTTAATAATGGCCAACCTACTTATGAGCGTCTGACTTCATCATATCCATCTTTATCGCTTCAATTATAGCGACTATGCTCCATCAAGCGCAGACTAGATAATACCTATAAAATTCCTGCAAGACAGAACCGGCGGGTCAAGCGTTAGATTTAACTCTCCACGGCTGTTTTTATCACTTTCAACAAGCATATGCGGCCTCAACTTATAGTGAACCGCGCTTACCTTAAAGGTGCTTTCATGCACGGCCGTGCTCACATCTAATCAACACTCCCCACTTCCGTGTTGTAGCCGGTCACGTGGGGCGTGTCCTCACGGAAGATATCCCAGTAATGAAGAGCGAAAACAGGCTACGTCTCCGCGTTCAGGCAATTCCTTGGCAGTTAAGACTCTCCAGAAATCGCCACCGATATTATTATTCATAAATGTCCGAGTTGGCATTCGTGTGCCTCCACACACACAAAACGAATCCTTCAATATATTGTATTTACCAATATATTGTATTTACCAACGGTGCAAGAATAGGATCTACATATGCCTTTCAAATAAAACTACATAAAAAACGACATTATAGAAGAAATCTCCATTATAATGAGGAGAAATAGCCCATGAAAAGAGAAACAAAATCCCCACCGTGAATAACGGACACCAGAAGCCATAGAGGCCGTCACTCCTCACATTCTAACACATTGAGTTTATATATCAATAATTACTCGTGACACAAAACACATATAAACACATATATATATATATATAAAATAAATAACACACTTTTAAGACACATTAAAGAAAACAGTTAGCTATATTTCTCTGAATTGACATTGTCACACGTGATCACCACAAATTCTATAGTTGTAATAAGGCCCACATCTCATCTTTATCATTAAGAACTTCTCTGGCTGTACTATATTTTTCGATAAATCTGGCCTCAAGCTTATTTAGTTTTGTTTGTAGGTTTTCCCTACGCAGCATTAGATATTACATTAAGAACTGACCAGTGAATGTCTACCTCAGAATGACCCATATCTAAATAGTGTTGTACTAATGGAGCCCCATGTACCTTACACTTAATCCTTGACCTATGTTGCAGTACTCTTTTTTTATAGTCTGTGTCGTTTGCCCAATATAGAATTTTGCACATGGACATTTTATACAATACACAGTATTTTTGGTGTTACAGTTGGAAAAGACTTTCTGAATGTGGCTTTGTCCATTTATATCAATTTCTTTGGTGTCTGCTGTGAAATTTCACGCTGTACACGTTTGGCAGCGGTAGTGCCCTACCACTGGGGGCAGCCCCAAAAGATTTTGCAAATCCTTAGTTGGTAATTCAATGTGGGTATTTGCTCTGACTAACTGTTGCCTGATGTTTTTACCTTTTTTGAATGCCAACAATGGTTTCTCCAGACCTAGCGGTTCTATCAATGTCCAGTTCTTTTGGGTTATTTTTTTCACTTTGTTTGCTTTAGGGTCGAAAGTGAGGACACATGTTAGAGGTGTTTCCTTTTTTCGTTCTCTAGGTGTAAGGAGTGTTTCCCTTGGCGTGTACCACGCCCTCTTTAGTGCACACTTGACTAACGACACAAACTATAAAAAAACGAGTACTGCAACATAGGTCAAGGATTAAGTGTAAGGTACATGGGGCTCCATTTATACAACACTATTTAGATATGGGTCATTCTGAGGCAGACATTCATTGTTCAGTTCTTAATGTAATATCTAATGCTGCGGGGGAAAACCTACAAAGAAAACTAAATAAGCTTGAGGCCAGATTTATCGAAAAATATAGTACAGCCAGAGAAGGTCTTAATGATAAAGATGAGATGTGGGCCTTATTACAACTATAGAATTTGTGGTGATCACGTGTGACAATGTCAATTCAGAGAAATATAGCTAACTGTTTTCTTTAATGTGTCTTAAAAGTGTGTTATTTATTATATATATATATATATATATATGTGTTTATATGTGTTTTGTGTCACAAGTAATTATTGATATATAAACTCAATATGTTAGAATGTGAGGAGTGACGGCCTCTATGGCTTCTGGTGTCCGTTATTCACGGTGGGGATTTTGTTTCTCTTTTCATGGGCTATTTCTCCTCATTATAATGGAGATTTCTTCTATAATGTCGTTTTTTATGTAGTTTTATTTGAAAGGCATATGTAGATCCTATTCTTGCGCCGTTGGTAAATACAATATATTGGTAAATACAATATATTGAAGGATTCGTTTTGTGTGTGTGGAGGCACACGAATGCCAACTCGGACATTTATGAATAATAATATCGGTGGCGATTTCTGGAGAGTCTTAACTGTCAAGGAATTGCCTGAACGCGGAGACGTAGTCTGTTTTCGCTCTTCATTACTGGGATATCTTCCGTGAGGACACGTCCCACGTGACCGGCGGAAGTGGGGAGTGTTGATTAGATGTGAGCATGGCCGCGCATGAAAGCACCTTTAAGGTAAGCGCGGTTCACTATAAGTTGAGGCCACATATACGTGTTGAAAGTGATAAAAACAGCCGTGGAGAGTTAAATCTAACGCTTGACCCGCCGGTTCTGTCTTGCAGGAATTTTATAGGTATTATCTAGTCTGCGCTTGATGGAGCATAGTCGCTATAATTGAAGCGATAAAGATGGATATGATGACGTCAGACGCTCATAAGTAGGTTGGCCATTATTAAATATTATTTAGTTTGATTTTTAGGAGAACCTGTGGTTTGAATACAGGGACATTATATTTAAATCGTCTCTGTGCTACTGTGTGTGTATGTGTTGTTTGCCTCTGCCTTTTTCCTTGATTCACTCTCCCTTCCTATCTCTTTTTGTCTTTTTTGCCATTCTAAAGGTGAATGAGAGCCGCCATTTTCAATATAGAGAAGTATAGTGGAAGGGTTACAACCTTATATAGGTGTTGAACCGCTACTATCGACATATATTCGAGATTTTACTATCGAATCGGTAGGTTTAGAAACAGTTCTATTCGAGTGTTTTAATGTCACTCATTCGGATGGTTGCACTTTGGTCACTTGGTTTATAGAGATTGATTTGCTAGCACTATTGAGGTATTTAATTGTTTATACACATTGGTGGTACGTAGGATAAGTGCACCCAAGGGCACGTGTGTTGGAGTCTTACTGGCCGTCACTCCAGGATATAATGTATGTAGTGGTTGTGTACAAACAGAGTTACACATGAGGTATATATGGGTCCGGTATGAATTACCTGATTTAGAGAAAATCATATGGATATGTGGATAATAAATAGTACTTTCTTGATGTTTTAGGTGCAGCACACTTTGTGTGTTAATGCTTAAGCCCTAGTCCTGATGAGGCCCAGAAATTAAGGGGCTGAAACGCGTCGACAACCGTTGGAATGGACACCCTTTGAATTTAGATTTGATGACAAATAATAATCAGCAGTACGAAGTAGAAGGATCAAAATTACTGATTTCTTTAATACTGCACTAAAAAGGTGTACCTGTATTTTTGAGGAATGCTCTCGAGATAACATGATATAGAGCATCCATATAAATAAGAGGGGCTATTGTGAAACTATATGTGAATGTTTAAATTTTCATTTCTATTTTGTTTTGTAGATGTTTTCGGTAAATTGTTTGTGTGATATTTAAATAGTATAATTTTATATGTATAGCACAAAAAAGAGGAAGTATGTGAAGCACATGAAGATACAACAAAAAAATGTTTTGGAATAAATAAAACAAAATTCAATAAGAGAAATGCATATCCGTTGGATATAATTGATTTGTTGAGGTAATGGGCAGTGAGTGACAAAATAAATTGTAAAGATTTAATCTAGATGAAGTTCTCAGGTTGGGTGGGTAATTCATAAACCTGTCCTTTAATTATTAGAATTAATTGGTCCCATAGCGCATATACGTGTTGAAAGTGATAAAAACAGCCGTGGAGAGTTAAATCTAACGCTTGACCCGCCGGTTCTGTCTTGCAGGAATTTTATAGGTATTATCTAGTCTGCGCTTGATGGAGCATAGTCGCTATAATTGAAGCGATAAAGATGGATATGATGACGTCAGACGCTCATAAGTAGGTTGGCCATTATTAAATATTATTTAGTTTGATTTTTAGGAGAACCTGTGGTTTGAATACAGGGACATTATATTTAAATCGTCTCTGTGCTACTGTGTGTGTATGTGTTTCCTCCCTCCCTAATGACCAGTGTAGCTCCTTGCAAACGATGCCTGTGTCAAGGACCACTAACAGTAAATGCAATCCTGAATCATAACGGGTTAATCTGTGGTGCACTTGTGTCTGTTTATAGCTCAACAGTGGTAATGGCATAATAATTGTCATCCCTGACTATGTCGGGCATTTGTTGATAGTTGTGGCATACGGGCAGACATCATTGACATATTAAGAGCATGAGCAGCCTATTTATAGCCATCCTTGATATAATAGTGTATGCCCCTCGCATAATAATTGCCATGACTGCTATATGGTGGGCTTTCTGGCTGCTATGGAGTCCAGCCTTGGCACAATGGTGGCCCTCATATAATAGTGGGCATTATTGACATGTTAAAGGCATCCTGCTGCTATGGCAAGTGTAATAATTGGTCATTTGGATCAGAATCACTTCATGTGAGATTTGAAGCTTTTCTCATAGATTGTACTGTATTATGAACTGCCTTGTAGTAACCCTATGATCTGTTTTGGCTGGGCTGTCCTCTTCAATTTTTAGACTCGTCCAACTCTCGAAAGTTATGAGAACCTGAGGGTGTCCAGTATTAGGCTTGTGCTCATATAACAGTGGACCAGAAATGATTCCTCAAAGGCAACAGACGCCAAAATAATTACGGCGTTATTGTGTTTTTTAAACATGAAAACGAAAGTAAGTTATTCGATCAAGGCATTTCTGTCTAATTTGTCAGAAAAACAGAATACCTAATATGAAAGCCATGACGTCCACTTGGGCTGTAGTAGCGGTCTAGTGTTCCGTCGCCGGAACAGGAAGAGGGTAGACAGGAAACGGAAGGCGCCCATTTTAGGTTGTTGGCGCCGACCGTTGCGAGAACCAGAAGCTCCCGGCGCTCCGGGAATAAAGGCTATTCACAGCACCACTCTGCGTCTGTGTGATAATTTACTAACCCTACAATGGCGACGATAGATGGGATGTAAATCCACCACAAACCCGCTGACGACGCTACATCACGCATCGGGCGTGAGAAAAGCCGACACAATACCGGAGCACGGCAGAGGAGCCGTCCAGAGGCTGAAAAAAGAGCGCGAGGCTGAAATAAGAGCGCGAACGCAACAAGGTGTTCCAAACAGGCAACAGGAAGCACCTGGCCCAAGAAATAAAGAAAAAAAAAAGAATAAAACTACACCCAGGGTCGTCTCTGGCAAATCACGACCAAAGGGGCCACACACCTCGACGCTAAGCAACACAAAGCACACGCGGAGCGAACAGGGGCAAGGCACAGACAAACCCATCTCCACCACTGTGCATAGAGTCCAGCATCCTGGCGGATCTGCAGGTGCCTGCAGCGGCAACGAGCTCGGCGCGCCAGGTCAGTGAGGACAGCCACGCGGAGAGCGCCCATCTCACTGGGACAGAGCAAGGGGAAGAGAGCGACGAGGATCGCGGAGTAGAGGAGACAGGCAGGCAGCACGCGCCAGGGAGCCCCCCAGGAAGGACAAGCCACACAGAGCAAGTCAGGAGACGAGCGGCCAACATGGCGTCCCAGTCTACATCCCTCACGCAACTGGTCCCGTTTCTTACAAGAGGTGGCGAACCGGAAAGGAAATGGGAAGACTGGAAAAGGTACTTCCTGAATTATCTAGAGGTGCTAGAAGAAGAAGGTGACACCCCGTTCTCGAGCAAAAGAAAAAAGAAGATTCTGTTGCACAACTTAGGTCCAGAAGGGATCAGAGTGTACAACACCATAGTGAAAGGTGAGAGGGTCGCCACGGACACGGATGTGTTCGCCCACGCCATCGCTGATCTAGATGCACACTACCGGCCGGTGGTATGCGTCGCCATCGACAGGTACACTTTCTTTCAGAGGAAGCAGAAGAGCGGCGAGACAGTGGACGAGTATGTAGTGGCGTTGCGGAAATTGGCCCTCACGTGCAAATTTGGCCAACTGCACGATGAACTGATCAGGGACCAAATAATCATGCACACATCAAGCTCCCACATACAAGAGAAATTGTGGGTGAATGCCCCACTCAAAGAAATCTGGGCGATGGTCAAGAAGGCGGAGTTGTCGCGGCGTTGTGCGCAGGCCGCTAAAAAGGAAGCGGGAGAGTCGCAAGCAGTCTGCAGGATAATGACTTCGGCGAGAAATGAACGGCCGAGGCAAAAGGACATGCCCAAGAATCAGGAGGGTGGCAGACCCAACAGTAACTACAAATACCAGAAAGACAACAAGACTAACAAAGGAGGCAGGCCAAGCTGCTACAGGTGTGGCAGCACTGCACATCTAGGAAATGACAAGGCGTGCCCTGCATTCAGAGCGAAGTGCTCATACTGCAACATTTTTGGACACTACGAAAAGGTGTGTCGCCGAAAACCAAAGAACGCGATGGTGCGATATGTGGACCAGGAACGGGAAGAAGGCGTTAGCGACCAGGAAAGCGCTGAGGACGAGGTAGAGTTCCTATACATAGATGTCCAGGTATTGGAAATGGATGGGTCGGATACAGATAGACCAAGACTGAACATGCACATCGGCGAAGTACCAATGGAGATGATTGCCGACAGTGGAGCACCCATATCCATCGTACAGAGACAAGTTTGGGAGGAGAAGTTCACACCAAGGATCAAAGAGGCGCTCCAACCGATGGATTTGAGACCGGTCACATATACAGGACAAAAGATCCCCATGTTGGGGTACTGCCCTCTCCTCTTCGAGTTCAGAGGCCGCCACGCCAGCTGTAAGCTATACGTGGCAGAGAAGGGCCCCTCAGTCCTGAGCTGGAAGGATCAGGGAGCACTAGGAATCCAACTCAACCCAGGAGGCATCGAAAAAATCCTTCTGATGGACATGGATCAAGTGGAAGATCTCGATGTATGGAAGAAGGCATACCCCAAGGTTTTCAACGGCCAGATTGGCGAGCTAGGAAAGTATAATCATCTCATTAAACTGAAAGAGGGAGCGAAACCTGTAGTGCACAAGGTGAGGAACATCCCTTTCCGCAGCAGGGATGCTGTGCAGACTGAACTGGAAAGGTTGGAAAAAGAAGGAGTGATCAGGGCCATAGAGAGTGCAGAGTGGCTTTCACCCCTGGTGGTGGCCCAGAAGCCAAATGGCAAAGTACGACTCTGTGTTGATCTCAGGGAGTTAAACAAAAACATTGTCATCGACAAATTTCCCCTGCCCCGCATCAATGAGATGATGGCGAGGACAAAAGACGTCAAATGGTTCTCTACAGTCGATTTGTCGTCGGCATACCACCAAGTGAAACTACACCCATCGTGCAGCCACCTAACGTCCTTTATCACACCTTTCGGGTGCTATGAATTTGTGAGGATGCCGTTCGGCCTAGCTTCGGCAGCGGCGGTATTCCAAAAACTTATGCACAGATTGATGAAGGACATAAAAGACGTGTTGTTCTTTCAAGACGACATTTTGGTAATGGGCAAATCGAAACAGGACCACAACGAAAAACTCCACAAAGTGTTGCGGAGGTTACAAGAAAATGGTCTGACAGCTGAGTGGTCAAAGTGCAAGCTGGGAGTGCAGTCTGTCACGTATTTGGGTCATGAAGTGAGCGAACAAGGCATTAAACCAAAAAGGACAAATATGAAAGCCATCTTAGAGACCCCCACACCTGGCAAGAAAGAAGATGTTCGGTCATTCCTTGGGATGGCCGAGTATTACAGTAAATTCATCCCTCACTTTGCCACGAAGACGCATTTCATTCGCCAGCTGCTCAGGGAAAAGAACATATTTAAGTGGGGACCAGAGGAACAGACAGAGTTTGAGGCCCTCAAACTGGAGATGAGTGTGGCCATTCCCCTCAAAGGATTCGACCCGAGTGCGGAGTCGATCCTCACCACAGACGCCAGTGACCGCGGCCTGGGAGCAGTCCTAACGCAGAAGTCAGAGAATGGAGAGACATCTACCGTCAGTTTCGCCTCGCGATCGCTGGCTCCCAATGAAGAAAGATTCAGCGTTATTGAGAAGGAGATGTTGGCGGTGGTCTGGGCGATGGAGAAATTTAGACAGTACTTGTGGGGAGCAAAATTCCTGGTGAGAACAGACCACAAACCCCTAGTCTGAGTTCTAACCTCCAGTGGTCATGACCATGCCACTCCGAGAATTGCCAAAATGACTCTCAGACTGTTGGACTTCGTTTACGATGTAGAACACATTCCGGGGCCGCAGAACAAAGTAGCAGACTTTCTAAGCAGAGCAGCGGCCATGGATGCGGCGGACAGCGGAGAAAAGCAGGTCTGGGAGGAGTATGTGGTGGCCACCATACAAGACACGGAGGGGGTGATAAGTGCCCAAGAATGGGAAGAAGCATACAGAGAGGACGCGGAGTTGGAAGCTGTTAAAGGATACGTAGTCCACGGGTGGCCGGAAAAGAGACACCTCAAAGAAGAACTGAGGAGGTACTGGGAAGTACGGGACGAACTATCGCTAGCAGATAATCCGATGTTCCTACTCCGAGGAGATAAAGTGGTCCCACCCCAAAGCATCCTGGACCATCTAATGCCACTACTCCATGAGGGGCACCAAGGCATCAGGAAAACCAAGGCCTTAGCCAGACAAGCATACTGGTGGCCCGCCATGGATATGCAGGTTGAAAGGCACGTGCGACAATGCGAGTCATGCGCCAAGGCGGACAAATCACAGAGCCTGATAAGACCACCTTTGGGAAAGTTCCCCATACCTGATGGGCCATGGGAAATGGTATCAGTGGACATTATGGGCCCCATATTGGACAAAGAAGGGACCCAGAAGTATGCAGTAGTCCTCATCGACAAGTATTCCAAGTGGCCGGAGGTGGAGATCATGGAGCAGGGAGACACAGAAGCGGTGGTACGTTTCCTAAGAACCACGTTTGTCAGAGAAGGTATCCCAAAATTTATCACATGCGACAATGGGCCCCAATTCACTTCGACAAAATGGACTGCCTTTACGGAAAGGAACGGCATTGAGGTGAAGCATACGCCCATCTACCACCCGGCGGGAAATGGCCAGGTGGAGCGTTTTAATCGAGTGATCATGGGCACCATTCAAGCGGCCATAGACGATGGATTGGATTGGGAGAAAGAGTTGGAGAAAATGATCTGGGCTTACCGCATCACCCCGGGGAGCACGGGATACAGCCCGTTTAAAGTGCTGAGAGGTAGAGAGGCCTTCACCAAAGATAACTCGGCATGGAGGAAATTAGTGGTACAGAGCAAGTGGTCACCAGCGGTGGTTAGAAGAAACCTGGAAAAAGCTCAAGAGGTATACACGGCCCACTACAACAAGAGGAGAAACACTCGAGAAGCTGGATTGGAGAAGGGGGAGTGGGTTCGCGTAAAACTGGCCATCTTGAAGAAGAAAGGAGAAAGCAAGTTTTCTCCTCCTTTGAAAGTCGTGGAGCCCTACACCCGTTCGGCCCTGCTAAGTGACGGAAAAGTGTGGTCAATGGATCGGATGGCTAAATGTAGCAAGATTTTGAAGTGGGAAGAAGAGGCCATGGAAGGAGCAGAACAAGTAGGTGAAGAAGAAGAAAGAGAAGGTAATGGAAGGAGTGGAGAGAATGTGGAAGAAGGTATGCAGCAAGTAGCAGAGGGAGAAGGAGTTGCGGACACAAGAGGGAGAGAGAGGAGCGAGCGGAAGACTGAAAGTGAAGGAGAAGTTATGGACAAAGATAAGGGAAGCATGGAAGCAAGATCGATTGGTAAGGAGCTGGGAGCGGAAGGTAACAGAGAGAGAGTGAGGACCCGAGTGGGAAGGAGAGTAAAAGTACCTGAGAAGTTCAAGGACTATGATATGGACTGGAAGTAAGGACTTTGTTGTTAATTGTTTGATCATTGTATAAAGGGGGGAGATATGTAGTAGCGGTCTAGTGTTCCGTCGCCGGAACAGGAAGAGGGTAGACAGGAAACGGAAGGCGGCCATTTTAGGTTGTTGGCACCGACCGTTGCGAGAACCAGAAGCTCCCGGCGCTCCGGGAATAAAGGCTATTCACAGCACCACTCTGCGTCTGTGTGATAATTTACTAACCCTACATGGGCCAATTTAACATGCCACCAGATGCCATTATTTAATGCTAACCTATTTAGTATGTACAAAAGCTAGCGTTAGTTGGATTTGCTTACCTGTCTGTACTACTCAAAGGGCGGTCTAGGTTTGCTGCTTCAACTCTGCTGATATGGCAACGAACAAGATGCGGGCATGAAATATGCCAGCCCAGCGCTTGCACTTTGGATTTGTAGAGGTGGGCGTGCCCTTGAAAGCTCGAGCCTGGCTCGAGCTGGATGCCACTTTGACGGTCCTTTTCAGTACTGTAGTCTCTGGCTGGGTCCTGGGATGCCTCACAAGTCAGGATAGTGTGTCCGGAACTAGTGAAAGCTCACACGAGGGGTCATAGTGTGTCCGGAACTAGGGAAAGCTCACACAAGGGGTAATAATGAGTCTGGAACTAATGAAAGCTCGCGCGAGGGGTCACCCTGAGACAGGTAAAAGTGAAAGCTCACGCGAGGTGTCTTTTGTGTGTCCGTAACTACTGAAAGCTCACGGGGGTCATCATAGTGAGTCCGGAAGTAGTGAAAGTTCACACAAGGGGTAATAGTGTGTCTGGAACTAGTGAAAGCTCGCACGAGGTGTCTTGTGTGTGTCCGTAACTACTGAAAGCTCACAGGGTCATAGTGAGTCCGGAAGTAGTGAAGGCAAACGCGAAGGTTCAGAGTGTGACTGGAACTAGTGAAAGCTCACACGAGGGTGAGTAATAGTGAGTCTGGGACTAGTAGAGAGGGTAAACTCGAAGGGCTATAGTGTGTCAAGAACTAGTGAAAACTCGAGGGGGCCATAGTGAATCCCGAACTAGTAGTGAAGGCAAACGTGAGGGGTCATAGTTTGCTCAGGACTAAAGAGTAGGAAACGCTCTCGAGTGGGGTCATAGTGTGTCCAGCAGGGGGTGGGGCAATTTTCAGAGTGGGAGTGCCATCAAGGTCACATTAGACACAGACAAACTGAGAGGGAAAACCAGCCTGACGGGGTCTCTGTTTGTCTCTGATTAGAAAAACCTGTCTTCAGTGGAACCGCCTGCACGTGGAGGCTTGGAGTGCATGTGTGGGAGGGAAAGCTCTTCTTAAAGGAACCATCGGCCCCACAGGGGCATTCGTGTATCCAGTCTGGAGGGAGCAGAGTATAGTGAGAAAATTCCCACCCACAGGATCTTGTATTGTGTTGAGGTCTGAGCCGAGGGTTACATCTTAATTACGTTTTTGAAGTGCCTTAACTTTAACAGAGGAGAACGGACTTACCTGGCCTGAGAGGGCTGGGGGCCTGCTGGGCCTGGCGTCGCAAGGCGAGCTGGAGCGGATGGGCAGAAGGCAGGCAGGGCAGCTGAGGGGGGGGGAGCAGCGCAAGCCTCAAGGCTAGCCAGGTAGGGGCCGGGGCCGGGCAATTTAAATGATTGCAATTTGCAAATAAATGCCCCGCCGGTGATGAGTCCTGACCTGAGCGTGGCTTTGTGTTCTCTTCTCTGCTGCGCGCCCCTGATGCCACACCTTACTGTAAGTAACATGCTTATTGCGTGTGTTGTGATGAGCTCATTGCGCACCGCAATGCGCATGTGTTGTTCCTGCCCCCCCGACAAATGTAATGATAGCATTGGTCACCAGCCAGCCCCCCTGCCCAGCGTCGCGGGGCGCCGCGGAAAGGAAAGTGAAAGTCAGGAGCAGGACTCGGAGTGAAGAGTAAACATCTCTGTCCCACTCCCGCCGCCATTGATCCATCATCCACCCACCATTAAGACTACTAGTAGTAGTCACTGTCACTCACGGGCCCCGACCGGGGCCCGCACCATTCCTGCTGCAGTGCTGCCAGGCCAACCTCATGGGCCCCGGCCGGGGCCCAGCACCATTCCTGCTGCAGTGCTGTCAGGCCAGCCTCATGGGCCCCAGCCGGCGCCCCGCACCATTCCTGCTGCCAGCCTCACCGGGCCCCGGCGCAGACCGTCCATAATTTTAAAATCAATGATTCATGATACATCAATATATTAGTGAGGGGCCCCGGCGGGGCCCCCTGGAGCCCGAGGCCCCCCGCAACGCTTGTGTTACGCCCCTGAGTGAAAGGAGGGTAATGAGGAGTGATAGATACCAGTATCAAAGATGACGGGGCAAGTGCATGTAAAAGTTCAGGATGAAGAGAGAGGCTACATAAAACAACCATGACAGGCCTGTGAAGTAGAATTTAAAAAATCCACTGTACCTGTGTAGCCCAGCGAGTTGTTGTCATTGTCCGAAGTGGGAAGGGGTGTCCTGCCGTCGGTTACTCTCTCTCTAGGTCGTCGGAGTCTGTCAGAAAGAACATCAGAGCTGCTGGTGGGTCCATGGCAGAAACAGTGGATGCAACTTTCAGTGGCGCATGTCCAGACACAAAGGCATCCCCACACGACAGCCACACGCACAGTGAAAGCAGGCAACAAGAATTCCCTCTGCACAGCCTGTTCTGTATCGACCTTGATAAACTAGGTGCCAACATTGCGCATAATATCCCAAACGCTTCTTGCTGTGGAATATCGGCTTTTTGATCCCCTTTGCTCCGCTGTCCTATGACTGCCACCCCACAGCCTGTCAAGTGCTAAGTGTGGACATGGGGCACCGGCCAGCGCGAGCTGTGAGGAGCATATGGGGAAGTCGGGCTTCTGACTGCCGGCGTTGCTAATTTTTGACCCTATTGTTAATCAAAGCAATTGACTGTGATCACTCGACATCATCGCTTCATCTCATGGCAATTACAGACTCTGGGGACTTTTTCTCTTTGTGGGGAAAGGGAAAAAAACGGTGGTGTGTTCGGGCCGGAGGAGGGGAGGAAGCTGCCATTTCTGTGGAGCAGGGAGAGAGCTGAAACGAGGCACATGCCTCTAAAACAAGCACAAGCACGCAAGCACGACTCGAGCGGCAGCAGGGGGAGGGGAGAGAGGAGAGGGCCTGCACCGGATTCCCTTGCGGGAGCGAGCAGCAAGGCACGATAATTGCTAACATATGGTGCCGCTGCTCGCTCCCGTAAGGGAATTGCCAAACGTGCACGCGTTGCCATTGAAAGCAATGCAACGCTTACACATTTTTGCCCCAAAGCTGTGTCGATTGCTAAAGGTCTCCTTCCTATGCAGCGCATGGGCACTGCGTAGGCGAGACCTAAAAAACAGTGCGGTAAGCCGGCCAAAATAAAAGAAAGGGAGTCTGCCGCCATGAAGATCAAGAGCAGCTTGCAGCGCTCCCTAAAAGGATATATTTTAAAAAAAGGATTTAGGCAAGCTGCACTTTAAGGAAGGCGCATGGACGCCATTGCTCAAGATCAAACGAGGCATGCCAGTCTGCTTACAAAAGTTTGGAGGGCCACGCATAAGAATACCAAAAACGCCCTGCTGCCATTGTTAAAGGAGAAGCGCGCGTGACGGGGTATACTTCGGAAATAGTAAAAGGGACATTGTTTGTATGGAGACATATGGAACTTGGTATTACATCCTTCAACTGTGTTTTAATACGTGCTGGGTGATCCTTAGGGGGTAAAAGGTTTACTGCTGTGAAGTTCTCCAATACTTCTCAGATAGGGTATTTCAAAAATAGCCCCGCACTGGGCCTTACGCACAAAAAAAAGGTGTACCAAGAGTTTATTAATTTAAAAAAAAAAGTTTTATATAGCACTGGCTAGACCCGAAGGTAGCAGAGTGCTTTACATGAGCCAGCACATTGTTTCAGGACATTGTTACATAGTTAAATCAGTTACACTTACAGTTGCAGTTACCAGTATATGCTTAGGAGAAAAACGTGAGTTTACACAATAATATAAGATATTAGCTCGTAGCATATCCAAGACACAAGTTTTATGGGGAATGGAAGGTAACTGAGGGGGAAAGGTAAACAGGGGAGAGTAAAGCCGACAAAGTCAGGAAGATCTGAAGAGGGAAAGCACTCCAGGGGGGACAAAGCAGTCAAAGCAGTTGAGGAGAGAGACAGATAAAACCGCGAAGACCCATGAAAAACAATGTCCGATGTCTGTCTGGGTAGGTGACTGCCGAAGGGGAGACCCAGAGCAGACTCCTCTATAGCTGCATAGGACAGCTCCACTGGGCAGCGGCCAAAGGTATTCGGGCTCCTTGGTAAGGACAATCAGTTTATAGTTTCAGCCCGTGGGGCAGCGTCATAGTTCCAAAGAAGGCATCAGTCCCAGTATGAGGGGAGTTTGAAAACCCATGCTTAAAGTATTTCCAAATGCAAGTCGCTGCAGAGCTGTGGCACAGGGCACCTCTCAGACCCCTTTTGCCTTGGATAGGGGGCAGTGGCTGTTGCTGACTTTGATAGTGGTGGGCAGTGCTTTA
Source organism: Lissotriton helveticus (assembly GCF_964261635.1). NCBI lineage: Eukaryota > Metazoa > Chordata > Amphibia > Caudata > Salamandridae > Lissotriton > Lissotriton helveticus. Next base: position 123,697,092 of record NC_136073.1, on the reverse strand, counting down.
AATGGGAAATTAGAAGTGCTGGTACTCACTAATTAGACTGGGTAGGTATTTAGGGGCATGTCTGGGGGCGTGTCTTGAGTCAGGTATTCAATAATAGCCACATAAGTAAACTTTAACGCAAATTCTCTGATTGTCAGGTAAAGCGCTTAAATGCTCATGGGCCAAATTTCGCGCAAAATCAAACGGCCTCCTTAAATAAGAGACATGGCAAGCATCAGTTTCTATGTCTTACATGCAGAGCCCAATTTTTGGCAATTTGATATTGCGTGAATTTGGGCCATGGGCATTTAAGCGATTTACATACAATCAGAACATCTGCATTAAAGCTTACTTTTTTAAGACCCCTGGTTAAGGGAGTTGTCCAGAACCACAGGAGAATGAGCGGACGTCCGGATTCGACCCTGGTTCTTCAGTTCCACTCTCGGCACCTCTGAACATATCCTCATTCTTGTTGCGATGCCAATAAGAAGCAGAGCTGCCACTAGAGTCAAATTTCAGGTGGGGGGTGGGGGGGTAATTCTTTCAGCAATAGGCAGCAGAGATGCAGGGGCTCTAAGAAGGGGTGAGAAACAACAAAGTCTCATTAAAAAGCAATTGGTCTTTTAAAGACCTGTGAAGTACTCGGGTGCGGCTGTGTGCGCGCCCCGTAAGCGGTCTCATCCCGGGCTGCCACACGACGGGGGAGGAGGGATGGGGTGACTGAAGCCCTTTGATCCCAATGGGCTTGCTCGCCTGATGGGAACCTAACACTGCAGGAGCACCCCAGCACAGAAATACACAGGCTGTCTGTTGCCAGCCAGAGCAGCACCTCAACAGGTGCCATCTGTTTCATGTACTCATACTTGAGGGCCTGAGCCCTGCTGCTTCATGGAGTACCGGTACTCTTCTTGAGCGAAAATAAGTTCCGGTACTCAGGGGGGAAAAACTGAGAAGTGCCAGTACTCAGTACTTGTGAGTACTGGCCCATTTAAAGCACTGGTGGTGGGGCATAATGCAGCTGCAGGTAAGAGTGGTGGGGCGGTGGGGCCGGCTGAGGAGGATTTTGAGAGATGACCACGAGGGAACGTTAATTATTTATTTAATTTTCCCTTGTGGTAGTCTCTTTAAATCCCCCCAGCTGGCCCCACCGCTCTTGCCTTCAGCGGCCGTGGCTGTATAAATGTGACTTAACTTGACGTATTTTGAAGTACTCCGAGTACAGAGGTTAATCCTGCCAGCCTGTAAAGATGTAATTTATCTGGGAAAAATAAGCCTGATCTCCCCAGTCAATCCAAGCACTGCTCTTATGCTTCATATAATACTAAGCAGCATAACGCCAGCGCTAATGCTATCTGGGGCAAGCAAGTACAACGCTTCATTGAATCCCGATGAGCTGTTTCTTTGCTGATGCAGCTCCATGGGTGCCTTCAATGTGGAAGTCTGAACTGCGCATGTCAGGTTGGCCTTAGCAAAAATACCGGCCATTCTGACATGCACAGCTCAGTTTCAGCCTCAGGTGCTCCTCTTACCTGCGTTGAGCTCTGTAGAACTGCCCTAAGGAAATACAATGAATGGAGGTATGGCCATGTGGGGCTAATTTCATTTGTCAAAAATAGCCTTGGACCATAGTGGCTCGCAGCAGTAGGTGATCAGCGGTCCTGTGCCCCTATGAAGAAGCCGCCGCTGGGAATGGAGTCCTCACCCTATAACTGGTTGGTGTACTTTGCACACCCGCATCCAGCCCCAACTTGTGCCTGCTGGGACTGACTGCTGGCTGTTATTTCAGAAGAGACAGTTGAACAGCGGCACCGCCGTCAGATGGAAGCACACTCTGGCGCTGCCTACTGCATTTGAGATGGTTTTTAAAATTCTTTTATAAATTGCTTTCTTTTTCCACTGGCTAGTATGGATGCAAGAAACATACTGAAAGGTCCAACATGATGATTTTTACATTCTTTCAACAATATCCAACGTTTTGGGGTGAAGCAGTTCGAGCTAAGGTGTCAGAGGCTAGAAGGTTGTGTATTGTACTGAGCCACCTTGATTTTACTGCGGTGGTGTGGAGTGCAAAAAAACGATGGATTTAGGCCCAGATCCTTGTACTGGGGTGAATGTATGACATTGTTCTACATTCTGTCCATCAACTGTGTTTTTTGTAATTTTCACCCCGAGTGGGCTGGGTATGCTCAGACGTGAGTCCCAGGCTCTCCACACCACTGGAGTCAAGCTATCCAGGCTGAATGAAGGCTGATAGCCAGAAACCGGTCCTTGGATGCTTGATTCCGTTCTGGGAAAGACATGGCTTGGTAGTTCGGACTGGACTTTTCCCATGTGGCAAAGGGTCAGAGCTGATTTGCATATAGCCAGTGTCTAACCCAGGGTGTTGTGGAGTGCAAAAAAACGATGGATTTAGGCCCAGATCCTTGTACTGGGGTGAATGTATGACATTGTTCTACATTCTGTCCATCAACTGTGTTTTTTGTATCTTTTAGAAGTTGGCACATGATCAGCGTCCTCCTATTAACAGGGTTGGAATACATCTTTTGGAGTATTGCCAACGGGGTGGTGCTATGAAAGAAGGCCTAGCACTCAGAAGTTAGACCCCATTGTTGGTCATGAAGATGGGTGATCATCAGCCACTTCTTATGGAGTTTACCAACGGGTGGCAACATGATCCAAACCCCTCTGTAATTGTTGAAAGGTGGAGAGCTGTATAACAACTGTATTCATGTGTTTGGCAGATCTGCTGAGGCCTAGAACAGTGCTGGACAGCAATATAACACTACTGCTTCAAAAAGTGAAGCTTCTACTACAAATGTGAATGCATATTTGCTTGTATACACCAAAAGCAATCGAGCAACGAAATGAATCTTTAACTTCTCAATCCCGGAGTAGTCTCCTTGGGGTCCTGAACTACATCCCACTGCCTAAAGTAATTACGTTGCTACTGGACAGCCAAGTATACCTCCACCATCCCAGGCCTAGTGCCTATTTCGCACTCAAAACAACGCTGATCAGAACGTATTAGTGGGGACAGCATTTGTCAGTAAATTAAGCATAACATTTCACCACGCTGATAAGCAGTAAAATCAAGGTGGCTCAGTACAATACACAATTTCGAACGAGTTATAAACTATTAAAAATATACATATGACCCAATACAATAGTGAAGTGTTTTAAGAAGCAGTTCCGAGTCTCCGGTTTCCTCTCTTCAGTAATACTGATTTTTGCTCAACTCGCTCACCATGGCAATGCGTCCTAAAAGAGGAACAAACGAGAATTGAGCACGACATATAGCACTAAAAAAAATCTAGAGGATCAAACATCACCATACCTGGTGCAAAAGGGTCAGGTTATCTCCATGTCAGCACACCAAGTATTTCAATAAAATCGAAGAAAACAAACGTACATAGTTCGTGTGTCGGAATATATGCACAGGACGCCAAACGCTGCAAATACTGGCACACCTCCAGAATAGTCCAGAAACGCTTTCTTTTACTGCCAATGGGAGAGAGAAGCTTAAACAACGCTGCAGCAATCGAGCAACGAAATGAATCATTAACTCCTCAATCCCTGAGTAGTCTCCTTGGGGTCCTGAACTACATCCCACTGCCTAAAGTAATTATGTTGCTACTGGACAGTCAAGTATACCTCCACCATCCCAGGCCTAGTGCCTATTTCGCACTAAAAACAACGCTGATCAGAACGTATTAGTGGGGACAGCATTTGTCAGTAAATTAGGCATAACACGACAGAGGCTGATGGAGCGTGGGCATTTCCGTCGTTTTTGTTGTTACCACAATAACACCGTGTGACTTGCGTCGCACAGGATGGGTTCCACGTGTCAGCCACCTTTACACAGCAGGTTTTGTGCATGCTGCAGGGATTGGCTGGCTCCTGTGCATTAGAAGCAGTGGGTGCCACAGGTCAGGGCCGAGGCAGCGACCGCAGCATTTCAGGACTAAGGTGCATTGTCAGAGCTGAGGGCGAGTCCCGTTACTGGGGGTGCAGGGTGCAGCGGATCAGTGTTGGAGCTGGGAAGGAGGGGCAGAGGGAGTATTAGCCAGGACTAAGGTGCATTGGCAGAGCTGATGGCGAGACCCATTACTGGGGGTGCAGGGTGCAGCGGATCAGTGTTAGAGCTGGGAAGGAGGGGCAGAGGGAGTATTAGCCAGAACTGAGGTGCATTGGCAGAGCTGAGGGCGAGTCCCATTACTGGAGGCGCAGGGTGCAGCGGATCAGGGTTGGAGCTGGGGAGGAGGGGCAGAGAGAGTATTAGCCAGGACTGAGGGGCATTGGCAGAGCTGAGGGCGATTCGGAGTCTCATTATTGGGGGTGCAGCGGATCAGGGTTGGAGCTGGGAAGGAGGGGCAGAGGGAGTATTAGCCAGAACTGAGGGGCATTGTCAGAGCTGAGGGCGAGTCCCATTACTGGAGGCGCAGGGTGCAGCGGATCAGGATTGGCGCTGGGGGGGAGGAGGGGCAGAGGGAGTATTAGAATAGCAGGAGACGCTGCCAGGACTGAGGGGCATTGGGAGAGCTGTCGTGAATCGTCAGGTGGACGCGCACCGGCCTGCGATCCTAATTAACACCAAAAAACTGGGGTCCGAGGGGGTGGGGGTATGTGGGGGCATGTCTTACCTCGCAGAGCGTCGGAGAAGCATCCAGGCACTAGCCAGTCGCTGACCTCAAGCTGCTCGGGCTGGAGGGTCCTCTCGGGCCCGCCAGGTGCAGACCCTCTGATGCTCGGAGTGGGCAAGCTCTCAGATGCCAGCTAGGGGCAGCCTTCCTCTGCTAGGACAGAAGCAGATAACATCAGGGCCGCTGCGGGTTGTATTTGATGCCCCGTGGGTGTGTTTGGGGGGGGGATGTCAGGCCCCCGTCGGTGTCACCCCTCTAGTCCCCTGCTGCACTCTCGGCACGGGGTGATGCGGGATGCTGAGGCCATCGCAGAAATGTTTAGGAAAAGTGAAGGAGCGGGAAAAAGCATTCCCTGTGTGTGTGTGTGTGCTTCGAAATGCCGAGTCGGGCGGAGCTAGGCACTACGCAGGGCAGTTTGCATGAGCCCGGGAGCCGAACATGCCATCAGGATCTACACCTAGTGCCATTAGACAATACCAGACACGACAGAGGCAGATGGAGCGGACTGAAACAAGAACAAGGCAACGAGACGAGACGGGGTGACGGACGAGCGCGGAGCATTCAGGAGGGGGCGGGGAGGAGAAAACTGAAGATGCAGTATGTAGAGGGGAGGGGAACACGCGCATCAAGCAGAGAGGGGGCTGGGGGACTGTGGGGGCAGCATAAGAGATAGAGAGCCTCCAACAGGGGTGCAGGAGCACTAAAAACGGCATAAACGGGGGCAGAGACAGAGGCTCGATGCTCACCTTCACTGCGGTGAAAAAAAATGGTGGCCGCAAGCTTCCAAATTTTTCGGAATCGGGGCGTGGTTTTGTGGTTCTGAGTGACAGACAACGTCACTGTCTAAAGAACAGCAAAACTTACGCCCCCAAATCCTAAAAAGACGGGGCTAAATTGGAGTGACGCATCTCTCCTCCAATGGCTGGCCTCCGTTTAGGAAGCCAGCCAATGGAGGAGAGACGGGGCAGGGAGGCGGGTTAAACAGCACTACTAAGAGACATTAAATCTCCGACCCCAGACTGCGCAAGCGCAGCCTTTAGGTCCTCGACATAAAAAAACGCTTCTGTTTGGTATTACAGAAGGGATCAGAGATGCTTGGGCAGCCCTTTGCCCATATGGATTAGATACGGGCATATTTTTGCACCCATATAATCCTAAAACTGTGTTCCCTCATTTGCATGGGGTGTGGCATGTCCTAAGTAATCTCTGAAAACCAACAATAAAGAAGTGATGATTACAATTATATTTACGATGAACTAACGTAGTGATATAGGAAGGATACACGGAAGGTGGGATTTCAGCTAGTCAGAAATTACTCCCGAAAATCACTTCTTTCTCCAGAGTGGTACTCTAAAACCACACAATGTTCAGATGGACACCAACCTCACACTGACCTCCCTCTGTCAGACTCCTGAGTCCGAAGACAACTAACCTAGACCAGCACCCCCCCATGCTGTAACCCACTTTATCACGACTTGAATGTTCTTACCAGTTCTGGTGTGTTGGAGAGTTTCTTGACTTTGGCTCGTGAGGGTTCTGGTCTGTTCGAGGTGAGGGCAACCTTTACTGATAGCCACGGTGCTGCTGACAATGAAAAGCCAGAGTAGACTGCCATCCAAAAGGAGTCCAAAGAGATAAAAACCCCGTAGGCAAAAACCCCTGTTGAAGGTGGAGACTCTAGAAACAGAAAGGAAGGACCCTACAAATATGAGCAATCACCAGCAAGGAGTAGAGAATAGAATGCAAGAATTACAAATAGAAGTAGAAGGTTAAAAGGAATCCAAAGTGGAACAGGAAGTGCCAACCGGAAACAAAAATACACCAGGCAGGAGCAAAGGTCACCAACAGGAGCGAGGACACGCCAGCAGAAGCAAGGAGTGTTGCAACGCAACGCAATGAAGGATTCAGCCCCTCAAATACCCATAGGCAGGAAGTGATGCTACAGGAAGTGTTGTAATAGGAAGTGATGTAACAGGAAATGAGCTGTTGCCATCTTGGATAGGGAAAAGGAAATGGAAGGAATAGGAAAGGTTGGCATCTTGGAAAGGGTAAAATAAAGAACTTCCCCATGGGAAACAGGACAGAGGACTCATGGGAAGAAGAAGTAACAAGATGTTACCAAGAAAATATACTGGAAGCCACAGTGAACGTGAAAAACAAAAGGTGAGTGAAAATATGCCCCCCAGAAGTACTGGAAGCTGCATCTCCCAAATTGGAGCTGCAGTGTTCTTTTTGTGTATTAATGAGCATTAACGGGCCACTGTGTGGTGCAGCGGTGTGCCTGACTAGACATAAGCGTTGTGGAGTGAAACTGCGATGCTGAAACAGAGGGCGGCCTTGCAGCACTGCAATGAGTCCGAGAGGAAGGAGGCATCGCGGGGGCATCGCAGGCTGCACCGCGGCTTTCGATGATGAAGCAGGAAGCACCAGGGGCTGAGTCATGGCCCACGGCACAACTGTAGGTCCCCCTCCCGAAGCCCCAGGTTTGTTGGGAAAAAGCCAAAAAAATCTGCAGACAAGAACAGGTGCGCGCACAGAGTCAGCATCCTCCCAAGACCTATCACTGGGAGGGTAACCTTTCCAATGAATTAGGAACTGCAAGATGTTCCTAAAGACCCGGGAATAACAGATTTCCTAGACCTCATATTCAGGAACATTATTAGCCGAAACAGGAGGAGGTAGGGAAAAAAATCTTCTTATAGGGATCTGTAACATAAGGTTTCAATTGTGAAGTATGGTAAACATGGTGTATTTTGCAAGAACGTGGTAGTAGTAGACAAAAAGACACTGGGTTCACCACTTGAGTGATTTGAAAGGGTCCATAAAGGCGTGTCTTTAATTTACTAAGGGACAAATATAAAAGTTTTGAGGGAAGCCAAACTTTACAACTAACCTGATATAATGGAGACTGACATCAAAGGACGTCAGCGGTGTCTTTTATTTTCTTTTAAGCTTCCTGAAGATTAATGTGTACTTTCTCTCTGACCACTCGGAGATATCGGATAAAAGAGACTGCTTCTGGAGCTGTAGTGTCTTTTAAAACAGTTGGAAAGGTCCTAGGATGGTAACCATACAGGCAAAAAAATGGTGTAGTATTTGAGGCACTATGGACAGTGTTGCTATGGAAATATTCTGCTAAGGGTAGATATGAGGACCAGTCATTTTGGGTGGAATTGCAAAAGCAACAAAGGTATTTTTCTAGCCCCTGATTTAAACGTTCAGTTTGATAATTTGTCTCGGGATGAAACCCTGAGGATAAGGATACTTCAATATGAAGGGATTTGCAAAAGTGTTTCCAAAACAGGGATATATACTGAGGGTCTTGGTCCGATATAATGATCCGTGGAAGACCATGAAGGCGGTAAATCTCCTGTGTGAGGATTTTCCCAAGTTCTTTTGTGGTAGGTAGTTTCCTTAACACAGTTGAAATTTGCCATTTTGGAAAAGGAGTCTACTGTAACCATAATGATTTGGTTACCTGCAGAAGGAGGTAGAGAGGAAATGAAATCAGTTGACACGTTAAGCCATGATGCTGGTGGAACAGGTTGGAGTAACCCCACAAGTTTAGTGTGGTCTTTTGTCTTGAGCACAGACAGGACAAGAGGACACATAGATCTCAGTGTATTTTCTTATTGATGGCCACCAAAATGTGAGAAGTTGGCCTGATATATAATGTTCACTATTCTAGTGAGCACTTTGTATCAGTCCAAACAACCCTTATTGATGATTGGTTGTAAGTCAACCTTATAGACCAGCTATCCTAGTAGCATGGATACAAGCAGTCTAAGGCTAAGACTCTAGAGGGCGTGTTAAGCCAGCTGTTTTACCATCACATTACCCTTTGAACACCAAGTGAAAGGACACCACACAAGTTGTTATGAAAATAAACAGATATTTATTTATAACAAGACTACCCTGAACTCTTTATGAGTCAGGGAGCTAAGCACACAACAAAACTCTTACGAAAATACTTTAAGTCGCACAATTTACACAAATGCCCTAGGGGCACGAAAAACCATATACACAATAAGTGGAATGCGAATTACTAGCAGGTAAGTAACTATTCTCATAGACTTTAGAATCGCTAGGCCTACAATTCTAAACACTTGGATTAGATGCAGGAGGCCTGTGGACGTCGTGTGCAGAGTGGGAACTCTCACGCGTAAGGCGGGAAAAAGTCTATGGAGGCTAGTAAAGACAAAGTTACTGTTCTCGGGCGAACCCGACTAGGTGGGTCGAAAACAAGGGTGGATCCGAACACTTAGAGTGTTGGACTATGCTGGAGCACCGGAGTACTCGGTTTACCTAGCCCAGGGGCTGCGGCTGCATAGGGTTGAAGTTACGTCGGAAACCCTCGTTGAAGAACCAGGAGCCTGAAGAAAGAAGTTGCTGGCAGGCGGCCAGTGAAGAAAGTTCGTGGTGATCCAAGCCTGGATCAGGGGAGAAGAAGACCTGAAAGCAGAGGGGACCAAGTTCTGAATCACTAGCCAGTGATTTAGGTGGGCACCAGAGTGGCACCGGACGAAGTCACCTCGACCAGGTGAGTGGGCGCTGCTGGGCTCTGCAGTCTCTCGGACCAGGAGGCGTTGTCGGCGACCAGGATGGAGGTGCGAGCTGTCCCACGAAGGTATCTGCTGCTGACGTCGCTGGACCCAGGATTGGGCAACAAGTCTTGGCAAATGCAAGGCCCACGCGGTGGACCTAAAATGGCGTCTTGAGTGGACCAGGAGGGTCCAGGGTGCTCCTCTGTTGGAGGGGAGCAAGGGCTAGTCTGGGGCAACCAGACCAGCAGTGTTTGTCGTCGTGGAGCGTCGTGAGAGGGCCACTAGCCAACGGGCAAGCGACCTGGACAACGCGGTGAGCAGCAAAGAGCAGAAGGGCCCCACGCAGATCTCGTGGATGCAGGGGGGCTGAACTTCGGTGCTGGAGCTGCTCAGGGTCGGGGTTTCTCTTACCCCTAAGCACTCGGTCGAGGGTCACTCGGGAGTCGTGCTGGTCAAGCGTCGTGCAGTCTTGAAAGATGGCCGGTCCCTCGAGGTCTCGTCACACCCACGGATCACAGCTGGGCTGATGATGCAGGTTGAGGTCAGAGGTGCCAGGGAAGCCGGTTCTCGTCGTGCTGGGCAGTCTTGATCCGGAGGAGAGACTTACAGCAGACCGTGATGCTTGGTTGGTGCCTGCTGCTGCAGGGTGACTACTCCTTAGTCACAAGGGAGAAATCTTGAGAAGAGTCTTGAGGTCCTTTCGTGGAAAGTTGGTTCAGGATTCAAAGATGATCTGATTTGGAAGGGGGCCAGTTCCTACCTTTATCCTGAAAAAGGGGGCTGGCACGCGACTAAGTCCTGCCCTATGGGTGGGACCAGGAGGGGGGTGGTTACACCCCTCTCCTTTAGCGGGCTTTTCCCCAGAGCAGGGGCTGGAGTGCCCCTGGAACTGGTTCAAGCCGGCCTATGCACAGTGAGCACCGGGGTGCCACTTGCAGTCACCTTCCTCTAAAGCCCTGCCTACCTAGGATACACAAAATCCTGTCTGGGACGGTGCTGGCACCGCCCCTGACAGGAAACCCTTTGTCCTTGCCTCCTGCTCTGGGAGGACTCCCAGCAGCAGGAGGGCAGACTGGTGTCTCGGTGGCAGCATCCATTTTGTGGAGCTAAGGCTATGTCTGACTTTAAACGGGGTTACAGGTTACATACATGTCGTGTCCCTCTAGAAGGGTGGAATGCTAACCCCGTCGCCAGAATTGGCGTATGCCAATTCGTATGACACCTTACTCGACATGTTTTGATAAAGCGATACCAGAGTTGGCATATAACCGCGAGGATTATAATGCACTTAAGAGTATATGGTATGCGATATCATGGAAACGGCTAAGGGATGGATCCCGAAAGCCGCAGACAGGCTCAGCTCATGCCAGAGCACTATCTCACACGATTCCAAGCACTCTGCCTTCAGGATTGTCAAGGCCTGCCATAGGAGTGACTGATAGGAGATCTGTGTGCCCATTTAGGTTTAGATATAGGAATACTATATCTAAAGCAAAGGGTGAGTACACCACCTTGCCCCCAGCTGTCAAGCAGCCAGTTGTGTCTGTTTGGTTAGTCAGTCCAGGGGTGGCATAATACATGCTGCAGCCCCTGTGAGACTTCTGGGTGCACCTCAGCCCTGGGTACAGGGACTTAGAGAGGGCCCAGTGCCAATTCAGTACCTGGGTACAATTTGGAATAGAGAGAACAGCTAGGCTGTGGGTCTGATTAGCAGGCCCACAGCCAGGGAAAGTCGTAAACCAGTGAAGCAAAAAGCAAAAATCTGGGTGATCATAGGATTGCAGACCCTACTCTCCTACATGACCCCCCCAAACTTTGGGACAATAAGCTAACCTTGACCAGGTGAGTCTTCTTGCTCTAAGTGGAAATACCTGGAGAGCCCATCAGCATTGCCATGATCAGTACCAGGTCTATGCTCCACTGTAAAATCCATCCCCTGTAGGGAAATGGACCACCTAAGTAGTTTGGGGTTTTCACCCTTCATCTGATTTAGCCTCAAGAGGGGCTTATGGTCGGTCTGAATCTTGAAGTGAGTGCCAAACAAGTATGACCTCAACTTCTTCAGGGCCCAAACCACAGCAAAGGCCTCCCTCTCAATAGCTGACCAATTTTTCTCTCTGGGGGTCAGCCTTCTGCTAATAAAAGCAATGGGCTGGCCGTTACCATCAAAATTCAGCTGAGATAGAACAGCTCCCACACCCAACTCAGAAGCATCTGTTTGGACAATGAATGTTTTGGAGTAGTCTGGACTCTTTAGGATAGGTGCTGTGCACATGGCCTGCTTTAGGTCATTGAATGCTTTCTGACAGCTTGCTGTCCACTGAACTTTCTTTGGCATCTTCTTACTTGTCAGGTCATTAAGTGGTGTCACAATGGACCCATAATTCTTGACAAATTTCCTATAGTAACCAGTCAGGCCCAAGAAAGCTCGAACCTGAGTCTGGGTGGTTGGAGGAGCCCAGTCCTGGATGGCCTGTATCTTGCTCTCCAATGGCTGAACCTGGCCTCCACCTACAAGGTGGCCCAGGTATACAACCTGTGTCTGCCCTATCTGGCACTTGGTGGCCTTGATAGTGAGGCCTGCCTTTTGCAGAGCCTCTAACACTTTCCTCAGGTGGACCAGGTGATCCTCCCAGGTGGAACTAAAGACAGCTATATCATCAAGATATGCTGCACAGAAGTCATCCAGCCCAGTGAGAACTTGATTCACCAGCCTTTGGAAGGTGGCAGGTGCATTTCTCAAACCAAAGGGCATTACCACAAATTGATAATGCCCACCAGGGGTAGAAAATGCTGTCTTGGGTTTGGCCTCCTCAGCTAACCTGATTTGCCAATACCCAGCTGTCAGGTCAAATGTACTTAAGTAGTTGGCAGAAGCCAATCTATCATTACGTTCATCTGCTCTTGGTATTGGGTGGGCATCAGTCTTAGTGACTGCATTGAGTCCTCTGTAGTCTACGCAACACCTCATCTCTTTCTTACCACCCTGGGTGTGAGGCTTTGGCACTAGAACTACTGGGCTAGCCCAAGGGCTATCTGAGGGCTCAATGACTCCCAGCTCCAACATTTTCTGCACCTCTGTCTTGATGCAGTCTCTGACATGATCAGGCTGTCTGTAGATTTTACTCTTGACAGGCAGACTGTCCCCAGTGTCAACTTCATGGGTACACCAATCAGTTTGGCTGGGTGTCAGAGAAAACATATGTCTGAAGGATTGCAGAACTTGTCTACAATCCTGTTGCTGATGCTCAGAGAGGCTGCCACAAAAGACAACACCATCTACTGACCCATCATCAGGATTCTGAGTGAGCAGGTCTGGGAGAGGGTCACTCTCTTCCTCCTGCCCCTCATCTGTGGCCATGAGCAAGCCCATGTCCTTCCTGTCAACATATGCCTTGAGCCTGTTCACATGGAGCACCCTGAGGGGGCTCCTGGGAGTTCCAAGGTCCACCAGGTAGGTGACCTCTCCCTTTTGCTCAATGATTGTGTGGGGCCCAGACCATTTGTCTTTGAGTGCTGCTGGGGCCACTGGCTCCAGCACCCACACCTTCTGTCCAGGCTTGTACACAGTCAGGACAGCCTTTTGGTCATGCCAAGCTTTTTGGAGTTCTTGGCTGGCCTCAAGGTTTTTAGATGCCTTTTCCATATACTCAGCCATCCTGGAGCGGAGACCAAGTACATAGTCCACAATGTTTGTTCCAGGCTTTTTGAGAGGTCTCTCCCATCCTTCCTTTACCAAACAAAGGGGTCCTCTTACAGGATGCCCAAACAGAAGTTCAAAAGGGCTGTAGCCAACCCCCTTCTGTGGGACCTCTCTGTAAGCAAACAAGAGGCAGGGTATCAGGACATCCCATCTTCTCCTAAGAGGTTCAGGTAGTCCATGAATCATCCCTTGTAGGGTCCTGTTGAATCTCTCAACAAGCCCATTGCACTGTGGGTGATAGGGTGTAGTGAACTTGTAGTTGACACCACATTCCTTCCACATTGCAGTCAGGTATCCTGACATGAAGTTTGTACCTCTGTCAGAGACAACCTCCTTAGGGAAGCCCACTCTGGAGAACACTCCAATTAGGGCTCTTGCCACAACAGGTGCTGTAGTGGTCCTAAGGGGAATAGCTTCAGGGTACCTGGTGGCATGATCCACTATCACCAGTATAAACTTGTGCCCTGATGCTGTCTGGGGTTCCATTGGACCAACAATGTCAATCCCCACTCTCTCAAAGGGTACCCCCACCACAGGTAGTGGTATGAGGGGGGCCTTTGTTGTGCCACCTGATTTGCCACTGGCTTGGCAGGTTACACAGGAGCGACAAAACTCCTTGGCATCTTCACTCATGTGAGGCCAGTGAAAGTGTGTGACAAGCCTGTCCCACATCTTTGTCTGGCCTAAGTGACCTGCAAGGGGAATTTCAAGGGCCAAGGTTAGAAGGAAACCTCTCTGAGACAAGGGGATGACCAGCCTCCTGGTCGTACCAGGCTTGGGGTCTCTTGACTCAGAGTAGAGGAGTCCATCATCCCAGTATACCTTGTGGGTACCTGTGGCATTCCCAGCAGCCTCAGCAGCAGCCTGCTGTCTGAGGGGTTCAAGTGAGGGGCAGTCCAACTGTGCCTTACCCAGGTCTGCTCTGGAGGGTCCCCCTGAGCCCAGAAACTCAACCTGATCAGGTTCAAGTTCTTTAGGCTCAGTTTCCTTCAGTTCCTTGAGATCAGCCTCCTCAGAGACTTGATCCTCAACCTGGGGCAAGGGGGAAGGCAATGCCTTAACCCTACTGCTCCTTCTCTTGGGAGGTGTCTGGTCCATTGTTCCAGGATCCAGCACCTGTTCAGTGGGGCATTTCTTTGCCTGTGACCTAGTCACAGCAAGCACATGTGCTGGCAAGCCTAACATTTCCATGTGAGTCCTCTGCTCCACTTCTGACCATAGGGATGTTTCCAAATCCTTGCCCAACAGACATTCTACAGGGAGGTCTGAACTAACCACAACTTTCTTTGGGCCACTTACCCCTCCCCAGGAGAAATCAACAATTGCCATACTATGGTGGGTAGTGACATTGCTGGCATTGGTCACTAGGTACTCTGGACCTAGCATGATCTGTCCAGGGTCCACAAAGTTAGGTGTCACCATGGTGACACTGGCACAAGTGTCCCTGTAGGCCTGAGCCATTTTTCCATTGATCAAAGGTGTCTGCCTGTATTTGCCCAAAGTATTGGGACTTGTGTCAGGGGATATATCTACATCCCCTGTACAGACAAGGACAGCCTGAGTGAGGGTGCCAACTAAGTTGCCAGACCCCTCAGTTCCCAAGGTTAACCCAACTAATGCCTTGGGAGGAGCACTACCACTACTGACTGTACTAGGGGGTGCAGTTGCCTTAGGGGCTGTAGTGGTAGGAGGTTGCCCTCTTCTTTTGGTGCACTCACTAAACCAGTGAGATTTACTTTTACAGTACTGGCACCACCTTTTTGACTGGCCTTCTGGAGTCTTCTTTTTCTGCTGTGAAGCCTGACCCCCACCCTCTTTGGTTTGTTGGGGACCTGTCGAAGACTTCTGGTCATTTTGTTCACTCTTAGTATTACCCTTCTGGTCTGCTTTCTTCTGACCACCCTGGTTCTGGTTCTGGTTCTGGTTCTGCTTGATCCTTGTTCTGACCCATTCACAATCCACAAAGTCAGACCAGTCCTGAGACTGAGTTTTCTGGGTGTCTCTGAACAGCAACCTGTACTGCTCAGTTGTTAAGCCAAACCCATCAACCAGTGTATTTTTCAGGACCTGGTAATTGTTAGCATCCTCCACTCTTGTAGTGAGGATCTTATCTCTACCTTTGCCATCAAAGGAGAGCCACAGTATAGCTGCCCACTGACTTTGGGGAATGCACTGCACAGTGCAGGCCCTCTCCAAAGCAGCCATCCATTTCTGGATGTCATCCCCTTGCTTAAAGGGGGGCACTATCTTTGTCAGGTGTTTAGTATCTAAACCCTTCTTTTTTTCTCTTGGGAGATTGCTGCCACCAGTGGGAGTTAACCCACTCATCTGCTGCTCTCTTGCAAACGCAAGCTTCTCTTTGGCCAGGGCAAGTTCTTCCCTTTCAATCCTCAGAGTAGCCTGTCTCATCCTAGCTTCACGCTCTATTCTCTGAGGGGAAGTCAATCTCCTCTGGGGAGAGTTCCTCCTCCTCTGAGAAGAGGCATTAGAGTGCAGAGATCTATTGGAGTCCCTAGAAAGAGATCTATCTCTCCTAACTCCAAGGTTAGGCCTACTCAGGGTCAGTACTGGGGGTCCCCCAGATCCTAGCCCAAGGAGGTCTAAGTTGGCCCTGGTAAGTCTTCTGACTACCTCAAGACCTTTATCTGCCTCATCCCCAGAGAGTTCCTCAAGATCCTCCTCCTCAACTGCTTTGTCAGTGTCAAGGAGGTCTGGATCCCCAGTGGTACCCTCTAAGGCTGGCATATTCCCATCTAGCTGAGAAATCTTTCTCGCATCATAGGTCTCTAAGAGACCTATCAGAAAGGGAATGGTGGGGTTAGACCCCTGTTTCAGTTTCCTGGAGGTACACACTTGTCTCATCTCCTGGAAACTGAGAGCTGCATATCTTGAAGTGACCTGTGGAGGGTCAATGCTTACCAGGGGAGTCTCAGTGGACTCTCCATGGTTAGACATGCTTTTCTAGTGAGGTGTAAGTGGTGCACTTACCTACACTATTTGTTTGCCTACTGATCCCTTGCTAGAGTTGTAGTTTAGGGTGTGCTAGGCCCTAGGAGCTACAACAGCTGGTTCAGTAGAACTCAGAGTATTCTAAGCTAAGTTATATGTACCTTTAGTACTTATGTGATCTTTCAAATGATATTCTTAGGATATGTGTGGTAAAACAACAGCAAGCTCAAATCCCACCGCTGCCACCAATGTGAGAAGTTGGCCTGATATATAATGTTCACTATTCTAGTGAGCACTTTGTATCAGTCCAAACAACCCTTATTGATGATTGGTTGTAAGTCAACCTTATAGACCAGCTATCCTAGTAGCATGGATACGAGCAGTCTAAGGCTAAGACTCTAGAGGGCGTGTTAAGCCAGCTGTTTTACCATCACATTACCCTTTGAACACCAAGTGAAAGGACACCACACAAGTTGTTATGAAAACAAACAGATATTTATTTATAACAAGACGACCCTGAACTCTTTATGAGTCAGGGAGCTAAGCACACAACAAAACTCTTACGAAAATACTTTAAGTCGCACAATTTACACAAATGCCCTAGGGGCACGAAAAACCATATACACAATAAGTGGAATGCGAATTACTAGCAGGTAAGTAACTATTCTCATAGACTTTAGAATCGCTAGGCCTACAATTCTAAACACTTGGATTAGATGCAGGAGGCCTGTGGACGTCGTGTGCAGAGTGGGAACTCTCACGCGTAAGGCGGGAAAAAGTCTATGGAGGCTAGTAAAGACAAAGTTACTGTTCTCGGGCGAACCCGACTAGGTGGGTCGAAAACAAGGGTGGATCCGAACACTTAGAGTGTTGGACTATGCTGGAGCACCGGAGTACTCGGTTTACCTAGCCCAGGGGCTGCAGCTGCACAGGGTTGAAGTTACGTCGGAAACCCTCGTTGAAGAACCAGGAGCCTGAAGAAAGAAGTTGCTGGCAGGCGGCCAGTGAAGAAAGTTCGTGGTGATCCAAGCCTGGATCAGGGAAGAAGAAGACCTGAAAGCAGAGGGGACCAAGTTCTGAATCACTAGCCAGTGATTTAGGTGGGCACCAGAGTGGCACCGGACGAAGTCACCTCGACCAGGTGAGTGGGTGCTGCTGGGCTCTGCAGTCTCTCGGACCAGGAGGCGTTGTCGGCGACCAGGATGGAGGTGCGAGCTGTCCCACGAAGGTATCTGCTGCTGACGTCGCTGGACCCAGGATTGGGCAACAAGTCTTGGCAAATGCAAGGCCCACGCGGTGGACCTAAAATGGCGTCTTGAGTGGACCAGGAGGGTCCAGGGTGCTCCTCTGTTGGAGGGGAGCAAGGGCTAGTCTGGGGCAACCAGACCAGCAGTGTTTGTCGTCGTGGAGCGTCGTGAGAGGGCCACTAGCCAACGGGCAAGCGACCTGGACAACGCGGTGAGCAGCAAAGAGCAGAAGGGCCCCACGCAGATCTCGTGGATGCAGGGGGGCTGAACTTCGGTGCTGGAGCTGCTCAGGGTCGGGGTTTCTCTTACCCCTAAGCACTCGGTCGAGGGTCACTCGGGAGTCGTGCTGGTCAAGCGTCGTGCAGTCTTGAAAGATGGCCGGTCCCTCGAGGTCTCGTCACACCCACGGATCACAGCTGGGCTGATGATGCAGGTTGAGGTCAGAGGTGCCAGGGAAGCCGGTTCTCGTCGTGCTGGGCTGTCTTGATCCGGAGGAGAGACTTACAGCAGACCGTGATGCTTGGTTGGTGCCTGCTGCTGCAGGGTGACTACTCCTTAGTCACAAGGGAGAAATCTTGAGAAGAGTCTTGAGGTCCTTTTGTGGAAAGTTGGTTCAGGATTCAAAGATGATCTGATTTGGAAGGGGGCCAGTTCCTACCTTTATCCTGAAAAAGGGGGCTGGCACGCGACTAAGTCCTGCCCTATGGGTGGGACCAGGAGGGGGGTGGTTACACCACTCTCCTTTGGCGGGCTTTTCCCCAGAGCAGGGGCTGGAGTGCCCCTGGAACTGGTTCAAGCCGGCCTATGCACAGTGAGCACCGGGGTGCCACTTGCAGTCACCTTCCTCTAAAGCCCTGCCTACCTAGGATACACAAAATCCTGTCTGGGACGGTGCTGGCACCGCCCCTGACAGGAAACCCTTTGTCCTTGCCTCCTGCTCTGGGAGGACTCCCAGCAGCAGGAGGGCAGACTGGTGTCTCGGTGGCAGCATCCATTTTGTGGAGCTAAGGCTATGTCTGACTTTAACCGGGGTTACAGGTTACATACATGTCGTGTCCCTCTAGAAGGGTGGAATGCTAACCCCGTCGCCAGAATTGGCGTATGCCAATTCGTATGACACCTTACTCGACATGTTTTGATAAAGCGATACCAGAGTTGGCATATAACCGCGAGGATTCTAATGCACTTAAGAGTATATGGTGTGCGATATCATGGAAACGGCTAAGGGATGGATCCCGAAAGCCGCAGACAGGCTCAGCTCATGCCAGAGCACTATCTCACACGATTCCAAGCACTCTGCCTTCAGGATTGTCAAGGCCTGCCATAGGAGTGACTGATAGGAGATCTGTGTGCCCATTTAGGTTTAGATATAGGAATACTATATCTAAAGCAAAGGGTGAGTACACCACCTTGCTCCCAGCTGACAAGCAGCCAGTTGTGTCTGTTTGGTTAGTCAGTCCAGGAGTGGCATAATACATGCTGCAGCCCCTGGGAGACTTCTGGGTGCACCTCAGCCCTGGGTACAGGGACTTAGAGAGGGCCCAGTGCCAATTCAGTACCTGGGTACAATTTGGAATAGAGAGAACTGCTAGGCTGTGGGTCTGATTAGCAGGCCCACAGCCAGGGAAAGTCGTAAACCAGTGAAGCAAAAAGCTAAAATCTGGGTGATCATAGGATTGCAGACCCTACTCTCCTACATGACCCCCCCCAAACTTTGGGACAATAAGCTAACCTTGACCAGGTGAGTCTTCTTGCTCTAAGTGGAAATACCTGGAGAGCCCATCAGCATTGCCATGATCAGTACCAGGTCTATGCTCCACTGTAAAATCCATCCCCTGTAGGGAAATGGACCACCTAAGTAGTTTGGGGTTTTCACCCTTCATCTGATTTAGCCACAAGAGGGGCTTATGGTCGGTCTGAATCTTGAAGTGAGTGCCAAACAAGTATGACCTCAACTTCTTCAGGGCCCAAACCACAGCAAAGGCCTCCCTCTCAATAGCTGACCAATTTTTCTCTCTGGGGTCAGCCTTCTGCTAATAAAAGCAATGGGCTGGCCGTTACCATCAAAATTCAGCTGAGATAGAACAGCTCCCACACCCAACTCAGAAGCATCTGTTTGGACAATGAATGTTTTGGAGTAGTCTGGACTCTTTAGGATAGGTGCTGTGCACATGGCCTGCTTTAGGTCATTGAATGCTTTCTGACAGCTTGCTGTCCACTGAACTTTCTTTGGCATCTTCTTACTTGTCAGGTCATTAAGTGGTGTCACAATGGACCCATAATTCTTGACAAATTTCCTATAGTAACCAGTCAGGCCCAAGAAAGCTCGAACCTGAGTCTGGGTGGTTGGAGGAGCCCAGTCCTGGATGGCCTGTATCTTGCTCTCCAATGGCTGAACCTGGCCTCCACCTACAAGGTGGCCCAGGTATACAACCTGTGTCTGCCCTATCTGGCACTTGGTGGCCTTGATAGTGAGGCCTGCCTTTTGCAGAGCCTCTAACACTTTCCTCAGGTGGACCAGGTGATCCTCCCAGGTGGAACTAAAGACAGCTATATCATCAAGATATGCTGCACAGAAGTCATCCAGCCCAGTGAGAACTTGATTCACCAGCCTTTGGAAGGTGGCAGGTGCATTTCTCAAACCAAAGGGCATTACCACAAATTGATAATGCCCACCAGGGGTAGAAAATGCTGTCTTGGGTTTGGCCTCCTCAGCTAACCTGATTTGCCAATACCCAGCTGTCAGGTCAAATGTACTTAAGTAG
Organism: Lissotriton helveticus; assembly: GCF_964261635.1. Lineage (NCBI taxonomy): Eukaryota > Metazoa > Chordata > Amphibia > Caudata > Salamandridae > Lissotriton > Lissotriton helveticus. Next base: position 123,677,265 of record NC_136073.1, on the reverse strand, counting down.
TTGGCAGAAGCCAATCTATCATTACGTTCATCTGCTCTTGGTATTGGGTGGGCATCAGTCTTAGTGACTGCATTGAGTCCTCTGTAGTCTACGCAAAACCTCATCTCTTTCTTACCACCCTGGGTGTGAGGCTTTGGCACTAGAACTACTGGGCTAGCCCAAGGGCTATCTGAGGGCTCAATGACTCCCAGCTCCAACATTTTCTGCACCTCTGTCTTGATGCAGTCTCTGACATGATCAGGCTGTCTGTAGATTTTACTCTTGACAGGCAGACTGTCCCCAGTGTCAACTTCATGGGTACACCAATCAGTTTGGCTGGGTGTCAGAGAAAACATATGTCTGAAGGATTGCAGAACTTGTCTACAATCCTGTTGCTGATGCTCAGAGAGGCTGCCACAAAAGACAACACCATCTACTGACCCATCATCAGGATTCTGAGTGAGCAGGTCTGGGAGAGGGTCACTCTCTTCCTCCTGCCCCTCATCTGTGGCCATGAGCAAGCCCATGTCCTTCCTGTCAACATATGCCTTGAGCCTGTTCACATGGAGCACCCTGAGGGGGCTCCTGGGAGTTCCAAGGTCCACCAGGTAGGTGACCTCTCCCTTTTGCTCAATGATTGTGTGGGGCCCAGACCATTTGTCTTTGAGTGCTGCTGGGGCCACTGGCTCCAGCACCCACACCTTCTGTCCAGGCTTGTACACAGTCAGGACAGCCTTTTGGTCATGCCAAGCTTTTTGGAGTTCTTGGCTGGCCTCAAGGTTTTTAGATGCCTTTTCCATATACTCAGCCATCCTGGAGCGGAGTGTGGAAAAGTAAATTTTGCCATGTTCTGTGTCCCTACGTGTCATCCATCATATGTTATGTGTGCATGATTGATATGCATATGTATTCACCATGTTCGATTAAAGACGCAATTATAGTTGTGTCCATCTCTAGTATGCCAGTTTCCAGTTCTCGTGAATACTACGAATATCAGGCCTATTTAAAGTTACGTTGCCACGTTTCTCAGTGTGCACGTTATTTCATTGTAAAGTCCCCGTTTCTAGGCCTCAAAAGGGCCCGGACACCAGATTCAGCTCCTGCCTCCTGAGCTTCGCTGAGGAGCGATACAGCCCCCATCTGTATCCCTGACCCTTCACTCACTTCCTGCCTCGCAGTGCCTGGCCCAGCCTGGTTCTGCCTCTGAGTCTGCCAAGAGTATGTTATGATTCTAGTTATCAGTCCAGCCCTCCTTCTCTGCATTCCTAAGCTACTGAACCGCATCAATAGTTTCCGTCATTGTCTAGCCTTTACGTCTCCATGTAAGAGAAATACTGTATTTATGGTCATTTAATATTCTTCATCACGCACTACATGTAGAATAATGCATGCTCCAGTCTTAGAATCAAGTTAGCCTTTCCCCTCCTGACTTCTAGTTTATATCAACATGTTCTCTAAACATCAGATACTAGATACTGTTTAGGTACATGTCGCCCTGACTCTCCAGACTTCAGTCTCTGCTCCTAGCACAGAGTTCGTAGCCCCCAGCTTCTCCTAGTAACACGTCATTGCCAGCTTGCGCGCACCATCAGGTTAGAGGTCCCGGCTCCTTAGGTAGCCCCCTCCATGTTTCCGCCCCATTCATGACATATTCTGTTACGTTTGCATCACATATCTATGTATACGCCCTGTTACACCCACTTTTCACCCTTATCTTTCGCGACTGCTATTGACCACACCCACTGCCCGCCTACTGTAATTCATTGTAATGTAACTGTTTTAGTATATATATTGGTGCACTGTTATTAAATGTTACCCATTCCCTTGCGCCGATTCTGATCCTGCCCCCGGCAGCGCTGCCATCCTGTTCCCGTGCAGGTTGTCCTGTTCCTGTCCTTTATGCTGTAATAAACCTGCAAAACTCCTACTACCTCGAATCTTGACTCTTATTTATTGAGCTATCTGTTATTCATTTATCCATTCAAAAATAGAGGTATTATTTATTTATTTACCACATAATGGCGCCCGAACAGGGACTTGCCCTTTCCCCACGCGTCGGTGAAGCCACGCCGGCCCCCTCACCCTCTGCAGTCGTGACGGAACTCTTCTGCGCACCGGCAGATATTTCTGCTTTAAGTATCCCTCAGGCCCACGGAGGAGACGGAGGAGGCGGTCCAGCATCCAGACGAGACGGTGGAGGAACGCGGCGAGTCCCGACCAGAGCCCAAGCCGAGAGTCCAAGGTCCGAGGTATCCGGAGGCCCACCCGTAACAGAAGTCCGAAGTTCGTCCGTCCGGCGTCGAAGCAGTCCAGTCCAGTCCGAGGCCTTCCGTTCTTGCTGCCCGGTGAGTACCGTTGCTGGGGTAGTATCTAGACAGGGTCAATCTAAATTGTCTCTGGTCCGATGGGTCTGGGTACGCAGATCTGAAACGAAGTGTTCACCTAGGTGGATACGGGTCTTGATGCGTCCCTTTATGGGACCGGTATGTTCCGTGCTGTTTCAGCAGCGCATCCAGTAATTCTAGTCTGTTCCGTTCTCGAGAAATTCATGTGTTTCTGTTCTCAGTGTTCCAGATAGTATTCTGTCCGAACTGTTGCTTCATAATGTTATTCAATGTATTTTCAATGTCGTGGTATGCCTGAATTGTTTTCTCAATTGTTATTGTTCCTCGTGTATTGTATTGTGTTCAGATTCAAGTTTGCAATGTCCCTCTTTTCGAGATTACGTCAGTTAAAAACTAGAAAGGGTCTGCTAGAAGAAGCAGTTCCTGTCCCGCCTAGGGACAGTCCAGGTCATTTTATGTATCAGAAACATGGCATAAGTGCCATATTGTATCTAGATTTATGGGTAGAGTATACCAAGGAGTTAGAAGAAAAGTATAGATGGCCCGTATCAGGTACGTGGGATGCCGAGTGCATCATGAGAGTAGAAGAAGCATTATGGAAAAAGAAGGCCAGACAGTCACAGAAAGACGCCATCGAGTTATGGCGCAAAGAATCTCATAAAAGAACCGAAAAAGAAATCAGAAAGTCAGAATTAAGTCGAGAATCCTTAGAACGAGCCCAAGAAAGGGAATTAATCGAGATTGGTGAACGAGTCAAAACCGAACAGTCAGACAGACAGAGGCATGCCCTTATTAAGGGTATGTATCCTCTTCTTGCCGAGGGCTTGCCAAAAGCGACCCCGGAGGCATCCAGTAATTTCCCGCCACCATTAGTTCCGCTCAAGCTACGTCACAAACCGACCGCAGCTGATATTTTCATTTCGTCCTATTTGGACGACACAGTCCCGGAATATGCAAATCCCGCTCCGCCAGTCCCTGTAAATCAGGCACTTCCTGCTCCTCCAGACACCGGGGCACCCCTTGCAGTACCTGCTACGGTCCCCCAGGTTCAGCCCGCCATACAAGTTCAGCCCGCATTTCAATTTCCCGCCGCGCTAGTACGAAGAGCATCAGTCGATGATTCCAGTTTAGGGGCCGCAGGAGGAGGTCCTCCTGGTACCCCGCCACCGCACCAACGTAAAACGTTGGCCGAGTTACATGAATGTGCGTCACAGCGTACGCCCAAATATCAGTCCGCTGCAGATATCCGACGAGTCCTTACTGAATGTCGCTATGATCCAGTCACAGGTGATGATAGTATGATTCTATATTCTATACGTGTAAGACGGGTGCTGGGGTTTTTAGACACCCTACCAGATATGAAAGATGATCTAGACAGAATATATCGTTTCATCCGTACAGGGAATGATCCAGAAAGTATTAGTGACGTTATGTGCCAAAGAAAAGTTGAAGTCCAGATCATGCTATTAAAGTTTCTGATTAATTGTCTAATAAGAGAACAAGATTATCCGACCAAAGATCAAGCCGAAATGAGAACCCTGACAAGATGGAGTGATAATATAGCTGACGGTAAGCATAGAACTATCGGTAGTATAGAGAGTATGTATAAGAAAATTCGTAAGGAAATAATAAGGTTACATGATCAACGTAAGGCAGCACAAGTAAGCGAGAAAGAAAATGACTCTGCGGAAGAAGTAGAGGACGAGAATCCCGCCAGAATAGCGTATGTAGGAAAATCTAGATTTCCAGACCGCCATTTACGCCTAGAACACAAGTCAGTTTTACATCATCCAGCACCAGAACAAGGTTCTCTGGAACAAGTATTTCAAGCTACCGACCACATTCTGAAATCACGAATCGGTTATAACGAGTTAAGTACTATGCATGAACAAGAACTAGTCTGATCAGCAGTCCGATGGATTACTGATTCTACCACTTTTCCAGACGAAATAGTGGCACAAATGTTTCTGAAATTGCCCCCAGCCGAGCAACGACTGGCGGGTATGTATATGATCCAGCACCTCATTACATTGTATGAGGGTCAACATTCTGATCCAGGTCCGTTACACGATGTCCTGAACGAGTTACTCCAGTATAAATGGAAAGGTTTAGGTACTGATTTACTTAGTGTCATTCTAGAACAGCGCCACAAATATAGTATGTTTTTGAACCCGCATTTTGTTCATGTCTCACCCCCAGAAAGTAAACCCTTTTACATAGACAGACAGAATCCGTTACGAGAAGTGCATCCAGTTAAGACAGAGGGTGGTGAAATGCAACGAGTGTTTGTTTACACCCCTATTACAAAGATGGAACTCTTAGAGATGAAAAAATTAATTCCCTGTCATGATAAAGATCCAGCAGGGTTCCACCGAGAATTAAAAGACATGCTCCGTATGGGAGAATACACGTATCCAGATATTATTAAAATGTTAAAGGTCCTGTTGCCCGCAGGGGTATATGAGAAACTCAAGGAAAAAGAATGGGAGGTGGGAGAGAAAAAGATCGATTGGGCAGTTCTAGAAGCTGAAGATAAGGCACGAGTACCAGGTACCGGTCTTGGAGATAAATGTAAAGAATTACCTGAACTGTTAATACAAGTTTTGCCCAGACTATTAGCAACTAAAAAGGAAGACTGGGATGCAATCTCAGCATGTAAACAGAAACAAGACGAAGACACTAGTGATTTTTACTCTAGATTTGAAAAATGTTTTATTATAAACAGTGGCCTCAAGACGAGTAGCGAGTCATACCCTCACCTTTTTGTTACTAAATTAGTCGAGAATTCAAGTCCACTAATTAAAAACCGAGTTTTGAAAGTCGAAAGTACCTGGCAAGCTAATACCCCGTCCCAGATGTTACAGATGCTTCAATACCACCAGAATAGAATCAGAGAAGAGCAAGAACACGAGAGAAAGCGTATGAAAGACACGAAAATGAAAGTACTAGTTGCACAATCTGTCCCACAAGACGGTCAGAAGAGGGGTCCAAATCAAGCCAGTCATCCTACAGCTCCCGTTAAAGGGAACTGCAATTATTGTAAACAGCCAGGTCATTTTATAAACGAGTGTGCAGTTCTGAAACACAACATAGCTACCGGTAAGACTAAAGAAAGACCACGTCCGCCTAGACAAGAACAAGTTTCACAGACTTCTCAGCCACAGAATGCACAACAGACAGTTACTGTACCGCAACCCATCGCTGCAACACAGCATGTTACACAGCAGATGTACCAGTATGCACAGTCCGAGTATCCAGAGTATCAGCCATATTCATGAAACAGCCTAGAGAGGGAGGTAGGCTTGCCTCTCATCGAGATACCTGTAGATCAAGAAGGTCCCTATGTTCATAGTCAAGTACTAGGGAAAGACAGAAAGTTTCTGATTGATACAGGGGCAAGTAGGACCACTATAAGTCACGCCGAAGTTCCAGGGGCTCCGCTCTCAGGCTCTAGAAATGTTTCCCTTGGATTTTCGGGAAAGCCTATTGTAAATGAAATATCAAAGCCAGTTACTCTAGAAGTAGGTCCATTGTCCCGCACTACTGATCTGTTACTTACTAAGTCATGTCCAGAAAATCTATTAGGCATTAAAACACTGAAAGAATTAGGTGCAGTTATATGCTGTTCCCCAGAGGGAATACGATTGTTCCTACGTGACTTCAAGGGTCACTATGTATTACGAGATTTTGATCCGAGATTGTCCAATGTTCCGCAGCATCTATGGGCACAAGGTCCAACTGATGTTGGTTATATGCAAATCACACCCCATCGTGTGACTCTTAAACCAGGTGTAGTCCTGCCACGAATCAGACAGTACAGATTGCCACCTGAGGCTGTAGCAGCCTTATCCAAAATTATTGACGAGCTCATGGCTCAGGGAGTAATTGTAGAAACCGACTCCAATGTATGTAATTCTCCGATCATTCCAGTCATGAAACGTACTGATCCAAATGCACCCCCAGTATATCGATTAGTGATTGACCTTCGAGAACTCAATAAATGTATTATTCCTCAGTACCCAGTTGTCCCAGATATCTCTTCCCTATTAACAGCCATTGATTCCGAAGCCACATTTTTTACGGTCATAGACCTCAAGAACGCGTTTTTCAGTGTCCCCATTCATCCAGACAGCCAGTTTCTTTTCAGATTTTGTTTAAATGGAAGGAGCTATATGTTCACGCGCGCTCCTCAAGGTTTCACAGAAAGTCCTAGTATTTACAGTCAAGCACTCAAGAGACAACTAGACAACATTCACATGCCAACTGACACTGCCCTGCTCCAGTATGTCGATGATCTCCTAATCACAGCCCGTTCTGAACGTGCTTGCGAGCGAGCATCCCTTACAGTCTTGTATTTCCTAGCCGAGATGGGGCACAAGGTGTCCCCTTCTAAGCTTCAATTCTGTGTCCAGCAAGTGATCTACTTAGGCCACTTACTGTCCAAGAGGGGTAGGCAGTTGACACCCGACCGTATCCAGTTGATAGCGAGTCTTCCTCAGCCCAAGACCCAGAAGGAGGTACGTGCTTTTATTGGCCTCACTTCTTATTGCAGACAATGGATTCCTCAGTATGCATTTCTAGCCAAGCCACTGATACAGTTAACGACACAGGAGGCAGCCGTATCGACTGTCCTCCCTTGGACATCTGAACATACACTTAGTTTTAATGAATTAAAGAAAGCCCTATGCCAAGCTCCAGTTCTAGCTACACCGAACTACAGTAAGCCTTTTACACTTTTCGTCACTGAACGTGAAGGTACAGCATTATCTGTTCTCACACAAGATCAAGCAGGACAATACAAGCCCTGTGCTTATTTTTCGAGCACATTAGATCCTGTAGCCCAGGCTCTGCCTGCGTGCCTCAAGTCAGTTGCAGCCACAGCACTAGCTATCAGACAAAGTGATTCCATAGTCTTAGGACACTCCCTGACAGTACAAGTTCCACACTCCGTGGAAGTTCTTTTAAACCGAACACAAACTCAGCACTTGACAATTGCACGTTTAACAGGTTATGAATTGACACTGTTTCAGCCACACATAGAAATCAGACGCTGCAACGTCCTAAACCCTGCTACATTGTTACCATCAGCTACTTTGAATCCTGCCACACACGACTGTGTGGAAGTAGTTAACATCATGACAAAGCCAAGACAAGATCTGACAGATATTCCATTACCAGATCCCGACCTGACACTTTATGTGGATGGTTCATGTATGAGAACAAGTACAGGAGAACTAGTCGCCGCGTATGCAGTGACTACTGACACTGAAGTTATAGAAACACACCGTATTGACACCCTGTCTGCTCAAGCAGCAGAGCTAGTTGCTCTGACTCAAGCCTGCATACACGCTAAGAACCTGAAAGTCAATGTTTACACAGATTCACGCTACGCATTCGGAGTTGTACACGACTTCGGAGTGCTCTGGCAGGAGAGAGGTTTCATGACTTCTCATGGAACCAAGATTCAGCATGGTCTCCTTATTCAAGCTCTGTTAGATGCCATACATTTACCGACATCCATTGCTATCATGAAGTGCAAAGCACATACGAAAGTTACCGACATTATTTCCCAGGGTAATGATCTAGCAGATCGCACAGCCAAGCTTACAGCACAGGCTCCAGACATTTCAGTTAAGCCAACACAGACACTTACTCCAGATCCGACTACCTGTATGACAGTTAAGGACCCTACACAAGATGTCATAGACATACAGTTACATGCTACTCCTGAAGAAATCAAGAAATGGTCCGAACAAGGAGGGGTCCAGACAGATCAAGGATGGTTGACGAAGGGTAGAGCCACATGGTTTCTCCCCGACTCTATGGTTCAAGTCATTATCAATACCGCACATAGTCCAGCACATTTAGGAGAAAAAGCTATGTTAGACAGTATCCAGAACATTTGGTTCAACAAGCATTTACGAGCTGCAGCCAAGCAGAAAGTCCGTACCTGTATGATATGTTGTCAGTTTAATCCAGGTAAAAGTGTTCCGGTGGAACAAGGTGGATTCCAGCCCCCTGACCACCCTTTTGAAGTCCTCCAGATGGATTACATTCAGATGGAGCGATGTCGAGTTTTCAAGTATGTCCTTGTAGTTGTATGCGCTTTGTCCAGGTGGACAGAAGCATATCCAGTCCCAGATTACACAGCCGCGACCACTGCCAAGCAGTTGGTTCGTGAGTTCTTCCCCCGTTATGGACTCCCTAGAGTCGTATATTCTGATAACGGCCAGCCATTCTCATCTGAGTTGATGAAACATGTTTCCCTGTTGTTAGGGTACCAGTGGAAGTTCCATTGTGTACGGCATCCTGAAGCAGCCGGTCTCGTAGAGAGACATAATCAGACCCTGAAAATTCGCATTGCCAAAGTATGTCAAGAGAAAGGTGTGGACTGGCTAATAGCTCTGCCAGTTGCCCTGTTCTATATGCGCATGGTCGCACATTCCAGATCAGGTCTGTCCCCGTATGAGGTCGTTTTCGGCCGCCCCCCTAACATGTGGGGTACTCCTAGACCCCGAAGTATTACCGATGTTTCAAGTAATATGCTGACAGATTACCTAGCTTCCTTGATGTCTGCCCTCAACTCTTGTCGTTCACAGGTTGCCGCCGCATTTCCAGACAATACCGAGGTGGCACCGCATGAAATCGTTCCCGGATCCATGGTCTTAGTGCGAAATTTTGATCGTTCAAGTCCGCTGGAGCCTCGCTGGAAGGAGCCCCGACAGGTCCTCCTGGCCACCCGTACAGCCGTGAAGTTGGAGGGACGCAAAGGCTGGGTGCATCTTTCGCATATCAAAAAGTTTTATGGATTGAAGCCCGTTTCAAAGAACATTTCAGATCATTTAAAGGACTGCCAAAGTACTATTCTTAAGGACTGTCCCGCAAAAGACAATGATACTGCACCCTCCCTGTTAGAGACAACTCCGCAACAGGAGTATAAGAAAAAGTTAAGGTCTAGTAAAATAAGTCAGCCAGTTTGATTGTCTAAGTCCTCCCCTAGGTGAAACGGTTAGACCGGTTTCTGACATGTATAAAATAGACCCCCATAGTGAGAGAGTTAGTCAAAACTCAATCCGATGTATCGTTTTTCTAAGTTTCATATTATTTCTCAGCATTATGATTTCCTGCACCAGTTATGCATTTTATCTGTATTTTCCAGTTTCTCATGTAAATATGTCTTCTAATGTTACAGTAGAGCACACGTTTAGTGATCTGCCTCCTCATGAACTCTCTTACCGCCTCGCTATGCGTAACAATTCTTTTATCCGCATGTTACATTACTCACACCAGACCAGCAATGCCACTAATTGTTGGGTGTGTGGTCGACTCCCCCCTTTCCAGACACCGAAGGGAGTTCTGCCACTCTTTCCTTATCCATTTTCACATAATGGTTCGTGTGGAGCATGGTCCACGTTAACGTCATCCTCAACAGATATGTCTTTCCTTAACAGTACATGTTTCCCAGACAAGCAAGGTCTTCCCCACAGAACAGGGTTAGATCTAGAGAATGAAGTTTACAATTTAGGTAATTATTCTTCGAATTTCATGGTCCTGAATGTTCAGTCTGATTCTACTCCAGACTTACCTGCTATATCAGTACTACCAGTCTAAGGCGAATTATGTGTCCGAAATAATGGTTCCGTACATGTAGGACATAGCGATTGTACTACTATTGTCAAGTATAGTGACAGTGGGAAATCTATTTTCAAAGCTTCACGTCATTCTTATTTTATTTGTGGCCAAACCGCATATGTTCGTCTGCCCCTCGATTGGGAGGGAACCTGTTACATTGCCTTCCTACTGCCACCTGTTTTCCTAGCCCCATCTGATTATCACAGAAACACACATCTAGTACACATTAGACATAGAAGGGAGATCGAGTCCCCGATTGTCGATTATACTGAAACTGCTCTAGAACAGTATACAGATTTCAATAGAGGTTTCTTCTTTTTTATAGGACCTATCCAGAATAGTAAGCTAATCCGTAGGTTAACCAGAACCCTTGAAGCTGTAGTAAATGAGACTGCCTCTGCTCTAGGTAACTTAACTGAAGAGCAATCTGCTATGAGATTTGTCGTTTTGCAAAATCGTCTCGTCCTTGACGTCATACTGGCCGATAGGGGCGGGGCATGTAGAGTCATCTGATCTAGTTGCTGCATTTTCATTCCAAATAACGCGCCGTCTGTTTATTCAGCTATAACCAGACTCCATAAAATTGCCCATCTGTTACACCAAGACCCAGGCACCTGGACATGGTCCGGTTGGTTCTGGAATATAATTTCCGCTTGGGGATGGAAAGTATTGTCCTTTCTAGGTATTGCAGTAGCGATCATATTCAGTTGCTGCCTCTGTATACAATGTGGCCCTGCGATTTGCGGCATTTGTGCTACCTCTTGTATTCCTAGTCCCAAGCCCCGTTCTAAATCCCGTTCCAAGAAAATTCGAGACGAACAATTGATGCTGTATGAAATGATAGATGGTATCATGAATATTGATGTTTCCTGATGGAAACGTAGTGACAAGGAGGGAATGTGGAAAAGTAAATTTTGCCATGTTCTGTGTCCCTACGTGTCATCCATCATATGTTATGTGTGCATGATTGATATGCATATGTATTCACCATGTTCGATTAAAAACGCAATTATAGTTGTGTCCATCTCTAGTATGCCAGTTTCCAGTTCTCGTGAATACTACGAATATCAGGCCTATTTAAAGTTACGTTGCCACGTTTCTCAGTGTGCACGTTATTTCATTGTAAAGTCCCCGTTTCTAGGCCTCAAAAGGGCCCGGACACCAGATTCAGCTCCTGTCTCCTGAGCTTCGCTGAGGAGCGATACAGCCCCCACCTGTATCCCTGACCCTTCACTCACTTCCTGCCTCGCAGTGCCTGGCCCAGCCTGGTTCTGCCTCTGAGTCTGCCAAGAGTATGTTATGATTCTAGTTATCAGTCCAGCCCTCCTTCTCTGCATTCCTAAGCTACTGAACCGCATCAATAGTTTCCGTCATTGTCTAGCCTTTACGTCTCCATGTAAGAGAAATACTGTATTTATGGTCATTTAATATTCTTCATCACGCACTACATGTAGAATAATGCATGCTCCAGTCTTAGAATCAAGTTAGCCTTTCCCCTCCTGACTTCTAGTTTATATCAACATGTTCTCTAAACATCAGATACTAGATACTGTTTAGGTACATGTCGCCCTGACTCTCCAGACTTCAGTCTCTGCTCCTAGCACAGAGTTCGTAGCCCCCAGCTTCTCCTAGTAACACGTCATTGCCAGCTTGCGCGCACCATCAGGTTAGAGGTCCCGGCTCCTTAGGTAGCCCCCTCCATGTTTCCGCCCCATTCATGACATATTCTGTTACGTTTGCATCACATATCTATGTATACGCCCTGTTACACCCACTTTTCACCCTTATCTTTCGCGACTGCTATTGACCACACCCACTGCCCGCCTACTGTAATTCATTGTAATGTAACTGTTTTAGTATATATATTGGTGCACTGTTATTAAATGTTACCCATTCCCTTGCGCCGATTCTGATCCTGCCCCCGGCAGCGCTGCCATCCTGTTCCCGTGCAGGTTGTCCTGTTCCTGTCCTTTATGCTGTAATAAACCTGCAAAACTCCTACTACCTCGAATCTTGACTCTTATTTATTGAGCTATCTGTTATTCATTTATCCATTCAAAAATAGAGGTATTATTTATTTATTTACCACAGGAGACCAAGTACATAGTCCACAATGTTTGTTCCAGGCTTTTTGAGAGGTCTCTCCCATCCTTCCTTTACCAAACAAAGGGGTCCTCTTACAGGATGCCCAAACAGAAGTTCAAAAGGGCTGTAGCCAACCCCCTTCTGTGGGACCTCTCTGTAAGCAAACAAGAGGCAGGGTATCAGGACATCCCATCTTCTCCTAAGAGGTTCAGGTAGTCCATGAATCATCCCTTGTAGGGTCCTGTTGAATCTCTCAACAAGCCCATTGCACTGTGGGTGATAGGGTGTAGTGAACTTGTAGTTGACACCACATTCCTTCCACATTGCAGTCAGGTATCCTGACATGAAGTTTGTACCTCTGTCAGAGACAACCTCCTTAGGGAAGCCCACTCTGGAGAACACTCCAATTAGGGCTCTTGCCACAACAGGTGCTGTAGTGGTCCTAAGGGGAATAGCTTCAGGGTACCTGGTGGCATGATCCACTATCACCAGTATAAACTTGTGCCCTGATGCTGTCTGGGGTTCCATTGGACCAACAATGTCAATCCCCACTCTCTCAAAGGGTACCCCCACCACAGGTAGTGGTATGAGGGGGGCCTTTGTTGTGCCACCTGATTTGCCACTGGCTTGGCAGGTTACACAGGAGCGACAAAACTCCTTGGTATCTTCACTCATGTGAGGCCAGTGAAAGTGTGTGACAAGCCTGTCCCACATCTTTGTCTGGCCTAAGTGACCTGCAAGGGGAATTTCAAGGGCCAAGGTTAGAAGGAAACCTCTCTGAGACAAGGGGATGACCAGCCTCCTGGTCGTACCAGGCTTGGGGTCTCTTGACTCAGAGTAGAGGAGTCCATCATCCCAGTATACCTTGTGGGTACCTGTGGCATTCCCAGCAGCCTCAGCAGCAGCCTGCTGTCTGAGGGGTTCAAGTGAGGGGCAGTCCAACTGTGCCTTACCCAGGTCTGCTCTGGAGGGTCCCCCTGAGCCCAGAAACTCAACCTGATCAGGTTCAAGTTCTTTAGGCTCAGTTTCCTTCAGTTCCTTGAGATCAGCCTCCTCAGAGACTTGATCCTCAACCTGGGGCAAGGGGGAAGGCAATGCCTTAACCCTACTGCTCCTTCTCTTGGGAGGTGTCTGGTCCATTGTTCCAGGATCCAGCACCTGTTCAGTGGGGCATTTCTTTGCCTGTGACCTAGTCACAGCAAGCACATGTGCTGGCAAGCCTAACATTTCCATGTGAGTCCTCTGCTCCACTTCTGACCATAGGGATGTTTCCAAATCCTTGCCCAACAGACATTCTACAGGGAGGTCTGAACTAACCACAACTTTCTTTGGGCCACTTACCCCTCCCCAGGAGAAATCAACAATTGCCATACTATGGTGGGTAGTGACATTGCTGGCATTGGTCACTAGGTACTCTGGACCTAGCATGATCTGTCCAGGGTCCACAAAGTTAGGTGTCACCATGGTGACACTGGCACAAGTGTCCCTGTAGGCCTGAGCCATTTTTCCATTGATCAAAGGTGTCTGCCTGTATTTGCCCAAAGTATTGGGACTTGTGTCAGGGGATATATCTACATCCCCTGTACAGACAAGGACAGCCTGAGTGAGGGTGCCAACTAAGTTGCCAGACCCCTCAGTTCCCAAGGTTAACCCAACTAATGCCTTGGGAGGAGCACTACCACTACTGACTGTACTAGGGGGTGCAGTTGCCTTAGGGGCTGTAGTGGTAGGAGGTTGCCCTCTTCTTTTGGTGCACTCACTAAACCAGTGAGATTTACTTTTACAGTACTGGCACCACCTTTTTGACTGGCCTTCTGGAGTCTTCTTTTTCTGCTGTGAAGCCTGACCCCCACCCTCTTTGGTTTGTTGGGGACCTGTCGAAGACTTCTGGTCATTTTGTTCACTCTTAGTATTACCCTTCTGGTCTGCTTTCTTCTGACCACCCTGGTTCTGGTTCTGGTTCTGCTTGATCCTTGTTCTGACCCATTCACAATCCACAAAGTCAGACCAGTCCTGAGACTGAGTTTTCTGGGTGTCTCTGAACAGCAACCTGTACTGCTCAGTTGTTAAGCCAAACCCATCAACCAGTGTATTTTTCAGGACCTGGTAATTGTTAGCATCCTCCACTCTTGTAGTGAGGATCTTATCTCTACCTTTGCCATCAAAGGAGAGCCACAGTATAGCTGCCCACTGACTTTGGGGAATGCACTGCACAGTGCAGGCCCTCTCCAAAGCAGCCATCCATTTCTGGATGTCATCCCCTTGCTTAAAGGGGGGCACTATCTTTGTCAGGTGTTTAGTATCTAAACCCTTCTCTTTTTCTCTTGGGAGATTGCTGCCACCAGTGGGAGTTAACCCACTCATCTGCTGCTCTCTTGCAAACGCAAGCTTCTCTTTGGCCAGGGCAAGTTCTTCCCTTTCAATCCTCAGAGTAGCCTGTCTCATCCTAGCTTCATGCTCTATTCTCTGAGGGGAAGTCAATCTCCTCTGGGGAGAGTTCCTCCTCCTCTGAGAAGAGGCATTAGAGTGCAGAGATCTATTGGAGTCCCTAGAAAGAGATCTATCTCTCCTAACTCCAAGGTTAGGCCTACTCAGGGTCAGTACTGGGGGTCCCCCAGATCCTAGCCCAAGGAGGTCTAAGTTGGCCCTGGTGAGTCTTCTGACTACCTCAAGACCTTTGTCTGCCTCATCCCCAGAGAGTTCCTCAAGATCCTCCTCCTCAACTGCTTTGTCAGTGTCAAGGAGGTCTGGATCCCCAGTGGTACCCTCTAAGGCTGGCATATTCCCATCTAGCTGAGAAATCTTTCTCGCATCATAGGTCTCTAAGAGACCTATCAGAAAGGGAATGGTGGGGTTAGACCCCTGTTTCAGTTTCCTGGAGGTACACACTTGTCTCATCTCCTGGAAACTGAGAGCTGCATATCTTGAAGTGACCTGTGGAGGGTCAATGCCTACCAGGGGAGTCTCAGTGGACTCTTCATGGTTAGACATGCTTTTCTAGTGAGGTGTAAGTGGTGCACTTACCTACACTATTTGTTTGCCTACTGATCCCTTGCTAGAGTTGTAGTTTAGGGTGTGCTAGGCCCTAGGAGCTACAACAGCTGGTTCAGTAGAACTCAGAGTATTCTAAGCTAAGTTATATGTACCTTTAGTACTTATGTGATCTTTCAAATGATATTCTTAGGATATGTGTGGTAAAACAACAGCAAGCTCAAATCCCACCGCTGCCACCAATGTGAGAAGTTGGCCTGATATATAATGTTCACTATTCTAGTGAGCACTTTGTATCAGTCCAAACAACCCTTATTGATGATTGGTTGTAAGTCAACCTTATAGACCAGCTATCCTAGTAGCATGGATACGAGCAGTCTAAGGCTAAGACTCTAGAGGGCGTGTTAAGCCAGCTGTTTTACCATCACATTACCCTTTGAACACCAAGTGAAAGGACACCACACAAGTTGTTATGAAAACAAACAGATGTTTATTTATAACAAGACTACCCTGAACTCTTTATGAGTCAGGGAGCTAAGCACACAACAAAACTCTTACGAAAATACTTTAAGTCGCACAATTTACACAAATGCCCTAGGGGCACGAAAAACCATATACACAATAAGTGGAATGCGAATTACTAGCAGGTAAGTAACTATTCTCATAGACTTTAGAATCGCTAGGCCTACAATTCTAAACACTTGGATTAGATGCAGGAGGCCTGTGGACGTCGTGTGCAGAGTGGGAACTCTCACGCGTAAGGCGGGAAAAAGTCTATGGAGGCTAGTAAAGACAAAGTTACTGTTCTCGGGCGAACCCGACTAGGTGGGTCGAAAACAAGGGTGGATCCGAACACTTAGAGTGTTGGACTATGCTGGAGCACCGGAGTACTCGGTTTACCTAGCCCAGGGGCTGCGGCTGCATAGGGTTGAAGTTACGTCGGAAACCCTCGTTGAAGAACCAGGAGCCTGAAGAAAGAAGTTGCTGGCAGGCGGCCAGTGAAGAAAGTTCGTGGTGATCCAAGCCTGGATCAGGGAAGAAGAAGACCTGAAAGCAGAAGGGACCAAGTTCTGAATCACTAGCCAGTGATTTAAGTGGGCACCAGAGTGGCACCGGACGAAGTCACCTCGACCAGGTGAGTGGGCGCTGCTGGGCTCTGCAGTCTCTCGGACCAGGAGGCGTTGTCGGCGACCAGGATGGAGGTGCGAGCTGTCCCACGAAGGTATCTGCTGCTGACGTCGCTGGACCCAGGATTGGGCAACAAGTCTTGGCAAATGCAAGGCCCACGCGGTGGACCTAAAATGGCGTCTTGAGTGGACCAGGAGGGTCCAGGGTGCTCCTCTGTTGGAGGGGAGCAAGGGCTAGTCTGGGGCAACCAGACCAGCAGTGTTTGTCGTCGTGGAGCGTCGTGAGAGGGCCACTAGCCAACGGGCAAGCGACCTGCACAACGCGGTGAGCAGCAAAGAGCAGAAGGGCCCCACGCAGATCTCGTGGATGCAGGGGGGCTGAACTTCGGTGCTGGAGCTGCTCAGGGTCGGGGTTTCTCTTACCCCTAAGCACTCGGTCGAGGGTCACTCGGGAGTCGTGCTGGTCAAGCGTCGTGCAGTCTTGAAAGATGGCCGGTCCCTCGAGGTCTCGTCACACCCACGGATCACAGCTGGGCTGATGATGCAGGTTGAGGTCAGAGGTGCCAGGGAAGCCGGTTCTCGTCATGCTGGGCAGTCTTGATCCGGAGGAGAGACTTACAGCAGACCGCGATGTTTGGTTGGTGCCTGCTGCTGCAGGGTGACTACTCCTTAGTCACAAGGGAGAAATCTTGAGAAGAGTCTTGAGGTCCTTTCGTGGAAAGTTGGTTCAGGATTCAAAGATGATCTGATTTGGAAGGGGGCCAGTTCCTACCTTTATCCTGAAAAAGGGGGCTGGCACGCGACTAAGTCCTGCCCTATGGGTGGGACCAGGAGGGGGGTGGTTACAACCCTCTCCTTTGGCGGGCTTTTCCCCAGAGCAGGGGCTGGAGTGCCCCTGGAACTGGTTCAAGCCGGCCTATGCACAGTGAGCACCGGGGTGCCACTTGCAGTCACCTTCCTCTAAAGCCCTGCCTACCTAGGATACACAAAATCCTGTCTGGGACGGTGCTGGCACCGCCCCTGACAGGAAACCCTTTGTCCTTGCCTCCTGCTCTGGGAGGACTCCCAGCAGCAGGAGGGCAGACTGGTGTCTCGGTGGCAGCATCCATTTTGTGGAGCTAAGGCTATGTCTGACTTTAACCGGGGTTAC
The DNA here is from genome assembly GCF_964261635.1 of Lissotriton helveticus. Taxonomy (NCBI): domain Eukaryota; kingdom Metazoa; phylum Chordata; class Amphibia; order Caudata; family Salamandridae; genus Lissotriton; species Lissotriton helveticus. The sequence continues at coordinate 123,659,956 of NC_136073.1, read as the reverse complement.
AGGTTACATACATGTCGTGTCCCTCTAGAAGGGTGGAATGCTAACCCCGTCGCCAGAATTGGCGAGGGGTTAGTATTCCAATTCGTATGACACCTTACTCGACATGTTTTGATAAAGCGATACCAGAGTTGGCATATAACCGCGAGGATTATAATGCACTTAAGAGTATATGGTATGCGATATCATGGAAACGGCTAAGGGATGGATCCCGAAAGCCGCAGACAGGCTCAGCTCATGCCAGAGCACTATCTCACACGATTCCAAGCACTCTGCCTTCAGGATTGTCAAGGCCTGCCATAGGAGTGACTGATAGGAGATCTGTGTGCCCATTTAGGTTTAGATATAGGAATACTATATCTAAAGCAAAGGGTGAGTACACCACCTTGCCCCTAGCTGTCAAGCAGCCAGTTGTGTCTGTTTGGTTAGTCAGTCCAGGGGTGGCATAATACATGCTGCAGCCCCTGGGAGACTTCTGGGTGCACCTCAGCCCTGGGTACAGGGACTTAGAGAGGGCCCAGTGCCAATTCAGTACCTGGGTACAATTTGGAATAGAGAGAACAGCTAGGCTGTGGGTCTGATTAGCAGGCCCACAGCCAGGGAAAGTCGTAAACCAGTGAAGCAAAAAGCAAAAATCTGGGTGATCATAGGATTGCAGACCCTACTCTCCTACACTTGGGCAGCCCTTTGCCCATATGGATTAGATACGGACATATTTTTGCACCCATATAATCCTAAAACTGTGTTCCCTCATTTGCATGGGGTGTGGCATGTCCTAAGTAATCTCTGAAAACCAACAATAAAGAAGTGATGATTACAATTATATTTACGATGAACTAACGTAGTGATATAGGAAGGATACACGGAAGGTGGGATTTCAGCTAGTCAGAAATTACTCCCGAAAATCACTTCTTTCTCCAGAGTGGTACTCTAAAACCACACAATGTTCAGATGGACACCAACCTCACACTGACCTCCCTCTGTCAGACTCCTGAGTCCGAAGACAACTAACCTAGACCAGCACCCCCCCATGCTGTAACCCACTTTATCACGACTTGAATGTTCTTACCAGTTCTGGTGTGTTGGAGAGTTTCTTGACTTTGGCTCGTGAGGGTTCTGGTCTGTTCGAGGTGAGGGCAACCTTTACTGATAGTCACGGTGCTGCTGACAATGAAAAGCCAGAGTAGACTGCCATCCAAAAGGAGTCCAAAGAGATAAAAACCCCGTAGGCAAAAACCCCTGTTGAAGGTGGAGACTCTAGAAACAGAAAGGAAGGACCCTACAAATATGAGCAATCACCAGCAAGGAGTAGAGAATAGAATGCAAGAATTACAAATAGAAGTAGAAGGTTAAAAGGAATCCAAAGTGGAACAGGAAGTGCCAACCGGAAACAAAAATACACCAGGCAGGAGCAAAGGTCACCTACAGGAGCGAGGACACGCCAGCAGAAGCAAGGAGTGTTGCAACGCAACGCAATGAAGGATTCAGCCCCTCAAATACCCATAGGCAGGAAGTGATGCTACAGGAAGTGTTGTAATAGGAAGCGATGTAACAGGAAATCAGCTGTTGCCATCTTGGATAGGGAAAAGGAAATGGAAGGAATAGGAAAGGTTGGCATCTTGGAAAGGGTAAAATAAAGAACTTCCCCATGGGAAACAGGACAGAGGACTCATGGGAAGAAGAAGTAACAAGATGTTACCAAGAAAATATACTGGAAGCCACAGTGAACGTGAAAAACAAAAGGTGAGTGAAAATATGCCCCCCAGAAGTACTGGAAGCTGCATCTCCCAAATTGGAGCTGCAGTGTTCTTTCTGTGTATTAATGAGCATTAACGGGCCACTGTGTGGTGCATCGGTGTGCCTGACTAGACATAAGCGATGTGGAGTAAAACTGCGATGCTGAAACAGAGGGCAGCCTTGCAGCACTGCAATGGGTCCGAGAGGAAGGAGGCATCGCGGGGGCATCGCAGGCTGCACCGCGGCTTTCGATGATGAAGCAGGAAGCACCAGGGGCTGAGTCATGGCCCACGGCACAACTGTAGGTCCCCCTCCCGAAGCCCCAGGTTTGTTGGGAAAAAGCCAAAAAAATCTGCAGACAAGAACAGGTGCGCGCACAGAGTCAGCATCCTCCCAAGACCTATCACTGGGAGGGTAACCTTTCCAATGAATTAGGAACTGCAAGATGTTCCTAAAGACCCGGGAATAACAGATTTCCTAGACCTCATATTCAGGAACATTATTAGCCGAAACAGGAGGAGGTAGGGAAAAAAATCTTCTTATAGGGATCTGTAACATAAGGTTTCAATTGTGAAGTATGGTAAACATGGTGTATTTTGCAAGAACGTGGTAGTAGTAGACAAAAAGACACTGGGTTCACCACTTGAGTGATTTGAAAGGGTCCATAAAGGCGTGTCTTTAATTTACTAAGGGACAAATATAAAAGTTTTGAGGGAAGCCAAACTTTACAACTAACCTGATATAATGGAGACTGACATCAAAGGACGTCAGCGGTGTCTTTTATTTTCTTTTTAGCTTCCTGAAGATTAATGTGTACTTTCTCTCTGACCACTCGGAGATATCGGATAAAAGAGACTGCTTCTGGAGCTGTAGTGTCTTTTAAAACAGTTGGAAAGGTCCTAGGATGGTAACCATACAGGCAAAAAAATGGTGTAGTATTTGAGGCACTGTGGACAGTGTTGCTATGGAAATATTCTGCTAAGGGTAGATATGAGGACCAGTCATTTTGGGTGGAATTGCAAAAGCAACAAAGGTATTTTTCTAGCCCCTGATTTAAACGTTCAGTTTGATAATTTGTCTCGGGATGAAACCCTGAGGATAAGGATACTTCAATATGAAGGGATTTGCAAAAGTGTTTCCAAAACAGTGATATATACTGAGGGTCTTGGTCCGATATAATGATCCGTGGAAGACCATGAAGGCGGTAAATCTCCTGTGTGAGGATTTTCCCAAGTTCTTTTGTGGTAGGTAGTTTCCTTAACACAGTTGAAATTTGCCATTTTGGAAAAGGAGTCTACTGTAACCATAATGATTTGGTTACCTGCAGAAGGAGGTAGAGAGGAAATGAAATCAGTTGACACGTTAAGCCATGATGCTGGTGGAACAGGTTGGAGTAACCCCACAAGATTAGTGTGGTCTTTTGTCTTGAGCACAGACAGGACAAGAGGACACATAGATCTCAGTGTATTTTCTTATTGATGGCCACCAAAAAGAGCAAAGTAATAACTCTAGGGTATTTTTGAAATCACGAAGACCAGCAACAGGAGAATCATGACACATCTGTAAGGCTTCAAGGTATACTTTTTGGGTTGAGAAAAATAAGGCTCTACCATAGTAATTGTATCTCTCTAGTAGCTTAACCTGATCATTCAATTCTTCTTGATTTAGGGAGGTACACTCTGATTGGACTCTGTCTAGGAATGATTGAACTGTGCCAATGATTCGTTGTGGCTCGATTATGTTTTGTTGTGGCATTGTTATGTGGGATTGTTATGCCTTCTGGATAACAACAGGCATCTGCCAGACTGTTCTGAGACCCTGGTATATAGGTAATGGTAAAATCGTATTGGCGAAAGAAGTAAGCCCACTGGGCCTGACGACTGTTCTGACACCGAATGTTGCGAGTCATTGTAGATTTCTATAATCTGTTCTGATTTTGAATAGTTCCTTAGTACCCATTAGGAACTGTCTTCATTAACGACAAGTCAACTTCATGGCTAATAGCTCTTGCTCGAGAACAGAGTCGTTTTTCTCGGAATCTGACAGGATGAGTGACAAGTAAAAAACAGAATGTTCCAACCCTTTGTCTTCTTGTTGTTCGAGGAGCACCGCACCTATTGCTCTGTCTGAAGCATCTGTTTCTACAATAAACGTCCTTGTGTCTGGATGACGTAAAACAGGAGCTTGAGTTAAAGCCTGTTTCAATGACTGAAAAGCTCTTTCAGCAGCTTCGGTCCGTTTGAATCCTTGTCGGGGATTTTACTTCTTTTATATTTGGGAGATATAACTTGTATGGTGAGCAACATTATTGATAAATTGGCAATAGAAGTTTGTCAAGCCTAAATAACATTGGGTTTCTTTGATGGTTGAAGGCGAAGGCCAATCTGAAATAGCTTTTACTTTTTTGTAGCAATCCTTGTCTAGTTGATCCGGTAACCCAAATATTCCACTTCAGATTTGTCAAACTCACACTTCTCAGGCTTACAGAAAAGACTGTTTTGACATAGTCTTTCCAGGACTTGAGCGACGTGTGCATAATGCAACTCAGGAGCAGCTGAATAAACCAGAATGTAACTAAGTATATTAAAACAATCTGTTTTATGAGATCTGAGAACACGTTATCCATGAATCTTTGTAGGATGAAAGGAGCATTGGTTAGTCCAAAGGGCGTAACTCAATATTCAAAATGGCCCAAGGGTGTTCTGAATGCGGTCTTCCACTCATCTCCTTCTTTGACTCAAAGGAGATGATAGACACTCCTAACGTCTAATTTGGTAAATACCTGTGCCCCTCAATCAAACTCCGGGATATCCCTAATCAAGGGTAAGGGATAGTGATCTTTTATAGTGATCTTAATCAGACCCCTGAAGTCTCTACATGGCCGTAGATGTTTAGTCTTTTTTGGCACGAAGGAGAGGGGTGCCCCAGCAGGTGAGGAGGACTAAGTAATGAAACCACTTTGAAGGTTTTTTTCAAGGTATTGTCTAAAGATTCCCTTCTCAGGTTCAGTGAGAGGGTATATTTTTCCAAAAGGAACTGTCGCTCCTGGTTTTAGAGGACTAGCACAATCACAATCCATGTGAAGGGGCAGTGTCAAGTTCTCCAGTTTATGAAACTCATCCTCATACTTTTGGTAGTGACTGGGTACATCTTGGATTGTGTTAACAGAGTTACAAGCTTCTTTTTTCACCATCTCTTTTGGAGACCAGTATTCCACAGTATGGTAACGGAATTGTTGGTAAAAACGTGACGATAAGGAAATAATCCTAGTTTCCCAGTTGATGTAGTGATTGGTTCTGATCAGCCAAGGTATTCCTAAAATCATGATATAATTAAGTGAGACAATCAGGTCAAAGAACAAGTACTCGTGGTATCTTCTAAAAGTCAGATGTAGTGATGGCGTATTTTCTTTGACTGGTCCGGAAACAAGTAGAGTCCTATCCATTTTATGTACTTTTTCCGGAGTCTCCTTCGGAATACTGCTTACTTATCTCTCTGTAGCCCATCATTTGTCTATATACATTCTGCTGGCACCACAATTTAACAATGCCAGTACACTTTCTTTTGTACCATCAGATGATTGTAGAAGCATAGATAGGAGAAAAAGAGAATGGATGTTTCTTTTGAAGTCCAGATTGAAGGTATTTCAGACCATCTTGTCCTCTCCCTTCTTACAGAGGACGGTATCTGGTGTTTTCTGACTGCCTCGATGGAAGGGTAGGACAATTCCGAATCATATGACCAGAAGCTCCACAATATAGGCACAGTCCTAGTTTTCTCCTGTATTCTCATTCGCCCTCAGATAATGGTCCTCTGGCCAGACTTATTTGCATTGGTTCTTCTCCTGTCGAACGTAGTGATTATGGTACAGGGCCTTCTGTTCTAACAGTGCTAAGTCATGTCATTCTGTATGTTGATGGGCACGTTCATTGAGACAATGTTCAACTGACAAAGCTAAATCCATAAGTTCAGTCATGTTATCTGGGCGAGGAGAATGCACCAATTCGTTTTTAATGTCTTCTTGTAGAATTCTGCAAAAAGGAGTGACTAATGTTCATTCCACCCAAGTGGTCTCTGCGGCCAGTTGTCTAAAGTGCGTGATGTATTGCAGGACATCCTGGTTCCCCTGTTGAATCTCACACAGGGCAACTTCTGCTAAGGTCTTTAAGCTGGGTCTTTGAAACATTTGTTTAAAGGAAGCAAGAATGGACATGTAATTTGACAACCAAGATCTTCCAAGGCCACCAAGGGAGTTGCCCATGCTCACACAGAACCAGACAAGGCGCTAATCTGATACCCTAACTTAGTTCTGTCCAGTGCAAATTGGGTTGGGCAGAAGGCAACAAATACTGTTAAGTAATCCAGAAATTCTTTGAAATTATTCCGATCTCCAGAATAACAAGGAGTGGTGGTAGAGACTGCGGGTTGTTGGCCTGAAAATGTGTCTAGCTGACTCCTTCTAGCATTGTGCAAGTTAAATTAGCATTTGCAGCACCATTTTGTATTCAGCCGCCATTTTTGTACTATGATCAAACATAAGCCTCTTCCTCATAATATTTGCCTCAGCAGAAAGCAGCCATGATTGTTTCTCTTCTTCATATTCAAGATTGAGTTTCACTGCATTCATGAATCGATGGTTCTGTCTTTGCATGCCTTTCCTTTGGAGTAAGCCCTGCTCCCACCTCAGAGAGACAAGCACATGCTGAGTAACCTTGTAGCTAAGGTGAGGTGTACCCGGTGCCCAGGCTGGAAAATTCCAGTCTGGGCATGTCTTAGGGGTATTGGAAATGTATATCTGACTTTACCTTGTGAACGGGGGTCAGTCCCTCTGCAGCTATCCAAGGAGGCTGGTCAGACCGGATTCCACTTGAGCGAATACTAATGAAATAACTTTGGTTTGTATTCTCTACTGTCTAACCAACTCTTCATTTGTATGGAAGGCTGATAGGTGGTCGCGAGTGAGCCGGGTGGCCCTAAACGGGTCGCCTCCTTCAGTTGGTGCCCGAACAGGAACCCCATCGGGTGAGTGACCCTTCCTTGCCCGCAGACGGGTCAGGGAGACGGGGCCACGTCGGGTCAGACGGGCATACTGGGGATCCCTGCAAGAGAGAGTCCAGTACTCGCAGCTGCCCCGTCTGTCTGACTGGCTGGTGCCTCGGCCAGTGGTAATTCCGGCTGGGGTCCTGAAAGGCGAAACCTTTGGATCTGACCGTTTGGTCTGAAGAGTCTCCAGTGGAGAATAACTTAGTTTGACCTGTGTGTACCAGGTGAGTTTGCTTTGGGTTTGTTCTCTGGCCATGGCGCCACTTTGGTTTGTGTTTGGTACGTTCTTAGGACCGTTTTTGGACAAGCACTTGAATTTGTTTGAGTTGATTGTGAACATGGTAGTGTTTTACCAACCAATTTTGGAATGGCGGGGGGCACAGAAAACTTTTACCTGCAGCTGCGTGTGGCCGGGCTTGGCTCCGCTGAGCGCTGTTGGCCGGGCTTGGCTCCGCCATTCCTCTTTTCCTTGCGGTGGGTGCTCCCGGCCGGGCTTGGCTCCGCCGGGGGTTCTGACTAACTACAACCCCCAGCAGCCCCATCGCGGCAAGGACTCCGCCGCCCTCACAACCAGGGAGCGCCGGAAGGCGCATAAAGGAGAGCACGCCTTCGAGTTTTGCGGGGGGCGCAGAAAACTTTTACCTGCAGCTGCGTGTGGCCGGGCTTGGCTCCGCTGAGCGCTGTTGGCCGGGCTTGGCTCCGCCATTCCTCTTTTCCTTGCGGTGGGTGCTCCCGGCCGGGCTTGGCTCCGCCGGGGGTTCTGACTAACTACAACCCCCAGCAGCCCCATCGCGGCAAGGACGCCGCCGCCCTCACAACCAGGGAGCGCCGGAAGGCGCATAAAGGAGAGCACGCCTTCGAGTTTTGCGGGGGGCGCAGAAAACTTTTACCTGCAGCTGCGTGTGGCCGGGCTTGGCTCCGCTGAGCGCTGTTGGCCGGGCTTGGCTCCGCCATTCCTCTTTTCCTTGCGGTGGGTGCTCCCGGCCGGGCTTGGCTCCGCCGGGGGTTCTGACTAACTACAACCCCCAGCAGCCCCATCGCGGCAAGGACGCCGCCGCCCTCACAACCAGGGAGCGCCGGAAGGCGCATAAAGGAGAACACGCCTCCTCGTCCCGCGGGACGCGCGCGGGCGTGCGCCGGGCTAAGCCCGGGCAAAGGGCGGGCCCTCTGTGGGCCTCAGGGGACCGAAGGAGACTGGACTGGGCCTGGACCCTTATATTTCCCTTTCGGACCAATCTCGCGCCTGGAGCGTGTAAGATATCTGATTAATTTTTAATTTTGTGTTTTATAGGTTGTTTTAGTATAGAGTGTTAGATTGAAGGGTACCTGTCTGCAAGTATTAGTTCCATCTATATTTACAATGTCAAAACCCAAAAATGACAAGGTGCCGGTGGGCCCTGCTACTCTTGATAATTTCCTGGTTAGGAAAGTAAGCCAGATAAATAACAACAGACGTGCATCATTGGGGAAAAGCACTGTGGTAGGGGATACGTCACTGGAAAACTCCCCTATCAGTTTGTTACAAGAATGTGCAATTAACTCGACTGATGTCATTTCCATTTACCCTCCAGTGTCCATCTTAGTTAATGTGGAGGCTCATTCTAACCCTTAGGTGCTGTCATGTCCTGATACTAGTTCTGATACTATTGTGTTACATGAGCCCCAACCAGAAACCAGGGCCATAAGAACTTGTAGAACACTGTCTCAAAAGGTAAATGGGAAGCAAGATAAGTAAAAAAAAAAAGGGATGGTAAGGCTATTTTTAGCCCTGTAATACCAACCCCTTTTGTTTTTACGGGCACTAATAATGATGGTAATGATAATGGTGTAAGTATAACCCCTGATTTTTTAGCTTCGCTTATAAAAAATCTAGAAGCTTCTTTGACAACTAAATTGGAGGAGCTTATTAAACCATTAACGAGTAAGATAGACAACCTAGCAAAGGAAGTGACAAGGCTGGGTGGTCTGCTATCAGCAAAGAATAGTGTTACATCTAGTGGAATTGTACAATCTGGGAGGAAAGGTAAAGAACCTGTCGATATCAACGACATATGTAATAAGGCAAGGGAGAATGCTGCTGTTGCAGTAGCCACTGGTTCTGAAACCCCTACTCGTCCAGACATCCCTGTGGTAGCGGCTCCTTTGATACCATCTACAAAGCAAATAAACAGTAGAGCGCCCAGACCCCCGAGGTACAATCGATATCTTAATTTACCACCAGATTGTGCTCCGTTTGTGGCTGTATTAACTAATGTGCCCCCCTGCGGGACACATCCAGCATCTCCTTTTGATGAATCCCAATCCTCTTTGAAAAATAAGACTGTGTCTTGGCTTAATAAAAATTGTGGGTTCCCTGTGTCATACGCGGAACAAATTATGACAGTAAGACGTGTAAATTGGGTAGGGCCATCTAAAAAGACTGGGATAGGGGACTGTATAGTCGTATATTTTAAACACCCCAGCACGTGGCAACTATCCTTTTGAGAGCTTCTGCATTGGTATATAACACGAATAGTATTTGTGTACGTCCCTTGGGTTATTTTTATGCGCATCTGTGTAAACCTACTTCACAACAGAATTTAACCAGGCGGGGGCTTGAACCTTATACTCCTGTGCAGGAGTCTCAGTTTTTCTATAATGTTACAAATTCTTGTGGGTCAGGTGGGCCCATTAGAACTCATAACAGGAGTCCAAGTAACGGCCATTATCATTATGGGTCGAACGTAAATACACAGAATAGATTCGAAATGTTATCCGGTCTTGAGCAGTGTGACTGACTGGGGGCACCTGCGGCTCAGATTACTAGGGCTTCAGGTGAAACTACAAATTCTCTGATTCCGGTGGGTAGAACTTCAGGAATCCTTGTTGTCTCCTGGAATATTGCTGGTCTTGCGGCTAAAATGTCTGATGTAAACTGGGTTACTTACATCAAGCAGTTTTCTATCATTTGTCTCCAAGAGACCTGGGAGCTGGGCTGTAATCTGTTTTTAGAAGGGTATAGGGCCTTCTTTGTGCCGGCCTTGCCTTCAGTGCGGGGAAGGCCCAAGGGGGGTCTTGTAGTCTTTGTCTCCATACTGATACCGTGTGAAGTACGGAGATTGGAAGCTCAGCACACAGGGGTCATGGGACTAATTCTATCTGGTGGTAATGTTCTTGTGGGACTGGTGAATTTTTACAATGCTGCTCTTGATAGTGCAGGTCCGAAACATATCCATGTTCTTAATTCCTTTGTCTCTAATTTTATGGAAAAAGTGGGCCATAACCTCATGATTTTGGGGGATTTTAATCTGCATCCATGTGTCGATCCATTGCACAAGTGTTTACCAGAAATGATCTGTGCGCGTGCAGATTGTCTGCATATGGAGCACACCTTAGAGGGGGAAATGTGCAATGACTTAATGAATGACCTTGACCTCTCTTTGGCTATGTCTTTAAAGGACCCTTCATACTGTTTTGATATCCCTACTTTTAAGGGACATGGTAGGGGTACCTTCATTGACCATATACTTGTCTCGAGGACTATGCAAACTTTTTTAGATTCTTTTTGTATCCTCCCTAGTGAATTTAGTGACCATAATCCTGTTACAATCTGTCTGAACTGCCCATGGGGGAAAATTTGTCTTAAAAATACTGTCCAAGGAAGTCTGGGCACAACAGATGGGAGGAGGCGGTTAAAATGGTCAATTGACTCTGCGGATGCACTCTATAAAAACATCTCTGAAGGGTGTGCAGAGGACATTGACGTTTGTATTAACGGGGGAGGTGAACCTAAATTGGTTCTAGAGGCTTATCAAAACATAGCGGAGAAGGTGTCAGCGTTCCTATCTGTTCCTAATAAAACCCACACAAAAGTAGGACCGAGATGGTTTAGCCATGACTGCACTGTAGCTGCTCGCAAGCTGAGGCTTGCTTTGTCAGCTTCCCCGAGGGATCGGGAGGTTGTAAAACTTTGTAGAAAGGAATATAAGGCTATTACTATCTCCCGTAAGGAGCTACTGAAGAAAGAGGCGTGGGAGGAATTGCTTGACCCCTCTACTTTGAATAGCAGCACCAAATTATGGGCTTTGGTTAAGAAACCTTTCTTGACCGAGGACCCTGGTGACGGAATTACTTGCTGTGTAACCAAAGAGGAATGGGAAGGCCACTTTAAAAGTTTATATTATTCTGAAAATGCTGGATCTATGACTGATGCCCCCTGTGACAGGGTTAGCCCTATTATCTTTTACGAAAGTGAGGTTTTGGCAGCCATAATGGGCCTCACTGCTAATAAAGCGCCAGGGCCTGACAGAATACCCCCTGATCTTTACAAGTCTGATCCAGTTTTTTGGGCTCCCATTCTGGTCGCCGTATTTAATGCTGCGGCCACTGTGGGTTGTCCAGAATCTTGGGGACTATCAACTATAGTCCCTGTATTCAAGAAGGGAGATAGGGGAAGTGCACTTTGCTATCGACCCATATCCCTAATTGATTCAATGGTTAAGATCATGGGGAGAGTTATACTTCAACGCCTAATAAGTTGGTCGAATGAGAACCACATTTTGACAATCTCTCAATATGGCTTCTGTGAGGGGCGCTCGACCATAACGCAGTGTCTCAATCTGTTCCTTATTCTGAATAAATATACTGTCGTTCAGAAGGGAGCAATTCATCTTGCCTTCATGGATCTCTCCTCAGCCTTTGACTGCGTTAACAGGGGGAGGCTGTGGAGGACCATGAAGGACAAGGGAATAGATGGGGGTATTGTGGAGTTCCTTGCGGATCTGCATAATGAAACAAGAGCCAACGTGAGGTATTCTTCGACTGGGGAAACCACGGGTTGTTTTCCAATTAATAAAGGTGTACGTCAGGGGTGCATTATGGCCCCTTACCTTTTTAATTTTTATATAAATGACTTGGAGGCTGAATTACAGGAGATAAAATCTGATTGTCCCAGGGCGGGTGCGAGGGGTATTCCTCTGCTTTTATATGCCGATGATGCGGTCTTAATTTCACGAACTGAATTAGGTCTTCAGGCACTCTTGAATGGTTTTAATAAATTTATGTCTGATAGGGACCTTACGGTCAACAATTCAAAATCTTTTATAATGCATGTTGGCCGTCAACCTAAGAAGAAGTTCAATTTTAAACTGAATGATGTTCCGATACCCATCACCCAGTCGTTTTCCTACCTGGGTGTTTTATTTGATACGAAGATGTGCTGGGCCCCACATTTGGCCAAGAAGAAGGGGGAAATGTCCAGGGTAAATGCTTCTATCTTCAACTTTGCCTCTAAATTGGGGAAAAAGCCAATTGTGGCTATGATGAAACTATATAACGCTAAATCCATAGCCACTGCAGTATACGGAAGCGAGATATGGGGCTACACAAACGATGACCAACTTCAAATAGTTGAAAATAAATTTTTAAAGCGTCTGTTGTGTGTCCCTGGGAGCACACCGAATTTAGCTGCTCATGATGAACTTGGCTGTTTGCATTTATCGGACATTGTTGGACTGAAACCGTTGTTGTGCTGGGTAAAACTATGGTTAAGTGATGCAATCCCTCTGACCCACTTGATAGTGGAGGATCTCTTATCGCTTGACCACGCAATGCGTGTACCCTGGCTTAAATATTTGAAGTCCCAATTTTTGAAGCTTGGCCGCCTGAACCTGTTTGATAACCAGGGGGATATAGTTAAGGGTGATGTTGCTGCAATTAAGAGAGCTTTTTTCATGAACCGTAATGCTGTAAGAGATGAAGTAGAGCTCTTGAAACCTAATGTTAGAATGTATATTATGTTGAGTACTTGTAATTCAATGGAATTGTATCTAACATGCTCCTTCTCCACCCATGAAAAATTTTTGCTGACCCGTTTCAGGTTTAACATCTTTCATCAGCTTTTAATTAGACCCAAGTCGGACATTTTTAAGAAACCTGCAGCTCCCTGTGGCTGCGACGGGAAGTCTCCACAGGATATGCTGCATTTTATATTTTTATGTACATTTTATGAATATCCCCGAAAGCGGTATCTGGTTACTCTTTTAAAGAAATTAAATTTTAACCAAATTAGACCCGCCCTTATGTACTTACAGTTGCTGCATCCTGACAGTGTCCTCCAGGTGTTAGAATTTTTAAAAACGACCATGAGACTAAGAAATTGTTTGGATGAGTAAATGTGCATTAATTGCAGTTTATGGCACTATCGCACTTTATTTCGTATATTCTGTATATGGACCTTGCTTGCATTTTTTATTCTGATTCTGTCAATGCACTCTTTTTTATGATACATTTGAGTTGTATGTAATTTAAGATTGACTTTGTGATCACTGTGATGTTTTATTATGAATTGTTTATTGTGTGTACTTTTATGGATTGCAATATATCCGAAATAAAGTCAATTTGAATTTGGAATGGTATTTGCATATATCTGCTTGGCATAAGTAGGGAAAAGTTTTCGTTTTAAGGTGCCATGTTTTAATAGAATATTTTGTGTGAGTTTTCGTTGTTGTTCTAGTGATTCTCGATTGGAAGAGCCTCCAGAAGGCACCCCAAACATTTAAATTTATGTTAAGCATGGCCTTGGCCCTATTATGTTTAGTACATTATGGCACAAATATACGAGGGACAATGCCGAGTTGCAGTGGCCGTTGATGGGCACTTTTGATGAGCAGAAGCATAATTTTCTGCAGGATAAATTGTTTGCGAAAAGCACTAGGCAGTCCATGTTTGATTCCCTTAGAACGTGGCAAAAGGAAGCTAAACAGAGTCGAATGAAAGCAGAAAAGGAGGCCCTGAAAGGAAGGATGCAAACACTGACTCAGAAAGCTGTTGCATGCAATAGAGAAAGGACTGAGAAGGGGATAGGGTGTGCTGATAGGAGGTTCCGATTTAAAAGTGAAAAGTCTTATTTGGCTCGAGAAGACAATGATGCATTTGTGGAGAAGTTGTTAGATGCCTGACCTCCACCTCCATACGCCCCACAGAGAATATACCGTGCTTTGCCACAGCCTCAGTCATCTGGCTCTTCTGCCTCTGTTGTTTCTGTTACTGGTCCAGCTGCGTTGGCTGCCGCGCTTCCTGCAGTTTCTGTGGCTTCGCCTTCCGCGCCTGCGATAACTGTTAGTCTCCCTGCTACGCCTATAGTGTCAGCGTCACTTCTCACCCCAACTTTAACACCCACAACACAGCCATTGACGACTTTAATGCCTATTACTTCAGTATCTACTCCTTCCCTTATCCTTCATTCCCCAACGGTACTGGGTTGCGGGACACCTGTATGGAGAGCGGGGGACAGGGACTGGGCGACTGCTAGGGAGCGACTGGGGCAGACATTGATATGATTGGATGTGGGAGAAGAGACGAAAAAGGCGGTAGCCAATCAGGCAGCTCAGTGGGCTCAAAACTCCATTTACAGTGTGGAGGATATATGGGAGAAGATGAAAGACTTTTTGATGAGCCTTTTGTCCAGCAGCATGCCCTTAGCACATGTTGGCTACTTTGATTGGGTTTTGGGAACAGTGTTTTAATGAGGCAGCACCACAGATTATCTATGATATTAAGGATCATGTCTATGTAGCTGACATGGCGCCTGGTCAGGTGTTTGGTAATGTTGTGACAATGGTTGCTTATCGAGGTAGGCTATTTGATAAGAGCCCGAAGAAGGTGTCTCAGTTTCTGATGAGGTAGGTGCACCCCATATATCGCCCAGATATACCAGAGCAGGGAGACCAGCATGATGTAGTTATCAGACCAAAGGTAGAAGCTCGGTTTCAAGAACAATGGATTTACACTCTGTGGAAGAGGGAGCGCCGTTTGCGCGCCGAAGGCGCGCCTAAGGCAAGCCCGTCTGGGCCCGTCCAGGCCCAGACGGACCCAGGCCCTGGAACTATGCCGGTTTTGCCGCCTGAGCGCCTGATATATACGAGTGACTCGCTCCGGGCTCTTAACGTGGAAAAAAAGCCGGAATGTCTCTACATTCACGCAGAAGGCAAACCCTATATCAACTGCGCACGCTGTAACCCGGGCACCCAGACCCCGGTCAGGACAGAGCTACTGATGGGCCTTCTTAATTGCCGCTCCCTCCCTAAGCACACGCATGAGACCAACTTACTGATACAAGACTACAGTCTGGATGCACTGTTTCTCACAGAAACGTGGCTCTCTGCAACTTCTGACTCCGACATCGTCAACACTCTCCCCCCGGGCTACCTGATCCAAACCCTGCATAGACCCAAAGGGAGAGGAGGGGGACTGGCAATAATTTACAAAGAACGCCTCATTTGCAGAATCAGCAATGCTAACATCGATGAATGCGAAAGCTGCCACTTCACTCTCCAAACTGCCCCAGCTCATTCCATAACGGGTCTGCTGATATATCGACCTCCGGGTCCACCAGGAAAATTCACCAACGCCCTCACGGAGACGGTGGCACAACTAGCCGCCTCCGCCCCCAACTTCCTTTTAGCTGGCGACCTTAACCTCCACTTCGGAGACCCAACAGACTCCACAGCACTCGATCTACTGCATGACCTGCGGTCATTTAACATTAGGCTGGTCAATAAAGGACCCACTCATGACAAAGGACATCTCCTGGACCCCGTCCTGACTAATATCGTTGACATTACCACCGGCCCCTCTCTTCCTCTTCCATGGACAGATCATTTCCTTATCCTCTTCTCCTGCCCTCTATTTACAGCCCCCCCACAAACCGCCAAAACCCGTATCACCGATCGACGCTGGTACAAACTTGTCCCAGAGGAGTGGGCTAACACCCTTGCTAATTCCACACCGACTCTCTCTGGTGACCCGATCGTCGCTGATGATCAGTACAATCTCTGGATCACATCCTCATTGGATCAACTCCTCCCCAAAATAACCACCCTCAAACATTCCAAACGAGTCACCCCCGCTCCCTGGTATACTCCAGAGCTTAAAGTCCTTAGACAGGAATGCAAGAAAATGGAACGCTCCTGGAGGAAGGATAAGGATAAGGACAAAAAGGACGCCTACCAAACCGCACTCCAAACCTATAAATCCTCTCTCCAGAAAACTAAAAGTCTATTCTTTCAAAAAAGAATAGAACACGCTGCGTGCTCCAGTAAAGAATCTTTCACCATTCTAAAGGAGCTCCTCAAAGTCCCCGACTCATCACCCAGAATCTCACCAGACCCCAAGGCTGACGAGGAAAAATGCTACAAATTAGCCAACTTCTTCACGGATAAGATCCAGAAAATCCTCGATTCAATTCCAACCACCAACACGTGCGAGGATATAGAGACCAATAACACTCCTATCGCCCCTTGTCTCACCTCTTGGGGACCAGTGACAGTTGAGGAGGTCGGAAGCACGCTAAATAACATCAAAAGCGGCTCCCCCAGAGACCCGGCGCCGTTACGCTTTCTTAAGAGTGTAGCACCCACGATCGTCCCCCCCCCTCACCCAGCTCATTAACACCTCACTGGAACAGGGTATCGTCCCCCCCAACTGGAAAGCGGCAGTAGTCAAGGCACTGTTGAAGAAACCTTCCCTTGACCCCGCCGACTTAGCCAACTACAGGCCAATCTCCCTCCTCCCTGGAACTAGCAAAATCGCCGAAAAGCTGGTAAACAGAAAACTATCCCAATTTCTGGAAACCAATGATCGGCTGAAAAGATCGCAAACGGGATTCCGCCCAGGGCAGGGCACCGACATCGCCCTCCTGGTAGCGGTGGAAGAGGCCAGAGCACTGCTCGACACTGGAGGATCAGTGGCAGTGATCCTCCTCGACCTCAGTGCGGCCTTCGACACCGACAACCACCAACTCCTGATCCAACGCCTCAGGAGTGTCGGCGTGGAAGGAAAAGCACTGTCCTGGCTATCCTCCTTTTTGGGGCATCGGTCCTTTCAAATCTGGGAGAACAACACCCGCTCCTCCGAAAAACCCCTCCAGTGTGGCGTACCTCAGGGCTCCTCCCTGAGCCCCACATTGTTTAACATCTACATGTCCCCACTGGAGGAGGTAGTCATCCCTTTCGGAGTGAGCATCGTCAGCTACGCTGACGATACACAACTAGTGGTCTCCCTATCCCACCCAAGCCAACAACCTCCGGACCTCTATAATTGTCTCACGGATATACAAGGATGGATGAACCGTTCCCATCTCAAACTTAACGGCTCTAAAACCGACATCCTCCTCCTGGGTCAGAAGGGACCCTCCCTGTCACCGAACATCTGGTCACAGAACATCTGGCCACCCTGTTTAGGCCCGCCCCCAGACCCAAAATCCGAGGTTAAGAGCTTGGGAGTCTGGCTCGAAAAAGACCTTTCGTTTGCCACACAGGCAAAGAAAGTAGCCGGAACATGCTTTGGGCTCCTGAAATCAATCCGTAAGATCCTCCCTTTACTCCCTCCTACCGCAAAAAAACTATTGATCCAAGGCCTAATACTTTCCAGGATCGATTACAGCAATTCCATCTACCTGGGCGCTCCTGAGGCCACTCTGAACCGGCTACAGAGGATCCAAAATGCGGCTGCCCGGATCGTCACCAACACACCCGCAAGAGCCTCAGCTAAGCCGGCTCTTAGGCTTCTCCACTGGCTCCCGATCAGGGAACGAGTCCAGTTCAAAGCCCTTTGCCTGGCCCACAAATCTCTGCAAAACAAAGGACCTCCGATCCTAGCTAAATTCATCATACCGTACAAAGCCGGAAGAGCTCTTCGCTCCGATCAGGAACATTTCATCACCATCCCCAGAGTCAAGAAGGCCCGGACGGGTGGAAGACGCTTCTCGGTTCATACCGCACGTCTCTGGAACGCCCTCCCCCGCGAGATCAGAACAGAACCCAACTATCTACGTTTCAGAAAGAGGCTGAAAACCGTCCTTTTCCCTTAAATCCCCTTCTCGCCTCCCTGCCCCTCACTCCCCTCTGGTTAATTGTTCCTAGCACTGGGATACTCACGGGTGACTACGCGCTCTATAAAATTTATTAATAATAATAATAATAATAATAATAAGAGGAGTTATGTTTTGTCCCTTAAGACTCAGTTACCCGACCCCAGGAAAAATCCAACAGCATATTAGAAGGAATTGACTAAAGCAGCGTCTTCAACTGTAATGACGCTTGCAGACATTGACATTTTCTTTGGTCTGCTGGTGCCCATCGACATTTTGAGGCCGGTGCACACACAGGATCAAGTTGTGGAATTGGGTGGTACCTGGAAGCAGATTAAAGAGTGGGATGAAGACAGGAAACCTGGGAGAAGCCTACGGCTGAGATACTAGCTTTACTTTGTAGAATTATTACGTAGTGCATTCTCTTATTCCACCAAGTAGGGTAGATTGGGAAAGTTAACAGCATTTCGCCAGAAGAAAGATGAAAGTGTGTCTGATTTTTTCACTTGGTTTGAGGGTGTGTTTTGGGATTTAACAGACAGGATCTGTTGGCGGAGGGGGGAGTCCGACTGTTTGTTAATAGATTTGTTACAAACTTGCTCCCTGAGATCGCAACTCGGTTGCAGGCTTTGGAGAGTACTTGGACTACCTCCTCCCCTTCAGAAATACTGTGTATGGCACAGTACAATGAACACAGGGAGAACGAGAAGAAAGAAAATGTAGAGAAGAAGTATAAGGAGTAGAAGACAAAGATGTTGTTGCAGCATGCATCTAGGGGGAATGGCAGGGGACGTGGTACTGGTCCTGCCCGGCAGCTTCCTTGTACTACGAGGAACGCTGCACCACTAGGGCCGAATCAGTGTGAATACTGTAAAGAGGACGGGCAGTGGCACAGTGAATATCTGGTGTTATTGCAGAAAGTTGCAGCAACCAGAGGACGAGGTTCTTGTGGACGGGGCCATGGAGCAAGTGATCAGGCTGTGGTTCGATAGGAGGGGACACTGTAGGGTCACTCTGACCAGAACTTTTTTGATGACCCTTGAGGGAGACAGTATTATCACGATGATTATGATCTGGATGAGGTGACAGGGATGTCTAACAGTTAGGACATCCAGGGACAGGGTGAGTGACCAGTTCAGATACCTGTAGATCAGCGCGGTCCTTATGTCACCATGGATTTGCAAGGCTCAGTTAAAACATTCTTAGTGGATACAGGTGCAATCAATAGCTCTGTTTCTTGTTCACTGGTCCCCGGGGCAGCTCTGTCTGGCCAAAATAATGTTTCGGTAGGCTTTTCAGGTGTATCGGTTGTGAGCCCCATTTCCAAACTTCTTGCTTTGACTGTCGGTCCTTTTACTTCGATTCGCAATTTTTATTGACATCCAATTGTGGAAAAAATGTAATGGGCCTAGATTTATTGAAGAAGTTGCATGCAACAATCTTTTGTTCCCCGGAAGGTGTCTATATGACAATGGGACCAAATGTGATCAGTTCCAAGCAGTGTCAGTCCAAAGATGCACCTCTTCCTGCTGAGTTTAAGGATGTGCTGCCCACTTGGGGGGCAACGGGTGATACGGATGTGGGCCTCTTTAAAATTTCCCCAGATTCAATCAAAGTTAAGGACCACGCAGTTTTGCCTCGTATTCCTTAGTCCAAAATTCCTCAGGCGGGGGAACGAGCTTTGGTACGCATTATACAAGATCTGGTTGAGTTAAGAGTAGTTGAGGAGACAGCAGCAAACGTGTGTAACAGCCCTATTCTTCCTATTCTCAAAAAGGCATCCCAGACTCCCCCGATGACAATGCAGATGTTTATCGTTTTGTGATTGATTTGCACACAGTCCACAAAATAGTGGTACCTCAGTTCCCAGTGGTCCCTGACATTACTGCCCTTCTAACAATGTTTCCTTCCTCTGCCAAATTCTTCTCTGTCATTAATTTGAAAAATGCGTTCTTCAGTATCCCAATTCATCCCGCTAGCCGCTACCTGTTTGGTTTTACATTAGCTGGCAGGAGCCTTCGATTTTATTGTGCTCCTCAGGGCTATACATAGAGCCTTAAAATATATCGCCAGGCCTTGAAAGCCTAATTGGATTCCCTCACGCTTTCCTCAGGTAATGTATTGCTTCAGTATGAGGATGACATACTGATTGCTTCTGACATTGAACAGGGATGCAAAGACAGTATGGTTATGTTGTTGCTACATTTGGCTCATCATGAACATAGAGTGTCCTCTAAATTTCAATATTGTCAACAGGAGGTCACCTATTTAAGTCACCTACTGTCGAAGGAGGGTAGGAGATTGACACCTGAGCACATTAGCTTCGTTGTTAAAATGTAAATCCCTAAAACCCAGAGGGATGTTAACGCCTTCATTGGCATCACTTCCTACTGTCGACATTGGATCCCTGATTACTCATTACTAATAACGTGTTTGCTAACGCTAACC
The DNA here is from genome assembly GCF_964261635.1 of Lissotriton helveticus. Lineage (NCBI taxonomy): Eukaryota > Metazoa > Chordata > Amphibia > Caudata > Salamandridae > Lissotriton > Lissotriton helveticus. The sequence goes on along the minus strand of NC_136073.1, from coordinate 123,639,882 downwards.
ACTAAAGATGTGCATGAGCCCCTGCCTTGGACGCAAGGGGAATTATATGTCGATGGCTCTTGTTTCAACTTACCAGATGGCACTAACACTGCAGCATAAGCACTCACTACACTGCATACCATAGTTGAGACATCACGAGTTCCTTATCAGTCTGCCCAGGCACCTGAGTTAGTCACCCTTATTAGAGCTTGTGAGTTGAGCGGGGTCTGGCTGTTAATAATTCAGGGTGGCTTTGGGCAGAGAAAGGGTTTCTCACATCCCATGGGACACGCATCCAGAATGCGCCACTTATATATAGGCTTTTTGTCTGCCCTGATACTCCCTAAGAAATTGGTAAAGTTCAATGCCCACAAGGCAATTTCTGATGATGTTGGAAGGGGAAACACATTTGCAGACCAGACAGCTAAGGAGACAGCTTGAATGAAAATGAAAAAGATGTTTGTAGCGGGTCCTGTCAGATGGGTACCCGAGGCCACCATGTTTTAGGATTCTCTAGACAATGTGAAAGAAATACACAGTGAGGCCACAATTGAGGAGTTAGCATTATGGCAGGAAAGCACAGCACGCTTAGATGAAGATGGGTGTTGGACGGATAAGTCCTGAAAACAGAGATGGATGTTACCAGATGCATTTTTCCTTCGTGTGGTCACTATGGCACATGGTCCAGCCCATATTAGCATGTAAATTGTTAGATCCAGTATGGCAGAATGACAACATTCCCAACGTTGCTGGTCACTTAGTAAAGTACTGTATGGTATGCATGATGTATAATCCTGGTAAAGGCACCTCTACACCTCCTGGTAATTTTGCACCGCCATTCTTTCCTTTCGAGGTTCTGAGGATGGATTTCATCGAAATGGAACAAGCCAACAATCTGAAATATGTGTTAGTAGTTTTTTGTGCATTCAGTAAATGGATTGAGGCTTACCCCACTAAAGAGAACACAGCCATGGCAACAGCAAAGGTGCTACTAAAGGAGTTTTTCCCTTGTTTTGATTTGCCCCGTTTGATTTGGAGTGACAACGAAAGTCACTTCAATTCAAAGGTTATCCAGCTGGTCTGCACACCAAGCAGAGATTTCATGCTGCATACCATCCCTAGTCAGCAGGTCTGGTTGAGAAGTACAACGGTACTCTCAAACTGAAACTGGCAAAGATCAAAGAGAGTACAGGATTGCAGTGGCCAGATGCTTTACCATTTGCTCTTTTGTCTACAAGGGCTACGGCTCACTCTAGGACAGGATTGTCGAGGTACAAGGTTGTGTTTGGGCGCCCAGTGAATGTATGGGGCATCTTATCTTATCTTATCTTAATAGGAATTTATAAAGCGCACGGTCACCCAGAGGTTTTATGGTGCTAATCAGGCAGATGTCACATCAAGGGGAAGTTACACAAGAGCTTGCTCATACAACCAGGTCTTAAGCAATCTTCTGAACACCAGGAGATTGTTGCTCATCCGGATTGCTGATAGCAAGGAGTTCCAGAGTTTTGGGGGGAGGTAGGAGAACCTAAGCCCTCCCTGGCGTATGAGCTTGAAGGTAGGAATAGACAGGAGATGAAGATGGGCGGACCATATGTTGCGGAGAGGAGCGTGCCGTGCTATTAGGCAGCTGATGAATTTGGGGCTGCTACCGTACAGGGCTTTACAGATTATACATCCTGACTTAAAGGCAATGCAGCCAATGAAGTTTGTCCAACATCGGGTCTAGCAGAAAGCTATCTGGGTTGCTAGTGGATTAACCTAGCGGCCTGATTTTGTACCAGTTGGAGGCGCTTGAGTAGGCACAAGGGAAGGCCAAGGTAGATGGAGTTGGAAAAGTCTTGCCGAGACAGTACCAAAGCAATCACAACCTGTATCAGGGCAAAGTGGGTGAGCAAGTGGGTAATTTTCCTGATCCTGTGCAGCTGAAATAGGCAGGTCGAGACCACTGCCCCCACTTGGCCTCTGAGAGAGAGTTCAGCGTTAATGATGACCCCAAGACTTTTTACCGAGGAAGAGGGGACAGGAGAGGGACCAAATTCTACCGGCCAGTAGTGAGGGCCTCAAGAAAGTTCGCTCTTCCCTGGCATCCTGTGAGCTTGTTGGTTCTCTGAAATAGAAAACCCTTTACTTGTGGATTATTTATATGGGTTGACTAAAAACTTGCGTTCTATTCACCAACAGATTTATGAAACCTTGCCACGATATCCAACCCGGTGACTATGTTCTGGTAAAACAATTTTCAGAGGAAAGGGAGTTTGGAGCTATGCTGGAAGGGGCCTATCCAGTTCCCCCTCGCCACTTGCATGGCAGTAAAGGTAGATGACGGGAAGAACTGGATCCACACTAACCATTGTCGGAGAGTACCCATTCCATTGCCCTACGATCAATGGATACTTGATGGAATCAGTGACTCTGAAATGGAGCAAGTGCCTCGATTTGTTCCCTTCTAAGATGTCCGACTGATGTGGGCCCCCATAGAGGAGGAGAGCAACGCAGTGTTGAACGAGGCAGTGCCACCTGAGATCAAGACCATCCGGGAGCCCCAGCCTGTTGGCCTATCTGTGCTTGAGCCCCTCTGTGTCTGCGCCCCTGTTTGCAGACCCCTCTGTCTCTGGATCAGTTAGGTACAATTTGAGCCCCCGGCGAGGAACAGTGCACCAAAGGAAAAGTCAGATTAGCAGGGATGGATTTGACAAGTCAGGCCACAGTAGAATAGGGAGAGGTGACATTAGTGCATTGTTCGGACATTGAACAGGATTGCTTGAGTGTGCTCCCCTCGGGAAGGGAGTTCCTCATCCTGTGCGACGTGGGATTCCTCCAAAGAGTTAGAATCACCTAGCTCCACCGCTGGTGCTCAACAGTGCCAGTACTTGATGAACAATAGGAGTCTACCAGCGAGTCTCTGACGGACACTGGGAACATTGCCTCTTTCTTATTTTCTCATCTTTTTTTTTTTTTTTTTTTTAGCTCCATTTCATGTCCTTTTGCCTGATTTAAAAATGTACCCGTTTGGCCACCTCATTATGGAGGAAGAGCAGCCTTTTGCTGCCCCGCGTTTTGGGCAGGGTGGTTCTGGTTGGTCTGGCTGGTCTACCAAGAGTAAAAATGTTCGTAGTAATTACCCTATTCTTTTTGATAACAGTAATTGGAATAGCATGGTTCCTTGAGGAGAAATATCCTGTGCACTCTTCGATTTATACAACGCCTGCTGCCCCAGAGCACATGTTTGTTATTTTGGCCCCTCATAAGGGTGAGCACAGAAAAACATATGTCGATATTGTCTTCTTACAGATGCCTCACCAGGCACATAATACATCAAAGGTTACTAATTGTTGAATTTGTGGAATCCTCCCTTCTGTGGCACATAAGAACGACATATTACTGTCCATGCCATTTTCTTATCTCAGGAGTTGTGAGTCCTGGTTTCAACTGTTTACTATGGTTTATACTCATTACCATTCTGATATCATGAATATGACATATGCTGATTATGACACAGTGTTAGAATATATACGTGTTCATCAGGGGTTTAATCCAGGAAAGCAAGGGGCCCCTGATACCTTGCCTCCGACAGCCTGTATGAACATATATGAGAACCAAAAAAATTTAACATGGCTTCAAAATGAAATGAAGGATTTTCAGGTCTTTAATATTACTGAATATTTTACGTCTTTACAGATGCGCAATATTACTCAGGATGAAGCAATGCCGGTGCCAGTAGTTAACACCATAGCCCGTTTTTGTGTTCAAGGCTATGGGAATGTTAACGTAGGAAGGAGTAATTGCAATTATACGTATGTGTTGAGCATGACCAGTAGCCCACCTTTACTTCCATCACATAATGTTTATTTCATATGTGGGTCCCAGGCTTATGTGTAGCATCCTAGAGGGTGGTCTGTCATATGTTATGTCTCTTTCCTCCTTCCCCCAGTGTATATAGTACCCTCTAACTACCATAGGGATCACCTATTGCAGCGTAGGGGTGTCCATCTATCCCGTATTAGAAGGGTCATCAATACAGAAGACATTGATCAGACAGACACTACTCTGCAGCAGTTCACTGATGCTATGAAGGGTATTGTTCCTTCTAGGGCCCTATGTCCAATAGCCTTAATATTCCTCATCTCACCAGAGTGGTGGAAGGAGTCATTAATACTATGGCTGGAATTCTACAAAATATTACAGCTGAGCTCCAGTCTACTAGACTCATTGCTCTTCAGAACAGGGTGGTGTTAGACATCATCCTTGCTGATTGGGGTGGGGCCTGCTGCGCCATCGGCAGTAGCTGCTGTGTATACATACCGGACCATGCTCCTAATGTATACGCTGTAATACAGAAGTTGCATAGGCTTGCATCCAACATTCATCCGGAGAAAGGCACTTGGACTCATTCTGGTTGGTTTTGGGGTTTAATAGCTCCCTGTGGTTGGAAGGTGCTTATCTTTCTAGTAGTCATTGTGGGTGTCATTTTCGCTTGTTCCCTATGCATCCATTGCCTTCCTGCCTGTTGCACATACTGTGCTAGAAAGTTAACACCTACACCAAAGGCCCCAGGGCATGATACTAGGGGCCAGATGTAGGTAAAAGCAGTTTATCGAGTCCTTAATAGCGATTTTTAGGGAATCGCTATTAAGGACTCGTAAAATGCCATGTAGGTAGGAATTGAGCACACAGAAGGCTACAAAGTTCCCCGGGGGGGGGGGAAAGGTTTTACTTGAGTGGAGAGAAAATCATACAGAGTGTGCAGTCAAGGAACTAAGAGGTTCATCTGTCGGAATTAGAGAGCCTCACACACCCAGGGCGTTTAGGTGTGGAACACACCCTGACCGTAGGGTGTTCAGTGTCATCATTATCTCACTGCTCCTCGTCAGACCGGCGCTGCAATGTCTGACGGGGTGCTTGGAGGCACCCTTTTGACGGAGGTCTTTTATTCCTTGCCGATGGTGTGTGTGAGTCAGAGGGAAAATGGTGTAGTCAGTGTGGAGTATGTGAATGTTAAAAAGGGTAACCAGTCCACAATAAGATTTATTGGCGTGGCTGCTTCCCTGATTAAAAAGGGGGTGAGAGGGGAGCTAGAGACTGTGGTGAGTATCAGAACCTAACTCTACCCCCTGGTGTGGTCAACATGTTTCTCGCCATCCGGCGATTCGTCAGGACCAGAACAGAGTACTACACGTGAAAAAAGGGGGTTCAAACACAAGGCAAAAACACAAATACAACCTCACTGGGTCGGTTGAGAAGAGGGCCTAAAGTCCTGCTCTAGTTATGCGACCCTAAGGGCGATTAGAAGGGCCTCGCAGTCTGCTCCCGTGAGGCCAGGGCTGTTTGGCGATTATGCCTCGGTCCGGGCGCTGGGACGCTGGAAAACCTACCCCTCACACTGAAGGACTGGACTTTTTAACAGTACCAGCGGTGCCAGGGAACAACGCCTATAACCTTCATGGGATACCTGTTTCGGCGCACAAACTACAGAGACACGGGACACTTCCTTCGGCGTCAAAGATTCAAGGTTTATTTACTGCAGGGAACACAGAAGTCACAACAAGTACAACACGTGCAACTTGGGGAGACTGCTTCAAATTGGTTCTGTGGATCGCTCCTTTTATACAGAATTTACTCATAGGACAACATGGTACACAAAAGTTTACAACCTGGTTCCCATAATTATCCCCCAGAGGGGTCGCTTTGGTCACTTTGGTACACATAAGGTCCGGAACATAAGTGCGGAAACATTTGGCGGTTCCCAACTGTAAAAACCCATCTTCCCAACATTAGTGAATTCTAATCGGCAGTAAAACAGATGAAAATAGGGACAAGGACAGGTGCAGAGGAAGATGGAGACAGTGGGGGATTGAAAAGAGTGTGAAAGGGGAGGTATCGGGAAACACGAGATACAGGCATCAAAGGGACGTGCCTAATGAGATGCACGGCTGAGACAATAAACCGGACGGCAAGATGAGCCTCGAGCGGGGCCATCTGCCTTACCGTATCATCCCCCTCATCGTAAAAGATATTTACAAGGTACATGTGTCTTCCACAAATATCCTGAGAGTCCCATGGTGACGAAGCGGACAGTGTCCGTTCGCTGGCTACTTGAGGGCAAGAGACAAAATGGATGCCGTATCTAAGATGGAACCCGTGGGTACAGATGAAAAACCCGCATATCAAACGAACGGTTTAAGTTAGCACAGCGAAACTGCGCACACTTACTAAACTCGTCATTTGCGGTTCTTAGATACCAGACTCGACCATATTCGTGCGAGTCGAAAACATCACTTAAAATTGTCACGGAACCTCAGACGCTCCTTTTGCCCTCATGTAGGCAAGCACTAGTCGGAATCATATTCGATATTCATCAGACCCTCGAGATGTTGCTGTAGCATAGCTCTGTCCAACCGAGACCCTTTGGTAACAGGTGGCTGTCTCATACACGTTGTAGCACAGAGGCCACATAAGGCAGGACCGCACTGCACGCAAAGGCAACACGTGAACAGGAACACTACAACGACTCCAATGATCATCAGAATCTTCCAACCCCAAGTCGACATCAGGCCCCAAAACCATCCAAGTAGCGTCCAATCCCCTACATCCACGTGTATGGATTCGGAGATCTTATGCAACTTCGAGATGGCTTGATAGACAGTCGGAGCGTTATCAGGAATGAAAATACAGCAGCTCGAATGGATCACCTTACATACCCCACCTCGATCTGCTAAGATCACATCTAAAACCATACGGTTTTGTAACGTCATAAGTCTATCCGCCTGAAGTTCTGTGGTGATATTACCAAGGGCACTGGCAGTAATATTAGCTGTCGATTCTACCACTCGAGTCAACTGTCTCAGGTTCCTACTATTAACCATAGGTCCCCAAAATGGGAGGAAACCCTTGAAAAAGTCTCCTGCCTCTTGACCGGCAGTATCCTCTTCGCTAATTACGCCTCTCACAACTCTAGTTTTGTGATAATCTGCATCTACAGTAAATGTCGGAGGCAACAAGTTTGCGATAAAACATGAGCCCATGAAGTTAGAGGGCAACCATGCATACGCACGATCATGACAAATAAAGTATGTACCCATGGCAGCCAAAAATACAGGGGACGAGACCATTGGCAAAATATAATTTTCAGTGCAAGCACTCTCTCCAAGTCGGGATTTCGATCTACGGCCGCGACCTATTAAACAAAAATTGCCAGTGTGGGGTACGACCCATATCGGAGGCGAGCTTTTAAGCTGTTTTTCACCAGTGAACACACTATATTCGCCTCTACTTAGGACCCTATAGGCTTGTACCTCTTCTTCAGGGATAAGCGAGGGATCATAGATATCGCTATCTAAATCCTCTATTGCTATAGACAAAGATTTTTGGTACGAGGTAGGACCAGAGTAGGGGGAACGTGGTTCTCGAATGGGGTGGAAACCCAGTGCGCTTTGAAACATTGTTTGAAATGCTCGAGCAGACCCTTGGGAGCTATACGGTAACACCAGATATGGAATTCCCTTATCCGTAGTATGCGGCATCAACCCACACACCCAACAATTAGTAGTGTTAACCACTAACTGATGCTGATGAAGGAGCTGAATAAAGGAATTGTTGCGGAATTCTGCACGTCTAGCCTGCTCGTGTTCAGGTAAAATGTGAAAAGAATGAGGAGAAACAGTGGAGGTGAGTTTAAAGTCAGGGGTAGGAGTAGGTATGATAGAGGGCAAGAAGTAAGACATCGTGTAATATACTCCACCCGCCAATAACGCAGAAACAGTCACAAACAGTACGAATATTTGGAACACAAAACATTTGGTACGACTGAGTTGCTGCAGCTTGAATCTTTGTGCTTGAGCTCTTTCCAAGTCCATCAGCTTCGAAAATGCCATTCCCTATGACCGTCCGCAACGTTTCTTGACGCACTTCGTTCTGTGTAGCAATAGTCAATTCCTAGGAGTTCCCAGAAATCGACGGTCTTTAACCTAGCGTCAAGACCTACTAACCAGGAGGAAGTACACGCGCGGCCCTACGGCCTTTATTTCACAAATATATATATATAAAAAAAAAAAAATGTCTCTCAGCTGTGGAAACAAAAAGTGTAAGGAACGAAGCTCAATGAATATATACAAAATAATTACAATAGTATGAGTGTTCAAACTGATCATGGAAAACGGACAGAACGGGTTTTTTATTAGTCTTTAGTGCTGGATCTCAAAAAATATCGGGTTTTCCCAGGACGTGTCTGTTCGTTAAACAAAAGATCCGTTGAAGGGACAACGCCCTGTTGATCAGCTAAATGTTCTGGTCTTGAGTCTTCTGATGTCAAGTGTTCAATAATGCCTTTTTGCTGCACTGAGGATTCTCCGACAGGTTGTGCGTCGCTGAAAGGTACAAACGCCGGCAATCCTTCGGTTTCAGTTGATGCAATGCCTTTCCTTACCCACGAGTCTGCTGGCAACGGAATGGGGACTTTCTTGGTATGGGTGGCATGCACCCAATTTTTCCGCCCCTCGAGACGAACTGCAGTTCTCGTGGCAAGGAGGACCTGATAGGGTCCAGTGAACCTGGGATCCAAATTGTTCTTGCGCGAAAAATTCCGCGTTACCACCCAATCTCCGGGCTGGAGCTGGTGGCCTGGACCCTCCGTCTGTGTCGGCAATGCTTCGTGAACCTGTTGGTGAATTAACCTCAGTTTAGCAGTCAAGTCATGAAGATAATCGATCAACATTGGATACTCAAGATCACAAAAGGCACCCGGTCTAGGGACCCCCCAAACATTGGCAGGGCGACCGAACACTATTTCATAGGGACTGAGCCCTACTCGGGAGTGTACAGTTGCCCTTGTTGACAGCAATGCTAAGGGTAAAGCGTCAGGCCACGAAAGACCTGTCGTAGCCTGAATCTTTGCTAGTTTTAGTTTAAGGGTGCCATTGTACCCTTCAACCAAACCGGCTGACTGAGGATGATTGGCACTATGAAATTTCTGTACAATCCCTAACCCGCGACACACACTCTTCATCACGCTCCCAACAAACTCACTTCCGTTGTCTGACCACACAACCCGAGGCATTCCGTAGCGGGAAAAATACTCTTTGAGTAAAATTTTTGCCGTGGATAAAGCCGTATTATCCTTAAGGGGGTAGGCCTCAATCCACCTAGAAAATGCACACACCACAACCAGCACATACTTCAAATTATTACATCTCTCCATGTGGATAAAGTCCAACTGGATAACTTCGAAAGGGTACGCAGGAGGGGCAAAATGGCCAGGTGGAGTGGGAGTGCCCTTACCAGGATTGTGCATCAAACACACCATACAATTCTTAACCAAGCGTTCAGCACATTTCGTAATACCATCATTCTTCCACACAGGAAACAGCAATTTACAGATACCTTTTGTGCTAATATGTGCTAACCCATGTGTCATAGTCACAATAGCCAGCACATACGCATCAGGCAACATCCATCTTTTCTGTTCCGATAAGTCAGTCCAACAGCCATTCGCATCCAACTTTCCCGTACTTTCTTTCCACTTCGCCTTTTCAGTCTCGGTGGCCTCATTCTGAATTGCTTTCACACTCTCGATAGTGTTCTCACACATACTTGATTCTGCAGGCCACCTAACCGAACTCGTCACATACATTCGAGTGCTAAGGTTCCGGGCAGTCTCCTTAGCAGTCTCATCCGCAAACGCATTACCACGACCAACATCATCCGTCACCTTACGATGCGCACTACATTTAACAATTGCCACTTGCTTAGGCAACGTAAGTGCATCCAAAAGATCATTTACAAGCTGGCCATGTTGAATCTTCGTACCATGTGACGTAAGGAATCCTCTCTCTCTCCACAGTCGTCCAAAACTATGTGCCACACCAAACGCATACTGGCTATCTGTAAACACATTCACCCGTTTATCTTTAGACAACACACACGCTCTCATCAAAGCAATTAACTCAGCAGCCTGAGCCGAATTCTGACTTAACCTTGCGCTTTCCACAATTGTTCTCAATGTAACTACAGCATATGCAGTTGTCACATCACCATTCGGTAACTTGAAACAAGAACCATCCACATACAAAGTACCATCGGGATCTGTCAATGGAGTATCTTTTAGGTCAATGCGACCCTTAGTTTCCTCTTCAGTTTTGAGATAGCAGTCATGTACTGCTTCATCACTTGATTCTGTGTCGATCGGCAGCAATGTTGCTGGATTCAACACATTACACCGTTTTATCCGTATATGACTGGCCAGCAACGTCAACTCATATCCAGACAATCTTGCGCTCGTCAGATGTTGAGTTTTCGTTCGGTTCAATAGAGTGTCGACTGCATGCGGAACCATTACCGTGAGCATATTATCCATGACTAGACCTGCGGACTGTCGAATGGACGCCGCAGCTGCCGCTGTTGCCCTTAAGCAACTTGGCAAGGCTCTTGCTACTGGGTCTAAAGTCGAAGAAAAATAGGCACATGGGCGTTGCTTACCACCAAAAGGTTGTGTCAAAACACTCAACGCGCAACCATCCCTCTCGTGAACGTATAGTGTAAATGGCTTACTGTAGTCAGGAGTGCCCAACACAGGAGCCGAACACAACGCATCACGCAATTCAGAAAAACTTTTCTGACATTCTTCAGACCAAGGTACTGGGGATGAAACGTCTTTGCATGTAAGGGCTATCAATGGTTTCGCCAACAATGAAAAATTTGGAATCCATTGTCTGCAGTAGGACGTAATACCTAAAAAGGCACGAACATCTCTTTGGGTTTTTGGCACAGTCATTCGGGAAATCGCTGCAATTCTCTCTGGGGTCAACCTTCTCCCTTCTTTTGACAATAAGTGACCTAGGTAGGTAACTTCTTGACAACAATACTGTAGCTTTGAAGGCGATACCTTGTGGTGTAAGTCATGTAGATAGTACAACAATGATACTGTAGCCGTTTTGCAAATAGCTTCTGTATCAGCTGCCACTAAAAGATCATCCACGTATTGAATCAAAGCTGCACCCGTTGGTAATACAAAGGCATCAAGCTGACCTTTAAGTGCTTGGCTGTAGATTGACGGACTCTCACAGTAGCCCTGTGGAGCGCGTTTTAGCCTAAAACTGCGACCTCCTAATGAGAATCCAAATAGGTCTCTGCTTTCCTCTGCAATTGGGATGCTAAAAAAAGCATTCTTTAGATCGATCACTGTGAACCAGGAGGCAGATGCCGGAATCATTGTTAATAAAGCTGTAATGTCAGGTACCACAGGAAATTGTGGAACTACTATTTTATTTACCTCTCTCAAATCTATTACAAAACGATATACAGGAGGTTTAGTTGGGTCAGTTTGTTTCAAAATTGGCAATACAGGGCTATTACATACATTTCCACGAGTTTCTTCAACAACACCCTTTCCAATGAGATCATGAATGATTGCTAACAGCGCTCGTTCGCCCTCCAGAGAAATACGATATTGAGGTAAACGCGGTAATCGCGCATTTTGTTTCAATTGAATCACATAGGGTGGAATGTCTAACAGGCCCACGTCATTGGGACCTGTGGCCCATAGAGACGCAGGGAGGGAACTCAATTCCGGTGGGAATTTATCAACCGATAAATACATGGGAGAGATCACTCTCCGTCCCAATGTAAGTTCCACTCCTTCGGGGGAACAATACAATGTTGCATATAATCGTTTCAACAAATTCAGACCCAAAAGATTTTCACCACAACCTGTAGATAGAATCAGTGGAGCGGTTAGCTCACAAGGTCCAATCATAAGAGGCAAAGGATTAGAGACTGGGTTACTAACAGGGGCGCCAGAGAATCCAACGGAAACATTCGTTAAGCCAGACAAAGGTGCGCCAGGGAGTTTTGAATGCATGATGGAACTTTTCGTCGCACCAGTGTCTAACAGAAAAGGCTCAACTACACCCGATGTAGCCACTGCAACGTAAGGCCCACTCTGATCGACCGGAACTGACACTACTCCCTCTCTTTGTCGTTGGCTGTCCTAGTAATGGTCATTTACAACAGTCTCGTGCTCTACGTAATAATCATCCACATTATACTGTGCAGATCGAACTGACCCCGCATTTCGCTGGTCAAAGTAATTATTTGCATCTGATTGATTTTGATAACGATCACTCTGATTGTGGAATGAACCACGACCTCTACCACGTGGTGCCTGTTGAGGACCACCACCACGGTTTCCACGTGTCGACACACCATTCAGGCGGTCCCGTAAGGCAAGACAATCATATTTTAGGTGTCCCTCTTTCCTACAATATGCGCACTGATTATACCCAAGTGAAGATCTGGAATCAAAGTTGTCAGAGCGCGGCTGTGTCCTATCGGGCTGTGCTCGTGGTCGATACTGCTGTTGCGAATCATTTTGGTTTGATCGTGGAGGGTATGCTTGCTGCAACAAAACCTTTGTTTTGAGTTCTTTCGTTTTCTTTTCTACACGATCACTTTCTTCCTTTTCCCTATTCTCATAATACTGAGCCGTTGCTAGTATTTGCGCAGGGGTTGAAACTGCCCACGCACTCTCTGAATTCTTCAATTTGTTGCTTAGTTCAGGCAGCAAATTTGACACGAATTTGTCAACGAATAACCGCTGGCCTCCCTCAGCGCCCATGTCCTGGCCGCTGTGGTCGACAAACGCTTCCTCAAACCTTGTAAAGAAATCTGAGACACTCTCGTCTTTCTTTTGCTTACAAGCTGATAACTTATCCCAGTTCACCTTCATCGCTGGCATGAGAGTTTTCATGAGCGTAATGATTTTCTGAGGCAAATCCAAAATCAGCTGTTCAGGCTTGGCCCCACCGACTTGTAATGCATCAGCTGCTAGCAGTGCAACCCAATCACCCCCTAATTCAACTGCGTGATCGGCTTGACGAATTTTAGCCCAAACTGGTTGCGGTACAACATTGCCAAACAACATGTCGATGTCGGCAATATTCATAATAGAAGCTTCTATTAGTTGTGATAACTCCTTATAATAACCAGCCGGATTTTTACGCGGATCGGGTAAGGATTGCTTCACTTGCAAAACTTCCGATCGTTTCCATGGAAGATGTATCCACACCCTTCGAAAATGTGGTAAAACCGCAGGGTTCGCATTAGGATCACCAGGCACCCACAGTGGCGGAACTTCTCTCATGGGATACTGACCAGGAACCGCTTTCCAGTTCTCAGTGGTATCATCTAATGATACCCGAGAATGTGCTGTGGATCTGAATGCTAATAAGCGTTCCACTGCACGTCGTACATTGTCTCCTATAATCATACCGTTTGAAAAGTGACTCTGAAGTTCAATTATGTCGGCCGGTACATCATCTACATCATTATTGTACCATTCTTCCCTCAAAAAGTTACACATTTCCTCAAATACGAATCTCTGCGTAGGCTCATTAAACTGAGAAAATGTATCAAAGACTACACGCGGAGTGTAATTAGCAGGATGTCTTATCCACCTATGTGCCATTGTTACTAACGTCTCTTTCTCCCTACCACTAGGGATCTGACTCCGTCTCTGAGGAGTTTCAGATGAATCAGACGAAAATAACGGACCAGAAAGAGGTGAATAAAGAGTAGCAACAGAGTTAGGAACACGCTTACGAACAGAAGGAGAAAGAAAAACAGGGGCAACAACACTAGAGGTGAAGGAAGGCATAGTAGGAACGGACAAGGTAATTGGAGTAGCAGAAACAACAGTCTGCGAAGGTACAGGTACAGGAGCAGTAGGAACAAGAACAGGTGGTGGAACAAACGTAGGGTTAACAGCGGGCTGGCCCGCAGCCGCTGGAGCAACAAGAGGAACAACAGGAGGAGGTATAGGAGGAGCTACAGGAGCAGTAGCACCCTGTACATAAGGAGGTGGTGATTTCATCAAGTATGATAACAAGGAATCCTCCTTCAAATCTTCTTCTTTCTTTTCTAGATTATTCGGTAAAACTGGGTAACATTTATCTATTTTCATGTGATGCAATCTAGTAGCGATTTCCATATCTTTTTCTTCTTTGTCTTGTCTACATTCTTTTATAGCTTGCATTACAGGAACGAACTCTTGTTTTTGATTCTTTTTAAGTTGTTTGATTTCTTTCTGCTTGGCCTCTTTACGCCATATCCGAAAGGAATCAAACATAGCTGGCCTAGCCTTCTTTAAAAATAATTTAGCCTCAAGATTATCTAAAATCGAAAGTTCAAAAGTTCCGTGTGGTGGCCATCTAAGGTCACCGTCTTTCTTTGTATGGCGGATCCAGTAATCATTATATATTATAGGACCCACCCCATGTCGACTATAAAGATCATGTATCGGAGTTCCAACTGGAGGTATCGGACACGAGTCCTCCAACCGAGAATCCATTGCGCAACATTTGAAAATACGAAACAAATCACTATGGCTAGGCATCGTGCACACTAACCTAGTATCAAACTTCAAGGATTACCGAAGCAATAAAACCTCGTGTAAGTCAAAACCCTCGGTTTTTGGCAATTGCAACTGTCAAATAATACTAAGGACCAATACTAAGAACCACAAATGCAATGGAACCATGCAATACAACAAAGCCTTAAGGCTATTACAAAGCTCGGAGAGCTAACCACAAAGCCTGAGGAGGCTATTACAAAGCTCAGTGAGCTATTACCACAAAGCCTTAAAGGCTAACCACAAAGCTTTCAAAAGCTAGAACAACCACTAAGGACTGGGAGCGACCCACAAATACTTAACTCAGAACTTCAATGGCGTCACCAGGAAGGCCCGTCTATCGTCTCGCTTGTACATAAGGTCTACGCCGGGCGTCGAAGACAGGTCGACAGTCAGGGCATCGGTCCATTGCAGCCATCAGGAGGCGGGAATCTTCGCAGGGAAAAACTTCGGGCCACTTATTTCGATAACAGGATCGATGAAGCGGGGTGCACCTTCCCTCGGAGATTTCACACGAAGTTCCTCACGATCATCAGGCTTTGGACCGGACCGGTACCGCTGAAGTCGCCCCACGTTGGGCGCCAACTGAAGGACTGGACTTTTTAACAGTACCAGCGGTGCCAGGGAACAACACCTATAACCTTCATGGGATACCTGTTTCGGCGCACAAACTACAGAGACACGGGACACTTCCTTCGGCGTCAAAGATTCAAGGTTTATTTACTGCAGGGAACACAGAAGTCACAACAGGTACAACACGTGCAACTTGGGGAGACTGCTTCAAATTGGTTCTGTGGATCGCTCCTTTTATACAGAATTTACTCATAGGACAACATGGTACACAAAAGTTTACAACCTGGTTCCCATAATTATCCCCCAGAGGGGTCGCTTTGGTCACTTTGGTACACATAAGGTCCGGAACATAAGTGCGGAAACATTTGGCGGTTCCCAACTGTAAAAACCCATCTTCCCAACATTAGTGAATTCTAATCGGCAGTAAAACAGATGAAAATAGGGACAAGGACAGGTGCAGAGGAAGATGGAGACAGTGGGGGATTGAAAAGAGTGTGAAAGGGGAGGTATCGGGAAACACGAGATACAGGCATCAAAGGGACGTGCCTAATGAGATGCACGGCTGAGACAATAAACCGGACGGCAAGATGAGCCTCGAGCGGGGCCATCTGCCTTACCGTATCATCCCCCTCATCGTAAAAGATATTTACAAGGTACATGTGTCTTCCACAAATATCCTGAGAGTCCCATGGTGACGAAGCGGACAGTGTCCGTTCGCTGGCTACTTGAGGGCAAGAGACAAAATGGATGCCGTATCTAAGATGGAACCCGTGGGTACAGATGAAAAACCCGCATATCAAACGAACGGTTTAAGTTAGCACAGCGAAACTGCGCACACTTACTAAACTCGTCATTTGCGGTTCTTAGATACCAGACTCGACCATATTCGTGCGAGTCGAAAACATCACTTAAAATTGTCACGGAACCTCAACGCTCGCGGCACCTGGTCAGGGTGCGGAGCAACTGGTGAAAAAAATGTAGGTAGGAATTGCAATATTTTTTGCGATTCCTACACACTCCTTATTTGCGACTCGCACATAGGCCCATAGGAATGAATGGGAATTGCGTGCGCAGTAGGTACTCGCAAATTGGGCGCGCAATTACAAGGGTGCAAGGGTTCCAAAAGGACACCCTATAGCACCCCTGAATTGTGCAGGGCCAAATGGCACTTTCAAGAAAAAAACAAAAAAGTGCTTATGTAAAGGAAATCGCAACTTACCACCAACTTGAAGTTGGTGGTAATTTGCGATTCCTTAAGGCATTATCGCAATTTGTGAAGCCTACTAGCATAGTGTTGTACATGGTTTCTACCACTTTCTAGTTGCTCAAGCCAGAGTGAATGTAGAGTCTATGTAGAATGTTAGAGTGCGTGATGTCAGAGAGTTCTGAATGTGTGTGTGCCTGTATGTCTGTGGAATGACAGTGAGAAGAGTGGGCTGAGCAATTAACATCTAGCTCCTGGTGGGACTTTATAATTACTATTTACTTATATTCATGATATTACCTGAGACCTACATGGAACTTGTATTAATCTTCTAATAAACCTACATCTTGGATAAACCATCCTGGCTACCTGAACATTATATAATCTATTTACCCACGACATTTTGGCGACGAGGATGGGAAATGCTTGTGCAAAATGAGGAATCACAAATTTAGGGATTCCCTATTTTGCAAGTCGGTATTTGCCTACCTACATAGCACAAAGCTAAATTGCGATCGCAAACACTGACAGTCTGCGAATTTCAGCATTTGCGATCGCTATTTCGCTTGTTAAAGCTACAAGCCGTCCACGATTTAGTGTCCACCTATGAAGGCATCTTTGAGTATTAATAATGTGTGAATTAAGAGAGGTACCAGTAGTGTTATGATGCCAGCGGTTATTGCTATCCTATCCATTAGGGGTATTGGAAATGTATATCTGACTTTACCTTGTGAAGGGATGTGAAGGGATGTAAGTCCCTCGGCAGCTATCTAAGGAGGCTGGTCAGACTGGACTCTGCTCAAGCGAATACTAATAAAATTACTTTTATTTGTATTCTCTACTGTCTTACCCACTCTTCATTTGTATGGAAGGCTGAGAGGTAGCCGCAAGTGACCCGGGTGGCCTTAATTGGGTCACCTCCTTCAGGGTACATCAGATATCTTAGCAGCCAATACTTGGAGAAAAGCTACATTTTCTTCACATAACTGTTGTAATTCTTGGGCTTGTTGTTTAACAGCCTACACTATGGCCTGTATCACTTCTACTGATTCTTCAGGAGGTGATCCTTGAGGAAGATCCATGGCATCCGGATCAAAACGGGTTTTTGGACGTTGCAATCTGATACGACTTGTAATGTTCTTACCAGTTGTGGCGTGTTGGAGAGGTTCTTGACTTGCGTTCTTGTGGGTTCTTGTGGGTTCTGGTCTGTCCGTGGTAAGCGTGACCCTTTCTGGTAGCCACTGTGCTGCGGACAATGAAAAGCCAGAGCAGACTGTGCCTTCCAAAAGGAGTCCCAAGAGGAAAAAACCCTGTACAGAAAAATCTCTGTTGAATGTGGGGACTCTAGGAACGGAAGGGAAGGTACCCATTAATAAGAGCAGTCACCAGCAAGGAGTAGAGCAGAGAAGACAAGAATTCTAAATAGGAGTGGAAGATTAAAAGGAATCCAAACTGGAACAGGATGCGCCAACTGGAAACAAAAATACACCGAGCAGGAGCAAAGGTCACCAACAGTAGCGAGGACACACTAGCAGGAGCAAGGAGTGTTGCAATGTAAGGCAATGAAGGATTCAGCCCCTTAAATATCCATAGGCAGGAAGTGATGTAACAGGAAGTGATGTACAGGAAGTTCGGTAGCAGGAAATAAGCAGTTGTCATCTGGGATAGGGAAAAGGAAATGTAAGTAATAGCAAAGGTTGCCATCTTGAGAAGGGTAAAACAAAGGACCCTCCCAGGGCCCTCTGGGAAACAGTACTGAGGCCTCATGGGAAGAAGAAGTAACAGGATGTCACCAGGAGAATATACTGGAAGCCGCAGTGAATGTGCAAAACAAAAGGTGAGTGAAAATATGGCCCACAGAAGTATTAGAAGTGGCAGCTCCAAAATTAGAGCTGCGGTGTTCCTACTGTGTATTAATGAGCATTAACAGGCTGCTGAGTGGTGCTGCGGCATTCCCGACTAGACATAAGCGGTGCGGAGTGTGACCGTGATTCTGAAACAGGGGAAAACCATGCAGCACTGCAATGCACCCGATATGAAGGAGGCGCCTTGGGGGAGAACACACTTCCCTTCATGGCAGTCACCTCTCCTGCCGACCTCCCCTGGCTGGCACTCCCCGTAACTTCCCATGCAGGGTGTAACCTAAACAGTTAACCTGACATCCTGCATCACTGCTGCTCCTGGCTGGCACTGCCCCTACGTAGCACTTCACCAGCTGGAATCCATATGATTAGTACTCAATATTTGATAGCACCCAGCCATACAAGCCAGCTGTGCCTTGAGGTGATTGGCTTTGCACGTTTGTGCCATAAGCATCTATCTATGCATTCACAAATGTGTTTGATTAGTAATTTGTTTGGTCATTTAATTTCTTCATTTACACATTCATTTAATAACTCTTTTTTATTAGGTGCACTTTCATGCATTAAAACAGTAGAGTATCCATGCCGTCAATCACACACTCATCCATTCTTGCAGTCACACTTTCATTTGTGCATCCGCGCATTCAATAATTTCTTCATTGGTTCATGGGTTCATTCTTTCATAGGTAAAGTCACCCATGCATCCCTGCATGCATTCTTTATTTTAACCATTTATTTATTTATGCATTTTGCGATGCAAGGCGCACTACCAAATTCGTTTTATTAATTAAATTGTTTACTTACCTGCAATTATCCATATGCCGATATATAGCACCTTGTAGGCAGTCTTCTTGATCCAAAAGAGTTCTAAAGTTCAGGGGTCTGGGCACCAATATTTATATTCCAAAATCCTTTGATCTCTTAGGCAGAGAGTGTCTATGCCCAGCCAGAACCAGTTCTGCCTTCTCTGGTGTGACTTCCTGGCAGGAGGTGGAGACGGCATGGTCAGAGGCAGACCAGGCCCTTTGAGGTGCAAGGAAATCTCCTCCCCCTTCCCCAATTGCAACCGAGGCCTATTCAGCCCTTTCCAGACCCACCTAGACTATCTGGAGCCACTACTGCTCCCCAGTCTTCTGTAATTCAAAACCCAGACAGGCAATCCACATTTCAGCAGAGGCACACAGGATGACTTAGCAAGAAAATACCTACTTTCTAAAAGTGGTCATTTCAAACACAGAATGAAAAAATCACATTCACGAAAAGATGCATCTTTAAATTCTGAGTTCAGGCATACTAAACGTTATTTTCCTACCTAATTCCCTGGGCCAGTTATGTTATAAACAAACTCCCCATTCTGTCCTATGCAGGAACAGGTAACCTTGCAATGGCGAAAAAACAAAATTGGTCGCATTTCGCAATCAGGACATGCCACACACACCAGGGCATGTCCTACCTTTCACATAAACTGCACCCGGCCCACTGGGGTACCTTAGGCCTACCTTAGGGGTGACTGACATGTAAGAAAAGGGAAGGTGAGGGACTGGCAAGTGGGTGTACTGGCTAAGTCGACATGGCAGTTACAAACTACGCGCAGACTCCGCAATGTCGGGCCTGAGTTACCTTTTCAGGACTACCCACATGGGTGGCACAATCAGTGCTGCAGGCCCACTAGTAGCATTTGCGTCACAGGCCCTGGCACACTCAGTGCACTTTACTAGGGACTAACAAGTACATCAAATATTCAATCATGGAGACACCAAACCATAACACAATTTACCACAGGAGCACTTGCACTTTACCACTGATCAGCAGTGAGAAAAGTGCGCATAAACACAACACCAGCAAAAACAGTCAAAACCAGGAGGTCAGAAAGCAAAAACTCAGGAGAAACACTTCAAAAGATGCAAAGTCTAACACATGTCCCCTCCCGCTGAAAGTAGGGAGAACTACCCACCCTCTTGGGAGTTCTGTTCACTAAGGTGGAAGAACCTGGACAGACCATCTGCGTTAGTGTGTTCTGTGCCAGGACGGTGTTCCAACGTAAAGTTCATTTCCTGTAGGGAGATGGACCACCTCAGCAGTTTTATATTCTCACCCCTCATTTGCAAGTCATTTGAGGGTACTGTGATCTGTCTGAACCTGGAAGTGCATCCCAAACAGGTATGGTCTCGGCTTCATCAGTGCCCAGACCACAGCAAAAGCTTCCCTTTCTATGGCACTTCACCTCTGTTTCCTGTAGAGTAGTCTCCGGGTAAGGAAGACTACAGGCTGGTCTATGCCCTCTTCGTTCAGTTGTGAGAGCACCGCTCCCACTCCATGCTCTGAAGCATCAGTCTGCACGGCGTTTTCCTTGGAGAAGTTGGGTTCCTTGAGCATGGGTGCTGTGCAATTGGCGGCCTCCAGGGCATCAAAAGCCTTCTGGCAGGACTCAGTCCAGATCACCTTCTTGGGCTGCTTCTTGGAAGTCAGCTCTGTTAAGGGGGCAACAATGGTGCCATACCCTTAACAAACCTCCTGTAGTACCAGGTGAGTCCTAAGAAGGCCCTCACCTCTGTCTGGGTCTTGGGTGGCTCCCAAGCCAGAATGGTGTCACTCTTAGGTTATAGGGGTGACACCTGACCGCTTCCTACCTGGTGTCCCAAGTACACCACCGAACCCTGTCCGATCTGGCACTTACTGGCCTTGATCGTAAGGCCTGCCCTCTACAGCACCTTCAACACTTCACCCAGGTGCTGCAAGTGTTCTTCCCAGCTGGAACTGAACAATGCGATGTCATCCAGATAGGCGGCACTGAAACCCTCCAGCCCAGCCAACACTTGGTTGACCAACCTCTGAAAGGTGGCAGGGGCATTCTTCAACCCAAAGGGCATCACCAGGAACTGGTAATGTCCTTCTGGGGTCAAAAATGCTGACCTCTCCTTGACCCCAACGCTTAAGGCAATCTGCCAGTACCCAGACGTTAAATCAAACGTGCTGAGGAACTTGGTAGCTCCCAACCGATCAATGAGCTCTTCAGCTCTGGGGACGGGGTGCGCATCAGTCCTGCTGACGGCATTGTGCCCACGGTAGTCCACACAAAACCGCAGTTCTGGAGTGGCACCAGGTGCATCTGCCTTTGGGATCAAGACCACGAGGCTGGTCCAAGGACTGTTGGAAGGCTCGATCACCCCTAACTCCAACATCTTAGAGACCTCCTTTTTAATGATGGCCTTGACCTGGTCAGTCAACCTGTGAATCTTGTGCTTCACAGGAGGGCTGTCACCGGTGTCCACGTCATGGGTACACCAGTGAGTAACACCTGGGGTCAGAGAGAACAGTGGGGCACCGTCCCAATAACTGGTGACAATCAATCTGCTATTCCGGGTTCAGTGTAGGGGAGAGGATCATACCTTCCACTGACCCATCGTGCTCCTTGGTAGACAGGAGGACAGGGAGAGGTTCACTCTCCTCTTCTGTCCCATCATCTGTCCCTAAGAACATGGTCACTTCGGACCTCTTGAAGTAGGGTTTGAGGCAGTTTACATGGAGGACCCTCCAAAGGATCCTGGGAGCCCACAATTCCAGCAGGTAGGTGACATCACTTTTGCACTCCACCACCTCAAACGGCCCAGTCAACTTGTCCTGCAAGGCACAAGGTTCCACTGGGGCCATTACCCACGCTTTTTGCCCAGGTTGAAATTCGACCGTAGTAGTATTCTGGTCATACCACTTCTTAATTTATTCCTGGCTTGCTTCCAGGTTTGCCTGAGTGAGTTTCCTGAAGTGGGCAGTTTGGTTTCGGAAGGCCACCATGTAACAAAACACATCCTGGGGGGTTTTCCTGGGAGCTGCCTCCCAGCCTTCCTTCACCGAACTCAGAGGCACTCTCACAGGGTGACCATACAGGAGCTCAAAGGGACTGAACCCAAGAGACTTCTGTGGTACCTCCCTGTATGCAAAGAAAAGTCATGGCAAGAGGACGTCTCACTTATGCCTCATGGATTCTGTTAGACCCTTAATCATGCCCTTCAAGGTTTGGTTGAATCTCTCCACCAGACCGTTACCTTGTGGGTGGTAAGGGGTAGTGAAATTGTAGCTTACACCACACTCCTTCCACAGGGATGTCATATATTTGGTCCCCCTGTCAGAAACCACCTCTCTGGGGAACCCCACTCGGGAAAAGATCCCCATTAACGCCTGGCCCACCACTGGTGCCGTCATTGTCCTGAGAGGTATTTGTTTGCTGTAAAACTTTTCGCCCTAAGTGGGATGGGTATGCTCAGATGTGGGTCCCTTGCTCACTGTGCCACTGGATTCAAGCTAGCCTGGCTGAAGAAGGGTGACATACCCTGAAACCGGTCCCAAGATGCTTGTTTCTGGCCCAGGGAGGATCTGGCCTGGCAGTTCGGTCTGGACTGTTCCCATGGGGCACAGGGTTAAGAATGATTTGCATATCGCAGGGTCCACACTGGGGTGGCGTAGTGGGCAAAAGAACGATGTATTTAACCCAGATATTTTGACTGGGGGAGAATGTTTGCATTCTTAGCATTCTGTCCCTCATTTGTTTGCTGTAACACTTTTTGCCCTTAGAGGGATGGGTATGCCCAGACGTGGGTCACTTGCTCCCTGTGCCACTGGAATCAAGCTAGCCTGGCTGAAGAAGGGTGACATACCCTGAAACCGGTCCCAGGATGCTTATTTCCGGTCTAGGGAGGACCTGGTCTGGCAGTTCGGTCTGGACTGTTCCCATGGAGCATAGGGTCAAGACTGATTTGCACATGGCTTGGTCCAAACTGGGGTGGCGTATTGGGCAAAAGAATAATGGATTTAACCCAGATGTTTTGACTGGGGGAGAATGTTTGCATTGTCAGCATTCCATCCATCGTTTGTTTGCTGTACTGCTCCGGGTACCGGGTGGCATGGTCCACCAAGACCAGGATGTACCTGTTGCCCCTGGATATCTTGGGATCCAGTGGACCCACAATGTCCATCCCTACCCTTTCAAAGTGCGTTCCAACCACTGGAAAAGGTTGGAGAGGAGCTTTGACCTTCCTCCCACTCTTACCGCTTGCCTGGCAAGTTGGTCAAGACCTGCAATGTCCATCTGACGGCCAGAAGAAGTGGGTGACAAGCCTGTCAAAGGTCTTGTCCTGTCCCAAATGTCCTGCCAAAGGCACGTCATGAGCCAGACCCAGTAGGAAGGTCCTGAAGCGCTGGGTTAACACCAGCACACGGGCTGACCCAGGCTCAGTGACCTTAAGCCCTTTGTACAGGAGATCATTCTCCCAGTAGATCCAAAGTGATCCAGACTGATCACCAGTTGCCTGGACTGCAGCCTGCCACCGCAGACCCTCCAGACAAGGACACTCCTTCTGCTCCTTGCAGAATTCCTCTCTGGTGGGATCCCCTTCTTGCTGCCAATGGGTCAGCTCAGAGATGTCCCCTAGTTCAGCTACCTGCTCCCCTGTAGGCACCGGGGTGTCCCCCTCAAGCTCCGCTTCCTCTCGGTCCGTGGGAACTTCAGGGACCGGTTTCCTGTGCACTTTGCCCTTTCTCTTGGCCCGGACTTAGGCCACTGTTTCAGGCTCCAAGTCCTCTTGATCACCCTTTCCGGTCCAGGAAAGACATGGCTTGGCAGTTCGGTCTGGACTGTTCCCATGAGGCACAGGGTCAAGACTGATTTGCATATGGCCATGTCTGAACTGGGGTGGCTTGGTGAGCAAAATAACGATGGATTAAACCCAGATCTGTGACTGGGGGTGAATGTTTCGCTATTGTGCAACATTCCGTCCATCATCTTGTGTGTTTTGCTGTTCACCCTATGTGGGAAGGGTATGCCCAGACGTGGGTCCCTTGCTTACTAAGCCACTGGAGTCAAGCTATCCTGGCTGAAAACGGCTGGTAGCCAGAAACCGGTCCTAGGATGCTTGATTCCGGTCCAGGAAAGACATGGCTTGGCAGTTCGGTCTGGACTGTTCCCATGAGGCACAGGGTCAATACTGATTTGCATATGGCCATGTCTGAACTGGGGTGGCTTGGTGAGCAAAATAACGATGGATTAAACCCAGATCTGTGACTGGGGGTGAATGTTTAGCCATTGTACAACATTCCGTCCATCATCTTGTGTGTTTTGCTGTTCACCCTCTCTGGCCGCCATTGACCAAGTGGACATGCATGCCCACTCTGGCAACCCAAGCTTCTCCAAGTGAGACCTGACCTCAACATCCTTCCATAAGGATTGCTCCGGTCGTTACCTAGCAGGCAATCCACAGGCTTTGAAGGGCTCACAACCACCCTCAAGGGACCTGAGACACCCCCCTCCCCCACTCGAAGGGAACCTGCACCACCAGACACTGGGGCTCTGAATTGTCCACGGCAATTACTTGGTGGAATGCCCCTGGGACTACCTGCTTCTCAGAGACCAGGTGACACTGGACTGAGGTCACACTGGCTCCAATATCCCCGAGAGCCTCTACACTTTTCCCATTGATTGTCACCCAGATGCTGTATTTCTTTGTGTTAGGGGGCACCGGGTTTCCTGGGACCATCTCACTGTCTCCTAGTGAGACGAGGGTCATTTCTGCGGGGTCCCGACCCTCCTGTGGGTACTCCTCCTCCCCAAGCGCTACACTAGCTAACACCTTGAACTGCCCACCGGTGGGTGGCTGTGCCCCCTTAGGGCACTTGGGGTCCCCTTCCACGTGACCCACCTGGTCACACGAATAACACTTGCAGGGGCTGGTCTCAGCAGGCTTTCCTGACAAGACCCCTTGTTTCTTATCTCCGGCGTGATGGGAACCTTTAACCTGGGTGTTAGTTTGGGGCCCTTTAGAGAACTCCTGTGCTTTACACTTGTCCCACCACTTTTCTGCTGGGGACCCTGCCCACTTTGGCTGAGTCTCTCCCAAATACTTTCTTGTGGACCTTGGTACTCACCCAGCGGTTCACCTCCATACCAAGCTTCCTGGGGTCAGTCAGCTTACTATCAACTAGGTGATGGCGCAGATCTGCAAAACATATACTAGACAAGTGCTCCCATGTAATCAAATTGTAGAGCCCTGAACATCTGTCACATTACTGGCCTTCACCCAGCCATCCAGTGACTGGCAAAACACATTCCAACCAAGTGTTGGCTTCAGACTTCTTACTGGACCTGAACTGATCCCTGTACTTTTCAGGAGTAAGACCATAATTAGTAAAAAGGGCAACCTTCATGTCGGGATAGGTGAGGTGATACCCCTTACCCAAAGCTATTAAAGTATCCCGGGCTTCTTCCGGAAAGAGAGGTCACAATCCTGCTTACCAATTCTCCTCAGGGACCCCATTCATGTGTATCGCTGCCTCGAAACCCTGAAACCACCTTTGTATGTCATCCCCCTTCTTGAATTCCTTGCCTACATTCTTAGGGATGTGTACAATTCTGTGTACCGGTCTTGACAAGTTGCTGCCACCATCTGAGCTGGCTCTATTCCTTACCTCCATTTCCTTAAGACTTCGCTCATGATCTAAGATCATCTTCCTTTCCTCCATGGCTATTCTTTTTTCTTCCCTTTCACTTTCTATCCTGAGTTTCTCCAACTTGAAATTCCTTGCTTCCTGCCTTTCCTCCAGCTTCCCTGGGGACAGGCCACTGCTGCCTGGTCTGGAGGGTCCCCCCCTCCCAAAAGCACATCCACCTTATGGATAGCCTCCTCTGCCTCTCCACTGAGATACACCAGACTGCTCACTGGCATGTCTTGCGCTACCCAGGCCCTCAGCGCCTTTTGTAGATCCTCCTTTCTAGTGAGGCATCTGACTTGGACTTTTAGGTTTTTGCAAAATGATTTCTATTTCCTAACATTGTAGGGTTCCAACCTATCCTCCTCAAAGGCAATTTCCAGGGATGCAACAGATGATGTTCTTCATTCAGGCATGATGAAGTAGCAAGTTAAAACTGGCAAGATCAAAAATAGGCCAAAAAGAAAAAGAACCAGTAAGTGGCCCGTAATAGTCTACCATATGGTAGTAGTGCACACAAATCACTGTAAGTCAAGTACAGACGCAAGTCCTATAATCACAGCTGACAACCAATGTTAGAAATGTGATTTGTAGTCGGCTAGAGCATGTGCCAAAGTCGGGCACAAACCACCACTACAGTCAGGATAAGGGAGTTACACTCCTAAAACAACCCCTGCTCACCCCCTTGGTAGCTTGGCACGAGCAGTCAGGCTTATCTTAGAGGCAATGTGTAAAGCATTTGCACATAACCAACAGGTAAGCACTACAAAAGGACATCACACCAGTTTAGAAAAAAATATCCAATATTTTTATATATTTAAGACAAGACTAAAAACTATATAAGTCCACACTACAGTACTTACAAATCTTTGGTTATCAAAATATGCTTGAAAAAAAGTTCCTTGATGTCAATAGCTTCGTCCGGGGCTATCACGGTGTCATGAGCAAACAAATCCAGACAGTGCTGGCTGACCATGCCGTCGCGGGCCAGCTACGGTGTCTGGAAGACCTGCAAATAGTACTTTTTAGAAATGCAGGGTGTCAACAACCTCTCGTTGAGCTTCCGAAAGCACGGCGTCCACAGGCGTCGGTTCCGGAGGTCAGCGAGGGAGTCGTGGGGGCCCTTGAAGTCACACGAGTTGCAGATTGATCTCTTCTCTGTTGGAGTCAGGAGCTCTGGCGTCGGCAGACGTCGGGTGCTGCGGTGCAGCGGTGCGACATGTGATGCCCTCAGGTCATGGTGTGAGCAGCGGCTTTTTGGCAGCGTCAGATGGCGTTGTTAGTTAGACCAGGGTCGCGGTGCGAAGTGAATGCGCTACTCCTCGCGGTGCTGTCAGGTCGTGGTGCAAGCAGCATCATCGTCGTCGTCAGGCTGCTGTGCGGGATGAGGGCGTCGCGTCGTGTAATTTTATGAGAGGTGCCCTCGAACCACGGTGCAAGCAGCGACGTAGATTTCGGCGTGGAGCGTCGTCGTTATAGAGGCCAAGGCGTAGTCATAAAGAAGGGCGGAGTGCGGTGCCCACAGGTCACGGTGCGAGCAGCGGCTCGGTAGTGGCGTAAGCAGGCATCGTCGGTGAGACCAGGGTCGCGGTGCTGCGTTGCAGAGGTGGCCTCTGCGGTGCCTTCAGGACACAGAGTCGGCAGCGGCGTCGTAGATGGCGTCAGGTTGCTTTTTCCTCTGTTGCAGCACAAAATACACAGTCCCCAGTGCTGAGGGCAGAAGAGCTTGAAGTCTTTGCTGTTCCTGAGACTTCTTGAACCGGGGGCAAACTCTACCTGAAGCCCTTGAAGAAAATCACCAAAGTAGTTTGCAGAAAGTTCAGTCCAGTCCTTTTAATGCCCAAGACAGAAGCAGCCACTGCAGGCCAACACAGCAAAGCACAAAGCAAAGTGGTAGTTCCTCCTCACAGCTTCTCCAGCTCTTCTTCCTGGCAGTCTTCTTGATCTAAAAGAGTTCTAAAGTTCTGGGGTCTGGGCCCCACTATTTATATCCCAAAATCCTTTGATCTCTTATGCAGAGAGTGTCTGTGCCCAGCCAGAACCAGTTCTGCCTTCTCTGGTGTGACTTCCTGGCAGGAGGTGGAGACGGCATTGTCAGAGGCAGAGGGGGGTCCTTTGAGGTGCAAGGAAATCTTCTCACCTTCCCCAATTGCAGCCCAGACCTATTTAGCCCTTTCCTGACCCACCTAGACTATCTGGGGCCACTCCTGCTCCCCAGCCTTCTGTCATCCAAAACCCTGACAGGCAATCCACATTCCAGTAGAGGCACACAGGATGAGCAAGAAAATACCTACTTTCTAAAAGTGGTAGTTTCAAACACAGAATGTAAAAATCACCTTCACGAAAAGATGCATCTTTAGATTCTGAGTTCAGGCATACTAAACTTTATTTTCCTACCTAATTCCCCGGGCCAGTTATGTTTACACTCCCTATTCTGTCCTATGGGGAACAGGTAACCTTGCAATGGCGAAATATGAAATTGGCTGTAATTCGCTATCAGGACATGCCACACACACCAGGGCATGTCCTACCTTTCACATACACTGTACCTGGCCCACAGGGGTACCTTGGGCCTACTTTAGGGGTGGCTGACATGTAAGAAAAGGAAAGGAGAGGGATTGGCAAGTGGGTGCACTGGCCAAGTCGACATGGCAGTTACAAACTGCCTGCAGACTCCGCAATGGCGGGTCTGAGTTACCTTTTCAGTGCTACCCACGTGGGTGGCACAATCAGTGCTGCAGGCCGGGAAGAGACCTTTGATTAAAAGTTTGACTACAAGGTCCACTTTCCTCTGAAGGGGACGCTTCTAAAGAAATGAGAATATAGGGACTAAATGGGTCAGTATGTTTAGCATGTATAGGTTTGGTGATTGGATGTTTCACACTTTCAATGCACACAAATAGGATACTAACAGGATCCCTGTGAGGTCCTGACGAACACCAACTAGCCAGGTGAGTCATTGGTTATGGCTGAAACACGTTGACCCAGGGATACAGAGGATACTAATTTCCTTAGTGCATCCCTACCAGTTTTTAAGTCTGTCAGGGTGCCCTTTGAAAATAAAACTAACCCCCAGGGTACCCTGCACTATTTTCAATCTAGGATCCCAACCAAAACCAAAGAGCTTCCTTGACTGTCAAGGTTAAGCCTGCATAGATACACTAGGGGCCAGATGTAGGTAATTTTATTTTACCACTTCTTAAATACCGAATCATACAGATTCGGTATTTAAGAAGTGGTAAAATAGAGGGGGGGAGATGTAGGTATTTCAGATTCGGTAAATACCGAATCGTTAAGATTCGGTATTTACCGATTCTGTAAATACCGATTCGGTAATGCCCATTGATTCCTATGGGCATTGAAGCCCATAGGAATCAATGGGCATTACTGAATCGGTATTTACAGATTCGGTAAATACCGATTTCAGCAAGGGTGCAGGGGGTGTCACTTTGACACCCTCTAGCACCCCAAATACAGGCATGTGTGCCATGTGGCACACAGACATGCCCTAAGGGCATGTCTGTGTGTCACATGGCACAGGTTGGATTGGGTGGTAAAATACCGAATTCTGAAGGCCTGTAGCACTGTGAACAGTGCTACCTACATCTGGGTTTTACCGAATCGGTAAAATCACTGATTCGGTATTTTACAGATTCGGTAAATTTACCGTTTCGGTAAATTTACCGAATCTGTAAAATATTGGCCCCTACATCTCGAAAACCAATTACCGGTCGGTAACGGCTGAAATCGGCCATTACCGCCCGGTAATTGGCGACCTACATCTGGCCCTTGGTATCTAGAGAGGACTAGGTATCTAGAGAGGACGCTAGGTGGCAGTGCAGTGCAGGATTGCGAGGAGAGGCGAGCGAGAAGCAGGTTGCTGCTGCCGCCGGAGGACGCCCCCTCCTCCACCAGTGGATCTAGGACCGCAGAGAGTCGGTAAATCGCGGTAAATCGCGGTAGAGATCCGGTTTTTCACACGGCCTGCACCCCGAGGACCACGATCTGTTGACTGCTGCCTCTGCCCCCACCACAACCCAGGCAGCCTGCAGTAAGGAGCGAGTAGCCAGCGAGGAACCTGCGTCCACACCCGGGCGGGGCGAGAGCAGGGTCTTGAGCATGGCCTCTGCTATCAGAGGCTGCAGAGTGCGGTGCCCGGGTGCGCCACGTAAAGCGGCTCAACTAGGTTGGGTGCGGCTGCGTTGCCCCAGTGTGCTCTGCTCCTGACTGCCCTGTTATCTCTCTTTAGCCCCCAACTCAGGCCCCCCTTATACTTTCACTCACCAATGGGACATGTAGGCTGGATGAGTGGAGTAGTTTAGCCCTTGAAACCACACACTGTCTTATCCCATAACGAAAG
Organism: Lissotriton helveticus; assembly: GCF_964261635.1. Taxonomy (NCBI): domain Eukaryota; kingdom Metazoa; phylum Chordata; class Amphibia; order Caudata; family Salamandridae; genus Lissotriton; species Lissotriton helveticus. The sequence goes on along the minus strand of NC_136073.1, from coordinate 123,610,027 downwards.
TGTGGAGATTCATCCTGAGTTTCATCTGGAGAGAGAGAGAACAGCCTGAGTACCCCTGACCTGGCCGTGCACACTTGCAAAGGAAAGGGAAGGACCTCTTTGCAGTCAGTACTCAGCCACCCATTGGACACAGTACAGAACCGGTGATTTAGGGCCGAGTTGGAAGAGCAGAGGGGTTGTGTCGCTGGGCTGAGCAGGGTTCAGCACAGGTTAGTGCACTCCTGCACCCCCGCTCTTGGCACCCCACACCCATCAACCTTCAACCAATAACAGCGTGGAGGCCGGCTGCAGCCCACTGAGGTCAACCTCTCAATTTATAAGAGCCACGGGTGTCCCTTTACTCCATAAGGAAGACAAAAATGTTAAAGAAGGAAACCTAGCAACATCAAGCTCCAGTTCATCACAATGCGGTCCGGAAGGCTAAAAAAGAAACAACAAAAATCCACAAGAAGCTGGACAAAGTTCTTACAGAGTCACCTGGGGAATCGGGGTTGGTGCAATCTCCTTCCCAGGCACCACCACTGCCCCCTCTACAGCATCACGATTATAAACATAGCACCTTGGTCCAAACAAATACGACGGAAATAATAACCTCTCCTGTGCCCCTCACCCAACACCATATTACGCAGGATGAAACGAGTAATGATACAAAAAAGAGGACCCTCAGAGATTATTTTAAGAAAAATGGATCAAAAGCTCAAACTCTAATCAACCCCAATGAAATATCGCCTGCATTAGCTATGTCCCCCCAAACCCTTCCCAACACCGACTTAGTTCAGATTAAAGTGCAGGCCTTGATCCATGAACTGCTCCATTATCGGGTCATCGTCACACCTCCAGACAGTTGCCCCACAAGGGTCGTACTCCATACGTCAGAAAAAAGGGGCCAAGACCAGTCACCCAGTCTGGAGACATGTCTCCTACATTACAACAAGCGCTTCAACTAAACAAGGATCAATGTTCATCGCCAATATCAATTTCAAGCGACGACGACTCCCCCCTCAACATCAGATTACCCTCCTCTGGAAACAAAATAAACTCTACCCCCCAAGCAGCGCAGTGGACCAGGACCATTCCGGGTATCATTAAACCATTAACACCAACAACGCCACCCGTTTTTGGCCCACCAGAAAACCCCCAAAGTCAACTAAGGGGAACCCAATGATCACTCCCTCATGGACTTATCCTTCTTCAAAACAGAATCAAACAAAACAAAAGATGAGTCTGAAGGTCTCAACCCCATAGCACTTGAATTCACTGCCGCCTGGCCCCAGATTTTACAAACTCTACACTCCACAGTATCGGCTTTAAACTATCACTCAGATAAACTCGATCTACAAGTTGACCTTTTAAACACACTAGCAGTATACACGGCAGGGATTGACTATAAATTGGAAGGCTTGAACGCCTTAATTACAAAAGCACAATCCAAAGTCAACCTGACCCAAGCGATATGCTGCTGCTCACCAATCATTGATAGCCTGTCAACGCTTCCCCAGTTTCTTGCCCTGGTCTTGACAGAAATAAGAAAACTACCATCAGGTTTGCAAGACACACCATATCACTCATGCCCGCACACAAATAACGTAACTACTCAGAAAGTAACGATCAAAGCATAAACCATAATAAAATCAGCGACGGTAACAAGGTCTTACCAGCAAAAACGGATATTCAACTGACCAACGTTACAGTACTAGTACCATTTTAAGTTAATCAAGTGGCTCCTAAGGAGTTCAGTATCTTTTAAACCGCTAAACTAAGCAATAAAAATAACATCACCTTAAGAACAGAAACACTGCTTACGTTTGAGACAAGGCAAGATATTGACACTCGAGACGTAGACGCGAGGTCAAGACCAATAAATAAACCCCTTCAAAATCAACATTTAAGCAAAAGGGAAAGGAAGAGACTAAGGCAAAAATGCAATAAACGTGGCACAGCGACCAAAAACACGACTAATGTCCCCCCTACGCCGAAAAGGACAACACACAACGTGGCTCAGTCAACTCTGTGAGTTCTGATAGTATCTCCTTACAATCACAAAACTCATCTGCGCAAGTACTCACAGAGTTAACTAGTAAGACGTTATCATCTCCCACCAACAGTAAAATTCATAAGGACACACTTGTGGCTAGGGGTGAGGTCTTAGTAAAATCCCCATACCAACGAGTCAGGAGGAGCCATTAAGTCGGAAACATTGCCCCATATGGTCAAGACCAGACCCGAAGACCCGACAGCTTTAACAAATATGGTAAATTTATTAAGGGACAACAAAAACCGGGAAAAGATAGACCAGCATGAGGACGAGTATAGGTCAAGAAACAAAGAGAATTTTCAAATAACACTATTCAAGAAGGGACATAATACAAACAGGCAAACAGTCCCCCAAGATTGAGGACCACCAACCTCAAGAAGAACGAGTGGTACACAAGCAACAATCACATCAAACTCAAAGGAGAATTAATATACCCTAGACATTCGATCAAAAGAATCATAAGACCCCCTTCCAGACCTCGACTACAACAGATCCAAAAAGCAAATTGTTATTTATCCCTGAATATCACACCTGAGGACCACACGATATCCTGAACAGAGGGAACATTCTGAAACTTTTTAAAAACATCCCTGAACTGTGCCATATTGAATCCAACGATATAGCTTCGATTGAATTCAAACCCATCGGAAGTAATCAACTCACCGAACCAACGTTGATTACCTTTTCAACCGCAGTAATCAAGGAGCAGGTTCTAACAATGTCTTATTTACTTAACACATGGGGAATTAAAGAAGTTCAACAAGCTGAACCACGGTACCCATCAGTTCTCCTAAAATCCCGGGCCTTATCCGAGCAACCAGGACCTTCATCTCTTTCAATATTAAGATTCGCTAAAGGTCGATCCCCAGGAAGGGCCATATGCCCTAAAATAGAGGAGGTCAAAATGATGGTGCCTGACTGGGCCTGGCTGCCAGTGGACCTGGACGGGGGAATCCAAAATTGAACCAGCACTCAACCTGGACTTTCAGTATGCTCCCAGAATATTAACAGCCTCACTACGAAACTTCAATCTACCAGTGTGATAACATTCTTAAAAAAACACGAAGTCATACTATTACAGGAAACATGGTCCCTGGTCAGTCTTCCAATAGAAGGATACCTGGAATATAGAGTCACCGCTCAGAGGTCACATAAACCTGGCCGACACAGAGGCGGTCTTTCAATCTACATCTCAGTTAAGTTAAATGTTAATATTGCCCAATTGCCATTTAAGGAAGACTGGATCTCTGGTATAAGGATAGACAACCCCAAACAGACTGATCAACTGATTCTGATCAACGTTTATATTTCACAAAGTACTAAGGAGAAAAAAACAAAGTTCAATCATTTAATCCAGACCCTGTGTAACCTAGAAAGTAAGTACAAAAGACCAGCCTGCCTAGTATCTGGGGATTATAATACAAACCTCTTTCAAGAACTTCCTGAAGAATATGTTGCTCCATGGCCAGACATTCCAGAACAAACAAAACCCCCCGGCTCCAACTTTAGCAAACTCAGCGAATACATGGTGCTACAACTCAGTGCTCTGGGCTACATAATCCTGAACGGATGTTTCCCTAAGGACAACACATCAAACTGGACAAGATCAAACGGTCATACTCACTCCTTCCTAGACTACACCATCTGTAACAAGGACATCCTCCCCCTGATCAAGAATTACGCTATATTCGCTCGAGGTGACAGTCATCCCCGTCCTCAAGTGATCACTATGTCATTTCACTTAGCACACCACGCCACAACAAGCCAAACCTCAGGAGGGGATTACACCGAAAACCTCAAAAGGCTGAAATGGTCAGACCCAATCATACCAGCAATAATGGGTAAATGTAGAGCCCTGCAAGACCTAAGGAGCACCAATGAACCATCGCCTATTACAGCATGGGACACCTTTTCCCGGGACCTGCTCAAAAACTTTCCCTGTACTTCAAGAAAAACCAAAAAATGTAACCCAGCAATAACAACAGATGAAATTAAGAAATGAAAATCAATACGTAATAGTACACTAAGACAAGCTCGTAGGCACCCAGGAGAAGATCAGATATTTAATAACTATAAGGTAGCCCAGAAAGCACTTCGACAAGCAATATTTCTAGAAAGAAACAAACGTTCTGAACAGTTTTGGCTAAAACTGACACAAGCAAGTAGAAGTCATAACCCAAAAGCTTTCTGGTCACTCGTCAACTCCAAAACACACAAGCAGGGAGGACAAAGTAGCGCCAACATCTCCAAAGCTGAATGGGTTCTCTATTTAACAACTCACTTCGAGGTACAAGAAAAAGAAGCTGGTCCCCCGGTAAAGTCCCCGGTATTGACCCAACAACACTACCACTGCCAACCACTAGGCACAACGGATGCAGATTCACTAAAGAAAAAAGTTGAACCAAACATAAGGAGGCCCCCGGCAACTAATATTACAACCTCGCTCCAGCCATCAGAACCTTTCCAACATGTTCTTACAAATTTTGCAACCATCATGGATAAAACTGTTTGAATCATAACCGAGGGTCGCGCAGACGGAGCCCCAGGGCCAAATGGGCTACCACAGGCGTTGTTTAAAAATGACACTGTATTCTGGGCCCATCAACTGGCACCCCTATTTTCCTACTGCTGGACCAATTCGACATTACCAGACTTGTGGCGAGGCGCCATCATACATCCAATTTACAAGGTAGGCAAGAGATCAGACCCGAAAAACTATGGGATGATCACCCTATTGGATGTAGAATCAAAATATTATGCCAAACTGCTCCTTCAAGATCTGGGGTCTTGGGCATCAAAAAATCATCTACTAAGCTTCAACCAGACAGGATTCTTGCAAAAATCAGGCGCCATAACAAATTTGTCCGTCTTGTTGGACAAAGCGGCTTCCTCAGGAATGTTAATGCATGGCTGCTTCGTGGACTTTAAGGCCGCCTTTGACCGCGTACCCCGTAGTCTACTATGGATCAAATTGCGGAAACTGGGGATTCCACCAATTCTTCTACGAGCAATAATTGCGCTACACACCAACACATGGATCCGCATAAAACTTGGGGACGGATCATATACCTCAAGAAAAATCCCAACATCATGCGGAGTGAAACAAGGATGTGTATTAGCGCCCCTTCTTTTCAATCTCTTCATCTCTGACCTGTCAGAGTCACTCGACGAAGTCAACTCCCATCCTCCAAAACTTGCCGGGGTAAGAGTCAGCAATCTATTGTACTCGTACGACTTAGTGCTGCTGAGCCACACCAGGGTAGGCCTTCAGAGACTCCTGGATCAATTGTCCCTTTACACCACCGGTAACAAACTGGAATTGAATCTAACAAAGACAAGGGCAATCACCTTTGGGTCAAGGAAATATCGAGGAGGCGGCTGGCTGTACAATGGCAAAAGTGTTGACAAAGCCATCTCTTATAAGTACCTGGGGGTCCACATGGATAAAAGGGGCTCATTCTCCAAACATAGAGATGAGGTAGAAGCCAAAGCTTTGACAATCCAGGTGGCATTTAAGATGCTTGCCAGGCAACTGTCTGGGCCGAGTCTGACCCCACTCATAACAGTTATGAAGGCAAAAATCATTAATTTCCTCACTTACAGCCAGGAGATCATGCAAGAGAAGGACAACAACCTTGTCAATAAAATATTAACAAGAACATTCAAACAAGTGTTGAGCCTCCCGAAATCTTCATCTCCCGCTCAAATACGTCTCGAGTTTGACTTTAACAAGTTGCGTACCGCCAGAGAAGGAACACTGGAGGCTCTTTTATGGCAGGAAATCTCAGCCGAACAACTTGGTAGATCATATTGGCGTTATCTACAATATTCCCTAAAACTCCTGGACTCAGAAGAAATCTGGAGCTCGAATCCACCGCAGCAGGCACTGAAAATCCACATTAAAAGGAACGTCCACCTTTGGTCTTACCATTCAGACAGAGCCCAATTGGCCCAACGTAAGCATGCCTGGTCAATTGTATCACGGTTCCAACCAGGGATTATGGCCCCATATCTGTCATGTACTTATTCTGTGCAATGGAAAAAAAGATTCATGGCCCTCAGAATGGGCGAATGGCTGTTCCTGTACCACCTGCCGAGATGGCAACGCGTAAACAATAATATAATGTGCAGGGGTTGCGGGAGTAGCAAGGAAACGATTAAGCATGTGGCATGTCTCTGCCCCACACTACTTGACGACCGAAAAATCTTGTTAAAGAGTGAATGGAATAAACTTGGCATCCGCACGTGCCGACAAGCTATCATTGCTTCAATGAATCCGGACAATTCACTGCTCAATATTCGGTTTACTAAGTTCATGACAGGAGCAGTAAGAATATTTATAATCAGAGAGAGCCAGCAAGTAAATAATAGTCAATTGTAAAAGGGCGGTCTAAGCCCTTTGCTACACCAAATATCAGCCGACATCGGCCTTTTTTCACACGGATTACCTCTTGCCCCCGTGCGCTTGAAAAACATTTAAATCATTACATGTAGGGCATTCACCATATTAATGGACCCACGCCATTAACGGTACCAACCACCCATCCTTAACGACTAGGGTCTTGGCACGTGTCCTTAGCAGATGTTAAATCAGAAGGGCCAACCTTGGTCCCCACTGTTTTTTAATTGCCCGTTATTAAGTTGCACTGATCAGATGAAGTTAACAATTCACTAATAAAGATGGATGGCCAGGTCTTTTTAATAATTTATGGATGAATCTTTCCTTTTAACCCACTGTGATGATACGAATGGACTAAATGAACCCCCTTAGGTGGATCCCTAGAGGAAGAAAAAAAAAAAAGAAAAAACTAAACAAAGGTTTTAAAGCTAAGATGCAGCTCCAAGACAAAATGCGTGTCTCTTGCACAATGTGTAAATATTTTAGTAATATGATACACGTTTTTTTTAAAAATCTTTGATAAATGTTTACTATTGCAATGATTTTTATTAATCAAACTATAAAGTTCTACTTTCCCTCCACTTCTACATTAGGACTCTGATGAAGCATGCCACTTGAAATTCCAGTAGGTGAGAGTCCTTTTAATGCCATAGGGTGATTCCCTTGGGCATGTATGGAGTGATAGGCTAAACATGGTAGTGATTCCCTCCTGTTGTTTTTGTATGGTTAGATGTTTGGAAAGGTGAGCAAACCCTGTACCACTTCTCACTCCCTCTTTGGAATATAGTATTAAGAATCTAAGCCACATATAGGATACATTTGGCACTTGACTTTCATGTGGCTTCTGTCTGCCAGCCTCACTCTAACCTCATGCACAAAGAATTAAAGAACAACACATTGACCTTTGATGTGAAATAGGAGAAATAAAGAGATGTCCATTTAGTGGCTGAATTGCACAAAGCGAGTGCAGAAAACCTGAGTGCTACCCATGACCTCTGTATGCCAGTTGGGGTCCGTGGTAACCCTGGGCGTAGTGGGCGTAGTGGGGCTACGCGAAGCTACGTGAAGTGGGACAGAAACTACGTCCACCCACGCACTTCGCGTAGCCCCACTACGCCCCACCCGCCTCCCTCCTGCCCTCGCTAAATACTACCCGCCTCCCTCCCGCCCTCCCTAAATACTTAAATAAGTATTTAGGGAGGGATACTAATGCGCATGCGCGGGCGGCCGCGCATGCGCATTAGTATCCAAGATGGCGGCGCGGTTACCAGAGGGAGCCCCGGAGACGCAGCCGACAAGGTAAGTGGTGTTTATTCTTTTAAAAAACATTATTTAAGTATTTAGGGAGGGCGGGAGGGAGGCGGGTAGTGGGCAACTTCGCTACGCCCACGGAGTGGGCGTAGTGTTGCCTGCTACGCCTACTTCGCAAATGGCGAAGTAGGCAACACTACGTCCACTCCGTGGGCGTAGCGAAGTACTACGCCCAGGGTTAGTCCATGGTGATGACTGAGGACTGTTGCCCTGGTGCATTGCTCCATCAAGAAGAGTTTTGTTGCCCTGTGAAACGCTGTGACCTGAAGAGGCCATTTTCCTGTGTGAGCTTCCACAAACCCTGTATGCCAGGAGGGGGGCCCTAGTGAAGTGAGAGGGCTGTCGCCCTGGAGCAGCGTGCAGCTATGAAGGACATGCAAGCCATTACCCACAGAGGAAGATCAACGAATCAACCACCTGACAATCCAGGAGGACCCAAGACCTGCCGCTAGATTCAGTAAGGCTTACCATGTAGGCAGAGGAGTGTGTAGATGCCTGCTGCCTCTAACAAAGCATTCAGTCTTCTGCTCACCGCTGGGCTGCAGACACATGCCAGGTCACTCTGAATCTCCAATCCAGCGACAGCGGCTAAGACTGAATTCTGGGCTGCCAGAAATGTATTTCAACGACTCTTCAGAGGTATAAAGCGTTATATAGATCAGATTTATTTTTCCTAAATTCAAGGAAAGACCAACACATCCGACATTCTTTAAGTGCATGCATATCTTGTATACATGGACTGAACAAAGTCAAAAGCATGCCTCTCTGAAGTACGTGTGAAGTGCTAATAACTTTGTTTCCCCTCCACCACAGCATTTACATCTAGATTGGAGGCTCAAGACCGCTCCCAGCCAGAAGACACAAATAAAAGGAGGCCTGATGACCCCTCAAATTTGGCCTTTGCTATGGGCACAGCTGGAGTCTGAAATAGAAAGCCCCTTCCCCACCTGCACATTGTTCTAGATCGAAGGCAGACAATGTGCAGGCGCTGATGTATAAGTCCTGGTTTTCCAAACTGACACCAGGACGAGATCAGCATGTTGGACAGTGGAGCCCAACTTCTTGGCAGGGTGGATGGCATCCACCCTGTGAAAATTGTGGGTGGATGTCATCCACCCATGTGTACCCCAACATGTGCCCTGCTTTTGGCATGCTCTCTGACATCAGCAGGCAGGACAACGCAAGAGGAATGAGCCTGCTGCTAATGAGCATGTGCCAACGGCAGTTCTCCTGCTCAAATAATCCTGACTGCCACTGCTAGCTCAGGAGTTAACAGCCCTACTGACAATCCTTCTATATGCACTGCAGGCCACAGGGGCCCTCATTCATTGGGATTTGGTGATGGGCAGTGCAGCAAATCACCTTGCTGCCCTGTCCTACACCAAAATGAAAGGGCAGGAATGCACCGTATTTATGCAGTACGGTGCATTCCTTACCTTTCCCCTTGTGCTGGCACGGTTTCGGCAGCTGTCCCAGTCCCTGTGTTGTCGGCAGGATTATTTTGTGCAGTAAGGGACCCGTCCTGCACAGAAACAATCATGAGAGACGTTATCCTCTTTCTATATGTGCTCCAGAATGCAGCACACATAGAAAGAGGAAGAAAACAAGGAGAAATTAAGTTATTTCTCCATGTTATGCCTCACCTCAGGAGGTGTAAGGATTTGATGCTTCCCCAGGTTTAAATGCTCTTGGAAATCTGGGGCAGCGTCAAAATCCATGGGTGTTGCAAGGAAACATACACCGCAACACCCATGGAACGCCCCTCCCAAGTGCCGAGTAAAGCAACGCAGCGATTTGCACTGCCTTGCCTTACTTCATATCTATGAGGACATTCAAAGACAATAGAACAACAAGGAACCTAGAGGTCTAAGGGGAAATAACATGGAGATCCCTTATAACCTAGCATCTAGCATAGTACATCAGGTTAGAGTAAGACTAAATAGTTCTAATAAAAAACAAGAAGTATTATAACAGTAGGCCACCTGTGATTGTAGATCAAAACTCATGTAGGATTCCCATCAAAGACTCGTAATGATCAATGTTATCATTTGGTTATCCTTAGGATCGTGTGTCTCTGGATCATTGAGACGTAGATCGTACCCTATGGTAGTTTAGAGTTCCGACCCACAATCACTGTTGGACCATATGAAATTGATCTAATGGAATCGGGTGCAGTGCAAAAAATAATAAAAGTGGTGAGTTTAAAATAGGATAGAGAACCAAAAAACATGGACTTTTTATTAGAAAAAGGTCCCTTCCTGCTAAAACCAAGAACAGCGCAAAATTGTATAGCAGTTTTAACCAAATATCTGCATAGGGACCAACATGTTTCACCCTAATGGGAAAAATGAACCCAGGCTTTCTTCAGGGCCTCTGTTCTCATTAACAATGCTACTGCATGTAGTGCCAAAAATGTGCCAACACAAAATATAATCACACAGGTGTGAATTTAAGATCTATAACAGAAAAGGATATATCATCCGTCGTCTTATGGATCTCCCTGGTGACACCTGGTGTGTTTGTTACATCCAGTGTGCCCGGGGATCAGACCTCACCTCTCCTGGACCTGGCTCACGGACTGTGAGACCCCGCTCTATCTGTCGTTGCCTCTAGCTGGTGCTGAGTCAGCGGGAGGCCTTATTACAAGTCTTTGATGGGAATCCGACATGAGTTTTGATCTACAATCACAGGTGGCCCACTGTTATAATACTTCTTGTTTTTTATTAGAACTATTTAGTCTTACTCTAACCTGATGTACTATGCTAGACGCTAGGTTATAAGGGATCTCCATGTTATTTCCCCTTAGACCTCTAGGTTCCTTGTTGTTCTATTAGCTTATTAGAGGGGTACAACCTAGGCTGGTCTTTAAATATCCCTTAGACCCTTCACTAACATATTGTTATTTATGACATTCAAAGGCATGCATAGTGGCTTTGTGTGGCCTCATAGGTATGATTTTATAGTCTGTGCCGCTGGAGTGTCACAAAAAGTAATGCTTCAGTGGCGCTAGTGGCTCTTAAATATGTAATCTCAGTAAGGCGGTCCATGGGGTTAGTGCAACTGGTACCTGACTGATTTTGCTCCATCAATGCTGACTTGTGAGAGGTACCAGCCTGTAGTTAAATATGAAGTTGTTCCCCTTTTACTTAGCTACTACCAGTGCTTAATTTTAGACGGTGGTTACAGATGGTCCCCGCAGACACACTTTTTTGAGGACAGGAATTTTTCCATTCTTAGATTTTGTCCCAGGTACAAGAGAGAGAAAGGCAGACAAGACGTCAAGGAAGAGGAAGATAATGAAGGCAAAACAGTGACCAAAGGAGAAAGCAGGAATGAAAAAGAAGTTGCAAGAGTGAGATAAAGGGGGTGGTGAGTCTCTGGTGGTGGGTGAAAGAGGCATGAGGTGGAATTTGCGTAGCTGTCTTTTCCAATTGGGCCCAATCAGTACGTCCAGATTTTTTCCTTCAAAAATTATAATTTTAGTAGTGTGGGCCATAAATTGTTGCACAGGTATAGTTTTCTCCTCAATATCTAGATCTCATATGCTCAAACCTTTCGTGACCCTACTGCTTAGAAGTCACAAGAAAAACAACTATTGATACACACAACGTGAAAAGGAGCATATAATTATATCATAGAGGATAAACTAGTGAGTACAACAAATCTCATAAATCCATCAAGTCCAAATATATTGATCAGGGAGTGTTTGTTCATCTGTTTCAAAATCCACTTTATTAAAGTTTTGATAACATGTGTACATCAGCCCATCCAAAGCGTGTCGTCCAAGGGGACTTACCCAGGGTTGGGTACATTCTTCAAAGGAACCAACAAACTTTTCTTTAGTTAAAATTACACAGGGTAAAATGTATCCCAGGGTGTTCACCTTCCAAGAAATAAGAGGTATATTACCATCTGTCGTGATCTGCAGTCTCTCTTACCTAGTCTCTAATGCAGAGTAGTCTATCTTTTCAAGTCACCCAGTATTGGACTATATACTGTGGGTGAGCCTCACTACATGTGTCTACCCACGGTAATCACATGGCAAACAGAGTGTGTGTGTTTACCTTCAGTGCCTGCCTGTAAAGATAAGGCTGTGTGATGCAGAGAGGGTAAGGGGCACTTGGTTGGTTACATGTGAACATGTGTGCACACACGTGTGGGCTGTGTGTGCAAGACGACTGTCGCATGTAGCCCAGTAACTTTGCACAGGTAGCCTGGTACTGAGGGTATTCTTCAGTATTAGATATTGACCTGGGGTAGGGCTTATAATGTTAGTGTACACTAATGGGGAAAGTCAGTGTGATGTACTGTTTTGTCTGTAGTGACACTTTATTACACACATAAGTAGAAAAATTCCTTAGAGTGCAGTTTCTCTTCCCTTTGGCCAACACATACCAGTGATGTATCAAATTGGGGTGTAAGCTGTGTGGGAAAATGAATTCCTCAAGATCCTAAAAGATATCTCTACAATTTATGGGTCATCAAGAATTGTCATACTTCTCTGGTCCAGCTCGGGATCAGAGCCCAGGCCATTGTCACCATGCTGTACCAGGTTAATTACTTTTCTCTCCAGCAGCAGGAACAAAGGCCTCCCCACACAAAGGAAGCAATTAACAGTGCTTGACTCAGCTCCCAGGGAGGAAAGAGGTGGGATGAAGGATTTGCATCAATCAGTCTGTTGCCACACTGTACCATGGATGGACCTACCCAAGCCCACTGAGCAAAGGATTGTTTATTAACTGTGCGTTTACTAAAAATCTTTACAGTATAAAACACATGAACAACACCCCCCCCCCCAACCACCCTTCCCCCAGGAGCTATCCGGTATTCAACTTAAAGTAGCGCCATGGTTACATGGGCTCTTTTTACTGCTTTACGTCCCTTTAAAACTTCAATTTAAAAATGAACTAAAATAATGGGTCAGCTCCCTTTCACACTTTAACTCCTGTAGGTATCAATGGTTGTATAAAAATCCACCAGTGTCATTCCCTCCAAGATGTCAATTGTAATTGATAAACGTTCTTGGTGTACCCCCTAGTGGGCCCCACGTTCTCTTTATGATCCAAGTGTCTGTGCAGAGAGCCCCTGGGTTAAGTGACGATCGGCAGGGTTAGGGCACCAGATGGGTTTAATTACAGAATGATTGAGACCCTGAAATCTGCGGCCTATTGGTGGGAATCAACTGCAATTCTAATTTGGTGGGGAAACTTGCCAGCTCTGGCAAGTAAACATGTTGCGGTTTCTGAAAAGCACCATTACAAGGCCTCACTGCAAGTTCTGAGGCCCTTGTCCCTTAGGGCCGGGCGCAGCAAACGATGATGATCGCTGGCCAGCTTGGGGCAGCAGCATAGAAGATGTAGCCAGGATTCCCTGCGGTAATTGCATTACCGGCAGGAGACAATGTTGTCTTTTTTTGCTCTCTGCCTCGATTTTCAGTTGATCTATTGCTTGATCCAACTTAGAATGCCAAGGGGAACCCTTGGCCCTGAAAATCGTTTTTAGAAAGTATTTAAGATTGTTTTCAGGGGCTTTCAGTACTCCGAAGTAATATTTTATTAAGTCCCCCTGTAGTGCCAAGTCTGGACTGTTCAGTCCTATTTCCGGGCTGCATTGATGACTTTCTCAAGTGCACCTGGGAAGGCTAAGTGACCGTAGGTGATTGCTGGAAATAGTTTTGCCCTAAGTACAGTCAGCATGGGCTCTATAGATGGACTTGCTAGACGATAGCTTAGACGTCTGAGTGACAGAATTATTTTGTTAATTCTTGGTGTTAACTCCTTTATGTGTTTGCCTGCTGTGGCCCTCTCTGTCACCATACCCCCAAGTAGTTGTAGGATGTAGCTGTCCTAATTTGGTGCTCACCCAAAGACCATGTTGCTTGTTTTTTGTGAGGGTATTTACCAAAGATTACTATCTTTGTCTTGCTCTCATTGATCTGCAGGCTGTTTTCCCAGTTGTACACTTCTTGACTTTTTAATGCTCTTTGGAGCCCCACACCGTTGTGGTCCTTGACCACTATATCGCCGACATAATGGTGGGTTCCTAGGGTCATCCTGCCCAATCTCGGTGGTACTAGGCTGGCATCTTTCAAGGCTAGACCCAGGCCTGCTGTGTACAAGTTAAATAGTAGTGGGGCAAAACACATCCCTGCTTTAGCCCGGTGTTAGTTTCGATTCTTGGGGTTGCAGTTGTTGAACTTAGTTTGACCCGGATCCATGTCCCCTCATAGATGGCTTTTATTGCTTTTAACAGGGTTTCCGGGATCCCCAAGATTCAAGTTTTGTCCATAACCATTCTCTATTAACTCTGTTGAAGGCCGTGGAGTAGTCTATGAAACAGCAAAACGGGCGGCTTGCTATTCGATACCGCTTGCTTCGAGAGGTAAGAGAGAGCTAAGATGTTGTCCATGGTGGAGCTATTTGCCCTGAAGCCTGTTTGCCCTGAAGCCTGTTTGAAAGGGCGAGAGGATGCCGTTCTTGTCCACCCAAACCCCTAAGTCCCTTAATAGTAGGCGGGCATAAACCTTTGCTTCGATGTCGAGCAGGGCTATGAATGAATTGGCAGGGTTCGAATGGTCTCTCTTCTTGTGTATTGGAAATAAGACCGAGCCTTTCCAGGATTTTGGTAATATTGCTGTGAAGTATGAATGATTATATAACGAGGTGAGGATGGATGCAAAGAAAGCTAGAGCGGACTTGACGACTTGGGTGGGAATGCCATTTGGGCCAGAGACCCCATCAGTTCTTATTGCCCTAATGTACCTGATGGTCTCCTCCACTGTAAAAGCGTCGGACTGACTGGGCACTGTAATTTCTTTCTGCACGCTTTCAGTCTTAATGACTTCAGCTGCGGCCTGCACCCACTCTGAGCTGGGGAGGCACACCTTGTTTGGTCCACTAGTGAACAGACCCTTCATGTACTGTTCCCACACATTTCCAGCAACGCTATTTTCTTTGAGCTGGCTTTCGGAGCTCAGACTCTTCCAGTGGTGGCTGGTGAGATTTGAAAGTGGCGGGGCGTAAACTATCTGTGGGAGAGCAAAAAGAACAATTGATGGACAGAATGCAGAACAATGTCATACATTCACCCCTTTATCTGTGGGAGAGCACAATTAAAGGGGGGTTCTCCCCTGGGAACATTTTGAAAACTGAGTGGGTAAATGGTGCATTTTCAAGCAAATTTGAGAAGCAAGAAGGTTCATGAAGCAATGGTGAAAGTGCAGTTATTACATTAATAAAGGAATGTCATAACAACATGAGAGTGTATGGGGACCTCGTCTCTCTTAAAGGAATTATGTGATAAAATACGCCTATTGCAGCATAGAAAGTTTAGGAATGATTCTCCGTGTTTTACACATTGCTTATCCACTTGCCAGTTATTTCTTATTACTGCAATGCTTACAACAACAGTAACACACTGGGTGCCACTGACTGTCTGCCAGTCTGCCACGTGGCATGCCAGCTGTGGGCCAGGGGGCAAGAGTACCGACAGTGCCTGGGGCCAGAATCATGAAATAAGGAAAAAAGACAGCTGACGTATATTTAAAAAATTTACGTCAGCTGTCTTTTTTCCTTTATTGATTTCTTCGCCGTAAAATCCTTGGCAATCATTGCAGGTACACTTTGCCAACCGTGCCATGGTTAGGCATAAAATCGTCTGTTCTCAAATTCATTTTTATGGGTCTTGTTTGAACCGAACGATTACACCAGTCTGCATTGAAGTTCTTGCTCTAAACACTACTAACACTCTGTCTCTTTGAAGTGCAGTCAGAGTGAGTCACTCTACACTTCAAAGAGTGTTGGGGCTCCATTAGGTCCGCCCACCACCCTATCGTAGAACGGGACCGCCCGCCATAAGGGCGGGGGTCCCGTGGGGCGAATTAGGATGTGCCCGCCACAGTGGCGGGCACATCCTGTAGTTTTAGCATTGTGGCTGGACATGCACTCTGCACCGCCCGCCACAATGTTAAAAATGTTAAAAAATGCTTTTTTGCATTTGCATATGCAAAGCGGCAGGCACCGCGGGGTGCCTGCCGCTTTGCATATGCAAATGTGGGGGGTACGGTACCATAGGTACCCCCCATGTGTCCCTCGACAGTGGTGGCAACCTGGGGGCTGCCGCAGCAATCTCCACCTGCCTTTCCGTGGCGGCATTGCCGCCGCGGAAAGGCCTCTACTTTTTGCCATTGTAATATGGCTGGCGGTGTCCATTGGACACCGCCACCATATTAATCTATTACCGCCGCGGTCGCAAGGCCATCCTAATCTGGCGGAGGGGAAAACGAGAGTGCTTGTCGGGCGGATTGCCTCCGCCAGGGTGGCGGTGGCCACCGCCACCCTGGCGGATGCAATCCGCCCGACATCCTAATGGGGCCCTTGGTGTTTATAGTGGGAAGGAACACGTCACTCCTCCTCAACAAATGCTGGGGTCCAGGCGTCGCCTGAGGCCTGTGTTGCTTTAGTTACTTTCACCCCTGGCCTCAGCCTTCACACTCCGACAGACTCATCAGTGAGCTCGATATGGAATACGGGTCCTGATCTATTGTCTATAGGATTAGGAGAACGCTTGTTACATATAGTCCTGTTAACAAAGTCATAATAAATAATCTACGCCAATAAAGATGGGGCCCACATCGACTGTATTCATCTTCCGGTGCAGTACAAAATGTACTGTGGGAACAGAACGACATTTGCGCGCATCCTAATCGTTACACTGAATGGGAGCAGCACATGCATCTTAGCGCCTGCGGAGGTCACAGGTGTGAAGAACTTCTCTTTAAGATTAATGGAAATTATGATGTCGAAGCCAGAGATGTAAACTGAAGAGAAGCAGTTTAATTCTTGAAGAAATCCAACAATCACTGGAGCACAGCTGTTCCGCAGAGTATCCAACTGACAAATGAACCATTCATCAGTTGGAGGCTCTGGGTGAACAGATACCATGAGCGATGCACCTTTGAAAGAATACATTCTTTCAAAGTGCGCGCCGTGGAACATACAATGCGAGGCATATCAATGGACATAGAAGAGTTACACATAATATACATTGTAAATAGAACCACACATTACATCATCTCCCTTTTTACAACAAATTGAAACATGAAAACAAGATGAAATGAAACAAAGTTAAGACAATTAGAAATCCTTAAATTGTGTGGGAAAAGAACAATTTCTTGAAACTCTGCTTGTAGATGACACAGAAGGTGTGGGTGAACTAGAAGTTAATTGAGAACTGACAATGGGAGAGTTCTACTGAATAAAGTTATCTGTCTGTGTTTCTTGAATTTCTGCACAAGGTTGTGATACATTGTCTGAAGGAGATCCCAAAAGAAAATGATTGAGAACAAGAAGAATTATCAAAAGAGTGTGTGGTTTTAAAAAGTTTGTTAGCTTGTTCTGGAGAGAGTTTGACTATAACTCTCTTGTTCCACCATCCCCTTTTATCAAGGAAAAGAGAACCGTTTTAAATCTTAAGTATTTGAGTTGGCAAAGAAATCTTAGATAATCCTTTCTTGACTCTGTTTGGATTCTTAATCATGACCCAATCACCAATCCTAAATGTCTGTAAAACAGGATTGAAAATGGAATCAAAATGTTTCTGCTGTATTTTTTGTTGAGTGAGAACCTTCTCCTTAACAATTTGTTTGTCAGAACAAGCTAAACACAAATCATTGTTTTTACAAAGTCCTTTAATCCAAATTGGACATATATTCCCATTTGGATTTCTCTTCTTGAGAAACCTGAATGGTAGAATACCAGTCGTGGAATGTGGCGTTACTAAGTAAGACCAAACTTTTTTTTTTTTAACTTTCAACATCAACATTACATGAAATTGCAGTTTGTATGCCCTCCTTGATAAACCTATTCATCCTCTCAATTAAACCATTTGAAGAGGGAGCATAGAGTGCAACTCTAAGATGTTTTATATCATGTAATTTTAAAAATTCTTGCATAGTAGAAGAGCAAAAATGAGAAGCATTATCACTTACAAATTCTTTTGGAGAACCCTCATTGAGAAAAACTCTGCTCAAAAACGTAACCACCGAAAGTGAATTGGGACGTTCACAAAATTCAAAATCAACCCATTTTGAGTGGTAGTCAATGAGTGTAATAATATAACGTTTATCATGTGACAAAACATCAAATGGGCCTGCAAAATCAATAGCTAATTGGTCCCAAGCCTCCTCAGGTAAAGGAACACTATGTAAAGGAAGCTGAATAGTTTTCCAGTGTTTGTCTGAAACTAAGCAGGTATCACAATTGTTGATCCAAAGTGCCACTTCTTTGTCAATAGCTGGCCACCAAAAGTGCTCTTTTAATGTCCTTGACGTGGCACCAACACCAAAGTGACCTTGATGTGCTGAATGAAAAAGTTTAATGCGCAAATTAGTAGGAGGAACACACTGGTCTCCCCGAAAAATCGCATAATTTATGATGGAAAGGTCATCTGAAACTTGAGCATAAGATTTCAGAGAGGCAAGAAGAGAACATTCTTTCGGCCAACCTGAAATAATCATGTTTTGACCGCCATGAGGGTTTGATCATCCGAATAGCTTTTAATCCAATCTGATTGTGAAATAGAAAATGGAGAGAGAACCAGCTCCTCTATAGAGGCAACAACACTCTCTACATCATCAACATTTTTATCATCTGGATCATATTCTAAAGGCAATCTAGAAAGAGCATCAGCCCTTAAGTTGTTCCCTCCAGAAATGCGTCGTATAGTGTAGTTGTACTCATGTAACCTTGAAAGAATTCTGACAAGTCTGGCTGATGCTCTTCCTGTCCCATTTCCATTAAGTAGATGTAACAAGGGCTTGTGATCAGTGAGGAGTATAAAATGGGAACCCCATATAAAAGTTTTAAACTTTTCAATTGCCCATGAGCAGGCAAGTGCTTCTCTCTCAATGGTACTGTAATTAGATTCAGCACCATTGAAAGACCTTGATGCAAAACCAATGGCGTTCTCTTTGGCACCATTCCATGGACAAAGCACCGCGCCTAACCCTTTCTGGCTAGCATCTACAGAAATTGTATATTTTAACCCAGGGGTAAAAGATGACAAAGCAGGAGCTTCAACTATGACTTTCTTAATAAGATTAAAAGCAAAATCAGTTTCTTGAGACCACAAAAATGTAACATCTTTTTTAAAAAGTGTACGTAACAGGTGCACTAATTGTGAGGAACTTTGAATAAATCTAGAATAGTACACTGTTAGACCTAAGAAAGATTTTAAAGCATCGTTATCCTTGGGAATAGGAACTTTAGAAATGGCCTGTGTGAGAGAATGCTTGGGTTTAATTCCGATTGCTGATATTGAATGCCCAAGATAATCTACCTCCTTTGCAAAAAATGTGCATTTATTGTTCCCTAGAGTTACTCCAACATCTCTGAAGCAAGATAGAACTTTTCTTAAGGTTTGAACATGTTCATTTTTACTTTTAGAATATATAAGTACGTCGTCTTGGTATGCCTGAACACAATCAATATTTTGCAGCAAGGTGTCCATGAATTTCTGAAAGACACTAGCCGCTGAGGCCAAACCAAAAGGGAGTCTTAAATACTTAAATGCTCCAAAAGGAGTGATAAATGTGGTAAGCTCTGTAGAACACTGAGAGAGGGGAATTTGATGATAAGCACTCCTTAGGTTAAGAAGGGTAATACATTTTGAACCAGAAATGCCAGTGAGTAAATCCTGTATTCTGGGTAATGGGTGACAATCAATTATTATGTTTCGATTCAATAAGCGAAGATCAGCACATAGACGAATGCTGGAATCTTTTTTTGTTAACGACTACAATTGGACTGACCCATAATGAGGAATCTGTTGATTCAATTATGCCTTCTGACACCATCTTATCTAGTACTTTTTTTTAAATCATCCGTTACATTAAGCGGTACGTTTCTTAATTTATGAATGACAGGTATGGCTTTAGCTTGATGTTCATAATTTCTGATTTTTCCTACTGAGTCATTAAAAACCGCTGGAAAATCTGAAATAAAGCCATCCAACAAAGTATTATCACTATTGGTTACCAAGGAATTTGAAACATCATTAATCTGGACAGGTCAATCCGAACCTTGAACTAGCTTAAGACCCATTTTCGCAAGGTCCTGCCAACCAATAATGCTACATAAACCTTTGTTTTTATGCATCTCACTAGACATGACACATTAGTTATGAAATATCCAAGCATGTCTATATCCTTACCACCATATGCCTTGGGGATAATGTCTAAAGGTTGCAAAGGTTGAGAAGACCAATGAATATTGAACAACACATCAGAAATAAGGGTTACATGTGCCCCAGAATCCGCCATCATATTGAAACAACATTGATCAATAATTACTTCACAAATTGAATCTTTTGCACGGATAGTATCAGGTGAAGTATCTATAGAATCAATAGAAAGTATTAATTTCTCAGGTATAATGCATGAAGAAACATCCAAAGCATTGATATCCACGGTGTTGATATTGAGGTTCTCTAAAGAAGATTCAAGTGATAAAACATTAGTGTCGCAGTCTGGATTTTCTATTGAAGTTATGGCACTAACTTGAATTGACCTTCTGCTTCTACAGACTGTGTTAAAGTGTCCCATTTTATGACAAATTGTGCACCTTTTCCTAAAGCAAGACAAACAGGACTGCTCCCAAGGTGTGTTCTCGAACCACATCTGTAGCATGAAGTTATCATTTTCCTTTGAAATGGTTTAACCAATTTATTTTTTGAGTAAACTGCATTAATATGCATGCCATTTTGTCCAGATGAAATACTTTCTTCCGAAATACACTTTGAAGAAACAATTGATCTTTCTATGCTTTTAGCCATGTCTAATACTTCAGAGAGAGAGGGATCATGGCAGCTCAAGATTCTTTCTTGATTTTTTTTGTGAAAACATTTATAAACAAATTGATCTCTTAACACAGTATCAAGGTAAGCTCCAAAGTTGCAAACTGCAGCAAGATTCCTGAGCGCAGAAATAAATTCCTCCACTGTTTCATTTGGTTCCTGTTTCCTTTTCATAAAATTGTATCGTTCTAACATAACGCTAGGTTGTTCCAGGAACTTCTTAATTAATCTTTGCACTGCGTCAGTAAAAATATTCCACCCATCATCATTACCGGGTGGAGGAATGGCAGGTGGCAGATTATCAAAAACTTGTCGACCTTCACTCCCTAAATGGCTGTATAATATAGCTAGTTTTCTTTTAGCTGAAAACTCATCTCCATCAATTGCTATTAGATAACTCTCAAAGCTTCTAAACCATATTTTCCATGACTCTTTTGGTTTTCCAGGTATAGGAAGAAAATGGTTTAGATTACAATCTGTTGATTGGACTCTGGACCTGGACCTGCTCCCCGTTGGTGCTAGACGGACGCTGGTGCACGCCCTCGTGACCTCGCGACTTGACTACGCCAACCTTCTCTATCTGGGGGCCACGGTCAAAAGTCTCAATCGCCTCCAGGTGCTACAGAACGCTGCAGCCCGGCTGGTGCTGAGACTCCCGAGAAGATCGGCCTCGAAAGCCACCTTGGAGGCTCTCCACTGGCTCCCAGTCAGAGAAAGGATTACTTTCAAGGTGCTCTGCACGTGTCATCGTGTCCTCTGGGGAAAGGCACCTTGTCTCTTACGGAGCCTTATTACTCCGTACAGACCCAAGTGGATGCTCAGATCCGCTGGCACGGGCTTGGTCGCTATCCCCAAAATGAACAGAGCACGCATGGGGGACAGATCTTTCAGGCACCTAGCAGCCAAGAGTTGGAATACGCTTCCGCTAGAGCTGCGTCTGGAACCCTCTGAGATCAAGTTCCGAAGAGCTCTCAAAACTCACCTGTTTCGCCTTGCACTTGTGTAATTCTATCTGGCTAGGCCTTCATTCCTCTCTCATCTTAGCGCGGGGACACGCCGGTGCGCGTAAACCAGGCGCTTTACAAATTTCCTTAATAATGATGATAATAATAATTTGTAGCCATTTTATTTCTGTTAGTATGGAGAATTTAATACTTTAAGTAAGATAAAGTATACATTTTATAGATAAATAAATGTACTTGTATAAATGTACCTTATTTATTTCTGCTCCAATTGCTGTTAATTCTTTTCTTTTCTTCTTCCCTCTTGTTTTGTGTTAAAAACGCTATATTATTTATATCAAATACACATCGACGTGTGTATCGTCGTAGAAATCCTTCTCTGAGTGTTGTTTTTCGATCGCGTAGCTGTTTCCATGGAAACGCTGACTCTCGGTGAAACAAAATTGCCGCCAACAACGTGATCACCCTGTATGCGTGATGACGTGTTCCCTCGTTTCTAAACGTTCGCGAGACTGTGGCTATGACGCTGATGCTGTTACCAAGGGTGACATCGCGTCAGCCAATTACCTCGCTGGATTCCTGGAAACGTGAAAAGCTGCCAAAAGTCACCTCTGGTGCGTCTCACAAGCTATTTTCATCGGATTTTCTTGTATGCGAGCATGAGGATAAGCTCGTTTAGAGGCGTTCTTACGGTAAACTTTCCATTCTTTCTGTGCAAATTTTGTGAAAATTGGTTTTCTCCCTCGTCGCCAAAATGTGAAGAACTTCTCTTTAAGATTAAAGGAAATTATGATGTCGAAGCCAGAGATGTAAACTGAAGAGAAGCAGTTTAATACTTGAAGAAATCCAACAAACACTGGAGCACAGCTGTTCCGCAGAGTATCCAACTGACGAATGAACCATTCATCAGTTGGAGACTCTGGATGAACAGATACCACGAGCGATGCACCTCTAAATGAATACATTCTTTCAAAGTGCGCGCCGTGGAACATACAATGCGAGGCATATCAATGGACATAGAAGAGTTACACATAATATACATTGTACATAGAACCACACATTACAACAGGTCAGGTAGCACGTGGCTATCATTAAATAAAAACGTAATGGTGGGTACGATGACACGCAGAGGCTGCGGATCTTGTGTGGAGCCACCGTGCGTGGAGAGGAACATTCATTTAGACAGGAGTTACAAGTCAATGACAGTTACCCAGTTTCCACCTGAACTATAATCCCTCTCTTTCTTCCATTCGTGCTTCTCCTTCCAAACCAGATAATGAATACTGCTAGTGTACTCACTGTCAGAACACGTTTGCTGCTTATGTCCCCTTAAACCCTTCCTAATCCTTGCCCGAAATTGTGTAAGCAATAAAGCACAGAGCTGGCAATGTGATCTCTTAACCAGCATCATTCCTAAAAAATACGAAGCTGCGCTCTTAGAGAAACAAACAAGAAGGCCTCTCCTTAATGGTCTGGATCGATGATGTTATTTGCTTAAACACAAGAGATTGCAGAAGACTGCTGCCGACATTCAGAAGTTTCAGTTTCACTTTTCTCAGGCTCGCCGTAGACGAATTATCTAATTGCGCAGCGACCCTGTTGTAAAGCAATACAACATTGAAGTCTATTACACATACAACAGACCCCCACCATTCACGACATTACCACAACACTTTGTTCACCTCTTAAGAGCCCCCACTCAGGGCAGCCCCTCTTGGCTATCTCACTCTGTCACAGTGCTGCTCTGTCACACATGCGCTCGTCACAGCAGGACACAGAGAGAGAGATAACTCTCTTGGCCAGGATTCAATGTCCACTTCGGTGCAGTTTAACGGCCAGGCCGAGGCCCGTGTGTGTTTTCAGCAGCACCTAGCGTCTCCCTCCACCCGCGCTGTTTACGGGTTTCCACGACCACGCGCAGCGGCAGCGGCTGTTGCCGATCACCTATCTGTCAATCTAATAATTGGCCGGCGATGGCCGCCACAGAAGAAGGATTTCACATACTACTCAGCACTGATACTAACGCACACATTCAGTCAACTTTGCAAAGTAAGTAGTATGATACTACTTACTGTGCAAAGTTGACTGAATGCAAGCGTTGCTTGTATTATTCACGTATCGCAGCACTGACTGCAGGCCAGGAGGCCAGGGCCTTTACTGGTAGGCCCAGGGCCTAGTACCACATGATGCAGTTCTTTCTGCCCTGGCATTGTTGCGGCGGCAGCGGGCCATATTGACTGTTTAATCATGATGATGATAATGATCTTGGCGATGATGGCCCGCCTTAATAATGTGTAATAAATTATAATGCCAAGGCAGAACTGCTGCATTACCATGTTACTGAACATGGGCCACATCATGATTCATGATGACATGTAATGCATAATAAATTATAAACATGCAGCACTCAGGCTTGTGTAACTCAGTCGTGGCTCACGGGGGGGGACAGGGAATTAAATATAAAGCTGAACACTTACTTGACCGCCGGTCCGCGCAGCCTCTGCTTCCCTTGGCTCCTTCACAACGGCACTGGAGTGGACTGGTTGCCCCTCCCAGCCAATCCTGGCGCTGCTAGCAGCGCCAGTATTGGCTTAGGGCACTGCTACTCTTCACCCGCCACACGCCCATTAGGAGACCGAGGGGCTCCTAATGAGCATGCACGAACCAGTGCAAACACAAGTGCGCATGACTGGGAACGGGCAAAAAAAAATCACCCTCCGTCCCCACTCATGAGCACTTGTGTTGTGCTGCTTTCTGCCCCTGGTGACGGTCTGACAATCATGTCAGTCAACATGATGCCAGACCGCCCACCCCTTCAGTCTCTGAAGGGGGTGGGAAGTCCGACATCATGCTGACTGACATGATTGTCAGTTCTCCCTCAGCGTCTTTGAACTTAAGTAAACTGATTCAGTTTACTTAAGTTCAGAAATGCAGAGGGAGCTGCGGGGGGTGGGGGTACGCCCCCATGACCCAATTGACGCACCACGCCTGGACTATTCATATATTGCTATAGCTTGCTGTTATCTTTTTCTTTAATTAGGGAGAACACTTTAAGCCAGTTCTTTTCCGTCCACTGTCTTTTCAGCTCTCAGACTTTCTTCTTTTATGTGTTTCGCAAGGCAGGGATGGAGGTCAGCTGTGACGAGTAGATACCTTTCTTTTTTGCCTTAATTGCCTTTTTAAGAGCACGTTTGCTTTGTGTCAGGCACTTCAATGTTCTTTGTTCTGGCAAAGATTGATTTGGGTGTGGGCTTTTTCTTGGTTGGTTGGTATTTCCCAGGTTCTTCTGTAAATCCGCTATCCGTGTTTCCCAAAGATTTATGATGTACTTTAAATCTCATGTCTGCAGTTCCGCCTCCCTTGTGGCTACATACTCCAACAGGCTATTGCTAAGGTGAACAGTCCATTTTATTCTTTTGAGGACTAGATGATGTTCATCGCCTGTGGTTGCGCCGATTGTGTCCTGGGCTTCTGCCGGTTCCAGGGCCAGATTAAAGGTGGCACAGAGTGGCCTGTGGTCGCTTTTATCTCTGTCGTCCACAGCGAAGTCATATAGTTTATGTTCCTGCCCTTCATTGATGAAAATATAGTCTATGGTGGAAACATTCCTAAAGGTCAACTTGGGGATCCATGAAGGGCGGCTGATTTTTTTATTCCAGGTGTGGATTGTAGGTTAAAGTTTGTGAGGAAGTAGATCAATGGGCCCAACTTCTTCCCATTGCTGGGAGCTGCAGGGACTTGAGCCAGACCTCTCGTGTTAAAGTCTCCCGCAATTATCACATTATGATGCTCAAATCTGATGAGTATATCTTCCAGGATGCTGGTAAAGGATTTCATGGCTTGTTGCGTTTGAAGTTTTGTCGGGTTAATGTAAGAATTAATTAATAGCAGGGGATGGGGCTGTTGTTCCTTTTTCAGCCCCTCAATTATGATGACTTGGAGGTCAGGTGTTTCTACTTTTATGTCTTTGGTTTTAAGTTTGCAAGCGTGACTTAAAAAAAATGGATAAACCCCCAGACGGGCATCCAAAGATGGTCTTTTTGGTCGCTGGTATGTGATGTTCATAGAAGCCGCTAATTGGGGTGGATGACTTGGCCCAGGTCTTCTGAAAGCACAATATGTCCCCCTCTGCGAGGTAGTCTAATGTGGCCTTCTTCCTAAAGATGTTACTTAACCCAGCAATATTCCATGAGATAAGGGTTATCTTATGGTCTTGGCCACTGATTAAGGTTGAGCATCCTCTGCTTGCATTGCTGTTTCTTTGGTTAGGGACACTGTCGCCATATGTCCTCTGTATGAGCCAGCACTTGCTGGAGCGGCTGCACTCTGCGCTGCGTATCTCTGTGAGAGATGTTGATTTTTAGCGGGGTTCTTAGTCGCCCTGGTTTCTCTCTCCCTCCTAAGCTTTTATTCATTGTACCCTTGAGGAATGATGTAGGTTCTCGCTGATCGTATTTGGGCATATGAAAGTGTAGGTATTCCGGCATACTGAGGGAGGTAACTTTGATGCCCCATTCTGCGAGATGTGAAGCTTCGCTGAGGACGGCATATTGGGCCTGCTGTTGTGTGAATCTGACTAGGGTGGAGTCTCCACTTGTATCCCTCTCAAGACTTCTATACTTTGCCCACTCTATGTCATCTAAGTAATCTGTGCTAAGCATTCAATATGCCCAAAGAGACGGATGGTGTTGGACCTGTGCATAATGTCTTTGGCTGTGTATCTGGGAGTGAGCATCAGCTCGTGGAATGCTGGTTGATTATTGTGCTTGGATGTGCGCAGTGTCCGCCCACCTTCCCAAGCAGTGGACCTCTGGAGATTCAGATTTAGTGGGTTTTTATTGGCGTCTCCTGCCTGATGTCTGCCTATCGCCGCATTTGGCGATCCCCCTTGTTTGTTCTTCTTGCTGCTCGTCCTGGTTTCTTCTAGGATATTTCGCAGCCCTGTATTGGAGCTCCGGGTCCGGAGAGGTAGTGGCCCTAGAGTATGTGTGGGTGGAATTTGCGTAGTCGAGCTACGCAAAGCTCTGCAAAATGGTAAAAAATCTCGGCGAGCACGCAGAGCTCAACGAACATGCGGACTTGCTTGTTCCGCCCATTCGCAATGCTTCTTTCCTGTTCGCGAACGCTGTTTGCATGCTCAGAGGGAAATATCTCGTTCACACACATTTTGAAAGTGTGAACAAGCAAAAAATTCAGCGAAGCTGCCGATCGCGGAATTTTTGGCAATCCCGCATTATCCGCGGAACGCGAAATTACCCAAATTCTGCGAGCGGAACGGAATTTACTGCCCAGGCCTACCCTAGATTGTGTGCTGGCGGCCTCCTGTGATATGGGCTGCCAAACTGCCTCATCTTGGGTCTTCTTTATTGTTTGCCCTACTATTTGTGCCCCCTCCCAGTGAATATTCTGTTGGCTTCGATTCTCGTCTGACACGGTATGCGCTTCCCTCGTCGTCTTGGCCGTGGTTGCCTGTTTCCTTGGGCTTCTGTGATGTTCTTATTGCTTGGCCCTGCCTGAGGCTCTTTGGGTGCTCGGCTGTATGCTGGGAGATAGTTGGTATTTTCTGGCGTTGCCATCTTCACAGCTGATGCCTTTGGGTTTATTTGTTATAGTGGAAACGTCTCCCTCTGTACCTTGGCTAGTGCCAGCATGTCCTTTAGTATTTCTGGTAGCCCTGAGCATTTTTCTATAGTGGTGGCACAGGAGCTTCTGTGTGCTGAGTTGGCTTTATGAACTTCAAGTAGCACCTCTAGTTTTGCCAGCTTATCGTCCTGGCGTACCCGATGCTGAGCCATTGACTACAGTAAATCAATTTGTACTTTCATCTTTGTAGGCTGCCATATCAGCACCCTGGCCATTATGTCCTGTGCTTCTCTTAATGCTAACAAATTTAACTCTTTCATAGTAGCTTTTACGTTGCATCTTGCTGGGCTTCTTGGCCCATCGGGTTCCAAACCTCTCTTTGGTGCGTTCGCACATCAACGTTCCTTCCATAATTTATTGGTGTTGCATCCAGTGTTCTTTCAATGATCTGCTCTAGTTTTTGCAGGAAGGAGGTAGGTAAGTCATCCATTCCTGACCAATTTGCCTTCTGATCTTTCCAGGTTGTCGCTATTGGAGCAGTTCTCTTACACATGCTCGTTGGTGGGTTAGCCATGACCTCCTCCTTATACTCTTTATCCTCCTCCTCTGTGGGCCACTGATGGATATTGGCTGTAATCCGTATAGGGCTTTTAGCCTTAGCAGCAGGCTTAGAACTGGTCTCAGGGCTCCCAATTTTCTATGTGGCGGCGGGCTCAATGGGATGGTGCACGCTCTGACCCTTGTTGTCCTTTGAGAGTCCTGATAGTTTGAAGGCAGTCTCCGCCTTGCCTTTCCGCCATCCGAGGGACTTGTCAGTGTGTCTGTTAGACCACTGGAGGCCTGAAAGAAGTGAGTGATAAGCCCTTGGTGGGGGGTGTTACCGTTGTTTTCTTCCTGAGTTTGTAGGGTAGGTATGCTCCTGTTATCCTTCTTTGTGCAGTCCCTACAGGTTCAACATCCACCTCCATCGGGTCCAGGTTCCTCCTACCTGGCCGTATCTTTTTGAGCGTCATGTCTGTGCGCCAGCGTCTGGAAGCTCTGGAGGATTATATTTGGTACTTATGGACCCCCTGGTTAATACGTGTCTAAGTCAGGTTCATTTTAGGTCCTCTAGGGTCCTCTCAGGTGCTCTTAGGTGGGATCCCCCAGCATCCACTGCAATTAAACACCAGGTTGGGATGGTGAATGTGTACTTGTGGCTATGGTCGTCGGCTACGGCCGTAAATGTGGCTGTGGCTGCGGGTCCCCCAGGAACTGCAGGAACTCATAGGGGATGAAGGAGGTGATGGCAAAGCCTGGCAAAGTCTGGAACCCCCACTGAATTCAAGAACTTGCCTGTTGCAGTGCCGCTCAGTCCGCGTCCACAGTCCACAAACTATGAGACCCAAATCCGGAAGTGAGCAAATATGGTGGTCGAGCAAGTGGGTTCTCACCGGGGGAGCCACAAACCGCACCCGTACTAGCCGAGTTGTTTCCGCGGCACCCTGAGCTGAACACTTCAAGGCTGCTGCACTTGCTCCCACACCTTCTGCCTCTGAGCTTCCGAGTCTCTCCACCTTGCCACCACCTCTCCACCACAGTCTTGACCTCTGTATCAGCTGTGTTTGGTATGAAAGACTAACTCAATCAACTAAGACTACAACACCCAGAATGCATTAAGTCGTCACATTAATGCCTGAATCTGGAAACAGGGTTCGTAGTGATATTGAGTGATCTGAATCTTTATATTTGCAGCATTATAAGACACTTGACACAAGAGTTCAAGGTCTCCATGAACCGCTGTTACACCCGAAGTCAGCCACCCCTCCAGCAAAATCTCCTGTTGAATATTCAGGCTGTTGATTTTTCGACAGGACCCCTTGGCACTGCTGGTCTCTTACTTTGGCAAGGCCCGCTGCAAAAGCATCAAGGAAGCAAGGACGAGCTGGAGGCTTGTGTTGGTAATCTCCCACTTCTGCCCGAGTCTTTCTAGTTCTATGTTCAAACAGCGGCCGTGCATGCTGTTTTCGGTCCGAGTCCATAGTGACGCCCACCGGCGCCGGCTATATGTGCTCCACTATGGAGGACACGTCAAGGATGAACCGAGCGAGGAACGAAGCATCGGCGCTATAGCTCAGCCTCGAGTGACAGAAGCAGCCTTCTTCAAACTCAACTCAATCAATCAATCAATCAATCAAGCATTTGTATAGCGCACTACTCACCCGGAGGGTCTCAAGGCGCTAGGGGAGGGGGGGGTCCGCTACTGCTCGAACAGCCAAGTCTTGAGCTGCTTCCTGAAGGCAAGGTGGTCCTGGGTCAGGCGGAGGTGGGTCGGGAGGGAGTTCCAAGTCTTGGCGGCCAGGTAGGAGAAG
Organism: Lissotriton helveticus; assembly: GCF_964261635.1. Classification (NCBI taxonomy): domain Eukaryota; kingdom Metazoa; phylum Chordata; class Amphibia; order Caudata; family Salamandridae; genus Lissotriton; species Lissotriton helveticus. Next base: position 123,580,534 of record NC_136073.1, on the reverse strand, counting down.
GACCTTCCTCCTGTGGTGGCTCTTCGGATGCGGGGGACGGCGGCGAGGACGTGGCCGGTCGATCGAAGCTGGCGTGTGGGAGCGTAGAAGTTGAGGCGGCTGTTGAGGTATCCTGGGCCTTGGTTGTGTAGGGCTTTCTGTGCGTGGGTGAGGAGACGGAAGGTGATTCTCTTGTTGACCGGGAGCCAGTGCAGATCTCTCAGGTGTCCGGAGATGTGGCTGCAACGGGGGATGTCCAGGATGAGTCGTGCTGAGGCGTTCTGAATCCACTGGAGTCTCTTCTGGAGTTTGGCGGTGGTTCCGGCGTAGAGGGAGTTGCCGTAGTCCAGACGGCTGGTGACTAGGGCCTGGGTGACCGTCTTCCTGGTCTCGGTGGGGATCCACCGGAAGATCTTACGTAGCATGCGCAGGATGTTGAAGCACGATGAGGAGACGGCGTTGACTTGTCTGGTCATGGAGAGGGAGGAGTCCAGGATGAAGCCCAGGTTGCATGCGTGGTCTGTTGGTTTGGGTGCGCTGCCCAGGGCGGGGGGCCACCAGGAGTCGTCCCAGGCGGAGGGTGAAGATCCCAGGATGAGGACTTCCGTCTTGTCCGAGTTCAGTTTCAGGCGGCTGTTCATCATCCACTTGGCTATGTCAGTCATCCCTTCGTGTAGGTTGGCTCTGGCGGTGGCGGGGTCGTTGGTGAGGGAGAGGATCAGCTGGGTGTCATCGGCGTAGGAGATGATGTTGAGGTTGTGTTGGCATGCGATGGCTGCGAGGGGGCTCATGTAGACGTTGAAGAGGGTTGGGCTGAGCGAGGAGCCTTGAGGAACGCCGCAGATGACTTCGGTGGCTTCTGATCTGAACGGGGGGAGGCGGACTCTCTGTGTCCTTCCGGCGAGGAACGAGATGATCCTTTCCAGTGCCTTCTCCTGCATTCCCATGTTGCTGAGGCGCTGCACTAGGGTACGGTGGCAGACAGTGTCGAAGGCCGCGGAGAGGTCTAGGAGGATGAGGGCCGCTATTTCTCCGTTGTCGAGCAGGGCTCGGATGTCATCGGTGGCTGCGATCAGGGCGGTCTTGGTACTGTGGTTGGCCCGGAAGCCAGACTGCGAGAGGTCGAGGGATACATTCGTCTCAAGGACGGCGGCCAGCTGCTTGTTGACGGTCTTCTCGATGACTTTTGCGGGGAAACGGGAGCAGCGAGATGGGGCGGTAGGTCTTGAGGTCGGTGGGGTCGGCTGATGGCTTCTTTAGTAGGGCGCTGAGTTCGGCGTGCTTCCAGCTCTCCGGGAAGGTAGCGGTGTCGAAGGAGGTGTTGATGATGTCCCGCAGGTGGGGTGCGATGACAGCGTCGGCCTTGTTGAAGACGTGGTGAGGGCAGGGGTCGGTCGGAGATCCGGAGTGGATGGAGTTCATCGTGCGGACGGTGTCTTCGGTGCTGATAGGGGTCCAGGCGCGGAGGGTGGTGGTGGGGGGCGGTGGTTCAGTCGTGGTGTGCGTCGGTTGAGTGCTGAAGCTGTTGTGTATGTCCGCGATCTTGTGGAAGGGAGTTGCAGAGGTCTTGCGAAGGGGTGATGTCTTTGTTTCCGGCGTTGGGGTTGGAGAGCTCTTTAACAATGTTGAAGAGATCCTTGCTGTTGTGGGCGTTGTTGTCCAGTCGTTCCTTGAATGCAGTTTTCTTGGTGGCGTGGATCAGTTGGTGGTGTTTTCGGGTGGCGAGCTTGAGGGCCGTCATGTTGTTCGGTGTTGGGTCTCTGCACCAGGCTTTCTCGAGGGCTCGGCAGTTCTTCTTGGAGCTCTTGAGTTCGTCGGTGAACCATGGGGCTTTCTTGCTGCTGGGTCTGCTAGGCGGGGTCTTCAGGGGGCGAGGTCGTCTGCGCAGTTGCTGATCCACTTTGGGAGGTTGGTGGCCGCCTGGCTTGGGTTAGTTGCGCTGGTGGGAGGGTTCATGCTCAGGGAAGTCGCGAGTTGGTCGGCTGTGATCTTGTTCCAGCTTCTGCGTGCAACTTGTTGCTGGTGGTGGTGGATCGTGGTCCTTCTGAAGCTGAAGTGGACGCAGCTGTGGTCCGTCCAGTGGAGTCCGGTGGCGTGGCTGAAGGTGATGTCCTTGCTGGATGAGAACACGGGGTCGAGTGTGTGACCGGCGTAGTGGGTGGGGGTGGTCACCAGCTGCTTGAGACCGAGGTTGGCGAGGTTGTCCAGCAGGGTGGTGGTGTTGCGGTCGTTGTTGTTCTCCAGGTGGAAGTTGAGGTCCCCGAGGAGGATGTAGTCAGCGGAGAGGAGGGCGTGCGGGCTGATGAAGTTGGTGATGTCTTCGCTGAATTGTGTGCGTGGTCCCGGGGGTCTGTAGATGAGGGTGCCTCTGAGGGTGGTCTTGGGGTTGATGTGAATCTGGAAGTGCAGGTGTTCGGCGGGAGCGAGGGTGTCGTCGGTGTTGGTCGTGATACGGATGGTGCTCCTGTGGATGATGGCAATGCCTCCCCCTGTCTGGTTGACGCGGTCCCTCCGGGTGATCTTGTAGCCGTCCGGGATGGCGATGGCGATGTCGGGCGCTGAGGAGGCGTTCATCCAGGTTTCCGTGAGTAAGGCGACGTCTGGTGATGTTGTGTCGAGCAGGTTCCAGAGCTCTACGGCGTGTCTGTGGACGGAGCGGGTGTTGAGCAGGATGCACTTCAGGTGGTTGCTGTTGGTGCTTGGCTTGGTCGGTGCTGGTGTGGTGCAGGTCCGGATGCAGGTGAACTTGCAGGAGTGGCAGCAGAAGAGTCCGTGGGTGCGTCCCGGGGTGGCTCGATAGCAGCCCGGGGTTCGACCGGCGTTGAGTGCGTAGAGTTCGGTGGCGTCGTAGGTATGGCGGGTGGGGTGGCGACGGTGGGATCCAGGGGTCCTGGCACTGGGCACGGGCCAGGCGCGGACGGGCGCAGACGGGCTTGCCTTACAATCGGCGCGCCCGCTGCGCGTCAACGCTGCGCGTGCGCACGGTCACCATTTATGGCGAAGTGCAGGGAGGGAGGAGCAGCTGGGAGGCGGGAGCGGGGAGGGTACAGAGTGAAGGGGGCGTGTCCACACTCCCGGCGGCGGGAAGCGGGCGGGTGGGCGCACTGCAGGGGAAACTGCACAGGGGGGGGAAACAGGACAAAAAAGGAACGAAAATAGGAATACAGCAATTTACAATACAATTTACCTTATAATACAATTACAATACAACAGAACAGCAAGGAAATGCGGGCGAGCAACGAGCGACGGCGGGGGGCATGGCCAGGAGGAAGGAAGGCGCAGCGAGACTGAGAGGAGTTGCAGGTGGGGGGCACACGCGACAGCTGGTGGCCGTGCAGCTCGGGGGTGTCCTAAGATTAGGTCACACTCACCTGTGCCGCACGGTCGCCATTTATGGCGAAGTGCAGGGAGGGAGGAGCAGCTGGAAGGCGGGAGCGGGGAGGGTACAGAAGGAAGGGGGCGTGTCCACACTCCCGGAGGCGGGAGGCGGGGCGGGTGGGCGCACTGCAGGGGAAACTGCACAGGGGGGGGAAAACAGGACAAAAAAGGAACGAAAATAGGAATACAGCAATTTACAATACAATGTACCTTATAATACAATTACAATACAACAGAACAGCAAGGAAATGCGGGCGAGCAACGAGCGATGGTGGGGGGCGTGGCCAGGAGGAAGGAAGGCTCAGCGAGGCTGAGAGCAGTGGCAGGCGGGGGGCACACGCGACAGCTGGTGGCCGTGCGGCGCGGGGGTGTCCTAAGATTAGGTCAACCTCCAACCTCCACTGAGCAAAGGAGGGAGCCCAGAACTCTGAAGCCAACACAGGAGGGAACTCCCCTTTGAAGATCAAGGGTGTAAGGCCTTGGCAGTAATGTAAGTGAGGAGATGTACCTAGTGGCTACTGGATAATGCCATTTTGAACTGTCCCAGCATGTTGTGAAATAGGGTTGAGATAGGGGTGAAGAGGTGACATGGCATGCTAAGATTAGTTGGGGTGCCTGACTTCTGGAACCTTCCACTCCGGGGGACAGCAGGGTGGCCACCGCAGAAGGCTGCACCCTGCCTTCAGGAGTGGGCAGGGAGAGAGAAGCTAAAGGCTCATACCGCCGCGCACAGAGGTGGGGCTGTGCCAGAGCCATAGGGGCAATCAGGGCTGGGCTCCTTCCTCTACCCCCAACAAGAAGATTAATGGGGGTGCCAACCCCAAAAATGGAAGAAAAAAGAAATCAGCCATACAGCAGCAAAGAAAAGGCAACGGCTCTCCCCGGCTCAGCGGGAGTGACACAAATTAAGTATACACTGCTTCGGCTGGTGGGACCCATGATGCCCTGTGGGGCTTTTGCATCTGTACACTTTTCTGCTTGTGGTAGCCACAAAACAGACAGGGGTCACTACCAACTAAATAAAGAAAGCACCGGGGGCTACAGGAGAGCAGCAGCTCCCCCCTAAAGAATCTTCACAAGGGACTGACCCTATTTTTGCAGGGTCCATGAAACCAGGACCCCTCTGACATTTTTCACAATGTTTTACAGCACTCCCAAGGCTGCAGCTTCTGCACTACAACTGGGAGTGCATTGTCCCCTAGCAGCTAAATCTATGGTTGCATATAATATGGCCTGGATATACTCACGAAAGTATATGTGTACAATGCTCTCTAGGGGTCAAGTCTATGGTTCTATGTAATGTATTCAGAATGTGATACCTTCTAGGCGCTGCTTTTATGATGGCAATTTCATGGTTGGAAAGTTTTTAATAAATGCACTGACACATTTCATGCTCATTTTGCATGCTTTATTGAAATAATAATGTTGACAATGATTATTGATCACAGTGAATATGCTTTATCAACATTAATAAGTACATTTACACATGATTATTATTTTTGATGATTGCATCAATGTACAAAATGATGTCATTAACATGAGATTTGTTCATCTTAAACCTTTGACCAAGCTAGTGTACATATTTGTACATAACTGCAAAGTTTTTAGTATGTGTTTGTAATAAATGTACCTCTCCTTTTTCTAAAGAAAAAGTACTGACTGGACAATTATTTATTGAGTGTTATTATTGCATGCAGTGAATAGTGATTACTAGCCCACACCATATCAGTGGTGGTTTCTTCACTTGGGTGGGACAGCGTCTCACTCCGCCTGCTGCAAGCCTCGCATGAAAAGTAAAATTGTAATGAAAAGATGTCATTGCCATTTTATTTTTCCGACATGCGCACTGCTGCAGCTCCATCCCCAAGCCCAGAGATTTTGTGGTCATTCCCAGTGGACAGGAGCAGTGACTGGCTGGATGCTTCAAAGTGCGCATGTCACTTTGTCTAGCTCTATTGCATCAGCCGAAGTGACTTGCACACTTTGAAGCTCTCCAGTCAGCTGTCTTAGACAGCTGGTTGGAGCCCAAGTGCAGGCCTACTGGGCCTGAAAGAGCGTGCAGCCAGCCAGCTCCATCCAGTGCTGGTGCTGCTCTCACAGCATGAGAGCAGCACCAGGATTGGTTAAGGGAGTTGGCTGAGCTCATGCTGGAGTGAAGAAGAAGATTGGTAGGAGCGAGGACGTGCAAGCCAGGAAAGTTATTATTATTATTTTTTTTGCTTTTTTTTCTTCCTTCTCTCACCATACTTCCTTCTGTCCCTCAAATTCCATCCCCCCCCTCTCCACTAGGAGGCCAGGGATGCTAAATTGTCATCTGTTCTAAGCTTTGATTGTGTATGTTATATGTTAGATTATGCTGTGCTATGCTAAATTATCATATGGCATATACTTTGCTTTCCGTTTCTTTATGCTATGCTATATTATAGTACGGTATGTGGTATTCTCTGTTTAAGACCATATGTTATACTATCATATGGTATTCAATTATACTGCTTGGCTGGTGTGTTACGTAGGATAGGGACACATCAAAAAAGCTGATTATTGAAATGGTGAATAGACATATTGAAGGAACAATATAGAATGGACATAATATCGAGTAATGGATATAGAATGGACATAATATCGAATGGACAGAATATAGTGGTTAAAAATATCGAATTGAAGGTAAGTAATATCGAATTTTAAAATATAGAAAGTCATAATATCAAAGTAAGTAATATCGATTTTTGAAATATAGAAACTTAAAATATCGAAGTAAGTAATATCGATTGTTTAAATATAGAAAGTCAAAATATCGAAGTATATAATATAGGTATTTAAATATATCGAATTTTAAATAATATCAAATTTTTAAAAGTTTTTTTGTTATTTAATTTTTGCGTAATCTAATTCTGTAGCGGGTTGTGGGTTTATAGGGGAATAGGGTGGGAAATAATTTAATTGTAATTAATTAAAAATGTTAATTTATTTATTGGTATTTATTTTGAAATAATTGTTAATTAATTTTTAATTGGTAATTAATTAATTTTTAATTGGTAATTCATTTTTAATTGGTAATGTATTTTTTATTAATTCATTAATTGATAAATATGTTTATTTTATTAATTTATTTTACATAGCCGGTTGTTGGTTTATAGGGGAATAGGGTGGTAAGTAATTTAATTGTAAATAATTATGTTAATTTTTTAATTGGTATTTATTTTTAATTAATTGTTAATTATTTTTTAATTGTTAATTTATTCATTTTTAATTGGTAATTAACGTTTATTAATTGATTAATTGATAATTATGTTAATTTAATTAATATATTTTTTGTAGCAGGTTGTGGGTTTATAGGGGAGTAGGGTGAGAAGTAATTTAATTGTAATTAATTAAATATGTTAATTTATTCATTGGTATTCAGTTTGAATTGTTAATTAATGATTAATTAATTAATTTTTAATTGGTAATTTATTTTTATTAATTGATTATTTGATAATTAAGTTAATTTTATTAATTTATTTTTTGTAGTGGGTTGTGGGTTTATAGGGGGAAAAGGGTGGAAAGTAATTTAATTGTAATTAAGTAAATCATTTTTATTTAACTGGTATTTATTTTTAATGAATTCATTAATAGGTAATTAATTTGTATTAATAGGTAAATAATTGTATTTATTAATATTAATTTGTATTTGTAATTGATTAATTATTATGTAATAATAAATTAGTAATTAATTTTAATTTATATTTTCTTTGTATTGATATTTAATTAATTTTTATTAATATATTAAATCTTTACTTTCCCTACTGTTGCACTCACTGGAGTGGGAATAGTAATTTTTACCCCTACGCTATCCAACGCTTTCCCTACTGTTGCACTCTCTGGAGTGGGAATAGTAATTTTTACCCCTACCCTATCCAACGCTTTCCCTACTGTTGCACTGTCTGGAGTGGGAATAGTAATTTTTACCCCTACGCTATCCAACGCTTTCCTTACTGTTGCACTCTCTGGAGTGGGAATAGTAATTTTTACCCCTACGCTATCCAAAGCTTTCCCTACTTTTGCACTTTCTGGAGTGGGAACAGTAATTTTTACCCTTCCGCTATCCAACGCTTTCCCTACTGTTGCATTCTCTGGAGTGGGAATAGTAATTTTTACCCCTAAGCTATCCAAGGCTTTCCCTACTGTTGCATTCACTTGAGTTGTAATAGTACATTTTACCCTTTCCGCTATCCTACGGTTAAAATATTGTCATTTCTTTATTAATATTACGTTTATTAATATATATGTATTAACAAATCAATTTGTATGGGTTTTAATTTTAATTTATATTTTCTTTGTATTGATATTTAATTAATTTTTATTAATATATTAAATCTTTACTTTCCCTACTGTTGCACTCACTGGAGTGGGAATAGTAATTTTTACCCCTACGCTATCCAACGCTTTCCCTACTGTTGCACTCTCTGGAGTGGGAATAGTAATTTTTACCCCTACCCTATCCAACGCTTTACCTACTGTTGCACTCTCTGGAGTGGGAATAGTAATTTTTACCCCTATGCTATCCAACGCTTTCCCTACTGTTGCACTGTCTGGAGTGGGAATAGTAATTTTTACCCCTACGCTATCCAACGCTTTCCTTACTGTTGCACTCTCTGGAGTGGGAATAGTAATTTTTACCCCTACGCTATCCAAAGCTTTCCCTACTTTTGCACTTTCTGGAGTGGGAACAGTAATTTTTACCCTTCCGCTATCCAACGCTTTCCCTACTGTTGCATTCTCTGGAGTGGGAATAGTAATTTTTACCCCTAAGCTATCCAAGGCTTTCCCTACTGTTGCACTCACTTGAGTTGTAATAGTACATTTTACCCTTTCCGCTATCCTACGGTTAAAATATTGTCATTTCTTTATTAATATTACGTTTATTAATATATATGTATTAACAAATCAATTTGTATGGGTTTTTTTAACTTACATTAATTATTTATTAATTTTAAGGTTATTTAAGTATTTTAAGTATGTTTAAATTAATTATATTTATTATTTCATTAAATTCTAATTAATTTAAAGCATTTTAAAAAATTCGATATTTTGACTAACTATATTTTTTACATCGATATTTTTGATTCGATATTTTTGTACTTACCTGTTTGGAGATAGGAGGTCGATATTTTTGTATTCTATATTTTTACCTCGATATTCTTGTATATTTTTGACATCGATATTGTTTCAGTGATCCCATTGAAATGCCTCGAGGGTGCGGCGAGCAAACTGGTATCAAATTTCACTGCCTCTTCTAGGGGAAAAGCTCATCCCTGACTCAAAGTTCCATAGTCTCTGTCTCTGTGTCCTTCGTCAACTTTCCCTGGACCTTCTCCTGCCCAAGAGCCTGCTTGACAGGCAGCCACGGATGCAGCCCCCTCCTCAGTGCTGCACCAAAATAAATATACCTCCAGCCTGCTGCACCGGCTCTCTCTCCTCAACTTACTCCGGGGGGAGTGGCCTCAATAGAAGGATCGTTGCTTTTAACATCAACTTTACCTGCTGGATTTCTACCATCACACCCATAGGCTGAGAATTTTAAAAGGGCGCATCTTGTATTCCCCCTTTCGTGATCCGAGCACTGGAGGGCAGCGGCAATACTGGAGGCAACTGATTTCAAGGTCAGTGACTAGAATTAAAAGCTTGAACAGAACAACGATGAAACGCCACCGACACAGAACATGGCAAAATTTACTTTTCCACATTCCCTCCTTGTCACTACGTTTCCATCAGGAAACATCAATTTTCATGATACCGTCTATCATTTCATACAGTACCATTTGCTCGTCTCGAATTATCTTGGAACGGGACTTAGAACGGGGCTTGGGACTAGGAATACAAGAGGTAGCACACATGCTGCAAATCGCAGGGCCACATTGTATACAGAGGCAGCAGCTGAATATGATCGCTACCGCAATACCTAGAAAGGACAGGACTTTCCATCCCCAGGCGGAAATTATATTCCAGAACCAACCTGACCATGTCCAGGTGCCTGGATCTTGATGTAACAGATGGGCAATTTTATGGAGTCTGGTTATAGCTGAATAAACAGACGGCGCGTTATTTGGAATGAAAATGCAGCAACTAGATCCGATGACTCTACAGGCCCCGCCCCTATCGGCCAGTATGACGTCAAGGACGAGACGATTTTGCAAAACGACAAATCTCATAGCAGATTGTTCTTCGGTTAGGTTACCTAGAGCAGAGGCAGTCTCATTTACTACAGCTTCAAGGGTTCTTGTTAACCTACGGATCAGTTTACTATTCTGGACAGGTCCTACAAAGAAGAAGAAACCTTTATTGAAATCTGTATACTGTTCTAGAGTAGTTTCAGTATAATCGACAATTGGGGACTCCCTTCTATGTCTAATGTGTACTAGATGTGTGTTTCTGTGATAATCAGATGGGGCTAGGAAAACAGGTGGCAGTAGGAAAGCAATGTAACAGGTTCCCTCCCAATCGAGGGGCAGACGAACATATGCAGTTTGACCACAAATAAAATAAGAATGACGTGAAGCTTTGAAAATAGATTTCCCACTGTCACTATACTTGATAACAGTAGTACAATCACTATGTCCTACGTGTACGGAACCATAACTACGGACACATAATTCGCCTTTGACTGGTAGTACTGAAATAGCAGGTAAGTCTGGAGTAGTATCAGACTGAACATTCAGGACCATGAAATTCGACGAATAATTACCTAAATTATATACTTCATTTTCTAGATCTAAACCTGTTCTGTGGGGAAAACCTTGCTTGTCTGGAAAACATGTACTGTTAAGAAAAGACATATCTGTTGAGGATGACGTTAACGTGGACCATGCTCCACACGAACCATTATGTGAGAATGGATAAGGAAACAGTGGCAGAACTCCCTTCGGTGTCTGGAAAGGGGGGAGTCGACCACACACCCAACAATTAGTGGCATTGCTGGTCTGGTGTGAATAATGTAACATACGGATAAATGTGTTGTTGCGCATAGCGAGGCGGTAAGAATATTCGTGAGGAGGCAGATCACTAAACGTGTGCTCTACTGTAGCATTAGTAGACATATTTACATGAGGAACTGGTAAATACAGATAGAACGCATAGCTGGTGCAGGAAATCAAAATGCTGATGAATAATATGAAACTCAGAAAAACGATACATTGAAGTGAACTTCGACTGACTCTCTCACTATGGGGGTCTATTTTATACATGTCAGAAACAATCTAACCGTTTCACCTAGGGGAGGACTTATACAATCAAACTGACTGACTTATTTTACTAGACCTTAATTTGAGCTTATACTCCTGTTGTGGAGTTTTCTCTAACAAGGGAGGGGTTGTAATAATGTCTTGTGCGGGACAGTCCTTTAAAACAATGTTCTGGCAATCTTTCGAATCCTGGAAATCCTTGGAAATGTTTTTGGAGACTGATTTCAATCCATTGAAAAGTTTTACATGAGAAAGGTGGACCCACCCCTTCCTGCCTTCCAACTTGACGGCAGTTCGGGTGGTCAAGAGGACCTGACGTGGCTCCTTCCAACGTGGTTCCAGCGGACTTGATCTGTCGAAATTCCGGACCATCACAAGGGAGCCTGGAACGATCTCGTGCGGTGCCACCTCGGTATTGTCTGGAAATGCGGCGGCAACCTGTGAACGACATGAGTTGAGGGCAGACATCAAGGAAGCTAGGTAATCTGTCAGCATATTACATGAAACATCGGTAATACTTCGGGGTCTAGGAGTACCCCACATGTTAGGGGGGCGGCCGAATACGACCTCATACGGGGACAGACCTGATCTGGAATGTGCGACCATGCGCATATAAAATAAAGCGACTGGCAGAGCTACTAGCCAGTCCACACCTTTGTCCTTACAGACTTTTGCAATGCGGATTTTCAGAGTCTGATTATGTCTCTCTACGAGACCGGCTGCTTCAGGATGGCGTACACAATGGAACTTCCACTGGTACCCTAACAAAAGGGAAACGTGCTTCATTAACTCTGAGGAGAATGGCTGACCGTTATCAGAATATACGACTCTAGGGAGTCCGTATCTAGGGAAAAATTCACGAACCAACTGCTTGGCAGTGGTCGCGGCTGTGTAATCTGGGACTGGATATGCTTCTGTCCACCTGGACAAAGCGCATACTACTACAAGGACATACTTGAAACCTCGACATCGCTCCATCTGAATGTAATCCATCTGGAGGACCTCAAAAGGGTGGTCAGGGGGCTGGAAACCACCTTGTTCCACCGGGACACTTTTACCTGGATTAAACTGACAACATATCATACAGGTACGGACTTTCTGCTTGGCTGCAGCTCGTAAATGCTTGTTGAACCAAATGTTCTGGATACTGTCTAACATAGCTTTTTCTCCTAAATGTGCTGGACTATGTGCGGTATTGATAATGACTTGAACCATAGAATCGGGGAGAAACCATGTGGCTCTACCCTTCGTTAACCATCCTTGATCTGTCTGGACCCCTCCTTGTTCAGACCATTTCTTGATTTCATCGGGGGTAGCATGTAACTGGATATCTATGACATCCTGAGTAGGGTCCTTAACTGTCATGCATGTAGTCGGATCTGAAGTATGTGTCATGTTAACTGGAATGTCTGGAGTCTGTGCGGTAAGCTTGGCTGTGCGGTCTGCTAAATCATTACCTTGGGAAATAATGTCGGTGACTTTCGTATGTGCTTTGCATTTCATGATAGCAATGGATGTCGGTAAATGTATGGCATCTAACAGGGCTTGAATAAGGAGACCATGCTGAATCTTGGTTCCATGAGAAGTCATGAAACCTCTCTCCTGCCAGAGCACTCCGAAGTCGTGTACAACTCCGAATGCGTAACGTGAATCTGTGTAAACATTAACCTTCAGGTTCTTGGCATGTATACAGGCTTGTGTCAGAGCGACTAGCTCTGCTGCTTGAGCGGACAGGGTGTCAATACGGTGTGTCTCAATAACTTCAGTGTCAGTAGTCACTGCATACGCGGCGACTAGTTCTCCTGTACTAGTTCTCATACATGAACCATCCACATAAAGTGTCAGGTCAGGATCTGGTAACGGAATGTCTGTCAGGTCTTGTCTTGGCTTAGTCGTAATGTTAACTACTTCCACACAATCATGTGGGTCTGGTTTTGAATTAACTGATGGTAACAGTGTAGCAGGATTCAGGACGTTGCAGCGTCTGATTTCTATGTGAGGCTGGAACAGTGTCAATTCATAACCTGTTAAACGTGCAATTGTCAAGTGCTGAGTTTGTGTTCGGTTTAAAAGAACTTCCACGGAATGTGGAACTTGTACTGTCAGGGAATGTCCTAAAACTATGGAATCACTTTGTCTGATAGCTAGTGCTGTGGCTGCAACTGACTTGAGGCACGCAGGCAACGCCTGGGCGACTGGATCTAATGTGCTCGAGAAATAAGCACAGGGCTTGTATTGTCCTGCTTGATCTTGTGTGAGAACAGATAATGCTGTACCTTCCCGTTCAGTAACGAAAAGTGTAAAAGGCTTACTGTAGTTCGGTGTAGCTAGAACTGGAGCTTGACATAGGGCTTTCTTTAACTCATTGAAACTAAGTGTATGTTCAGATGTCCAAGGGAGGACAGTCGATACGGCTGCCTCCTGTGTCGTTAACTGTATCAGTGGCTTGGCTAGAAATGCATACTGGGGAATCCATTGTCTACAATAAGAAGTAAGGCCGATAAAAGCACGTACCTCCTTCTGGGTTCTGGGCTGGGGAAGACTCGCTATTAACTGGATACGGTCGGGTGTCAACTGCCTACCCCTCTTGGACAGCAAGTGTCCTAAGTATACCACTTGCTGGACACAGAATTGAAGCTTCGAAGGTGACACCTTGTGCCCCATCTCGGCTAGAAAATACAGAACTGTAAGGGATGCTCGCTCGCAAGCACGTTCAGAACGGGCAGTGATCAGTAGATCATCGACATACTGGAGCAGGGCAGTGTCAGTTGGCATGTGAATATTGTCTAGTTGTCTCTTAAGTGCTTGACTATAAATACTAGGACTTTCTGTGAAACCTTGAGGAGCGCGTGTAAACATATAGCTCCTTCCATTTAAACAGAATCCGAAAAGAAACTGGCTGTCTGGATGAATAGGAACACTAAAAAATGCATTCTTGAGGTCTATGACACTGAAAAACATGGCTTCGGAATCAATGGCTGTTAACAGGGAAGAAATATCTGGGACAACTGGGTACTGAGGAATAATACATTTATTAAGCTCTCGTAAATCAATCACTAATCGATATACTGGGGGTGCATTTGGATCAGTACGTTTCATGACTGGAATGATCGGAGAATTACATACATTGGAGTCAGTTTCTACAACTACTCCTTGAGCCATGAGCTCGTCAATAATTTTGGATAAGGCTGCTACAGCCTCAGGTGGCAATCTGTACTGTCTGATTCGTGGTAACACTACACCTGGCTTGAGAGTCACACGATGGGGTGTGATTTGCATGTAACCTACATCAGTTGGACCTTGCGCCCATAAATGCTGTGGAACATTAGACAATCTTGAATCAAAATCTCGTAATACATAGTGACCCTTGAAGTCACGTAGGAACAGACGTATTCCCTCTGGGGAACAGCAAATAACTGCACCTAACTCTTTCAGTGTCTTAATGCCTAATAGGTTTTCTGGACATGACTTAGTAAGTAACAGATCAGTAGTGCGGGACAATGGACCTACTTCTAGAGTAACTGGCTTTGATATCTCATTAACTATTGGCTTTCCTGAAAATCCAAGGGAAACATTTCTTGAGCCTGAGAGCGGAGCCCCTGGAACTTCGGCGTGACTAATTGTGGTCCTACTTGCCCCTGTATCAATCAAAAACTTTCTGTCTTTCCCTAATACTTGACTGTGAACATAGGGGCCTTCTTGATCTACAGGTATCTCGATGAGAGGCAAGCCTACCTCCCTCTCTAGGCTGTTTCATGAATATGACTGGTACTCTGGATACTCGGACTGTGCATACTGGTACATCTGTGACGTAACATGCTGTGTTGCAGCTATAGGCTGCGGTGCGGAAACTGTCTGTTGTGCATTCTGTGACTGAGGAATCTGTGAAACTTGTTCTTGTCTAGGCGGACGTGGTCTTTCTTTAGTCTTACCAGTAGCTATGTTGTGTTTCAGAACTGCACACTCGTTTATAAAATGACATGGCTGTTTACAATAATTGCAGTTCCCTCTAACGGGAGCTGCAGGATGACTGGCTTGATTGGCTTGATTTGGACCCCTCTTCTGACTGTCTTGAGGAACAGATTGTGCAACTAGCACTTTCATTTTCGTGTCTTTCATACGTTTTCTCTCGTGTTCTTGCTCTTCCCTGATTCTATTCTGGTGATACTGGAGCATCTGGAGCATCTGGGACGGAGTATTTGCTTGCCAGGTGCTTTCAACTTTCAAAACTCGATTTTTAATTTGCGGACTTGAATTCTCGACTAATTTGGTAACGAAAAGATGAGGGTATGACTCACTACTTGTCTTGAGACCACTGTTAATACTGAAACATTTTTCGAATCTAGAATAAAAATCGCTAATATCCTCGTCTTGTTTCTGTTTACAGGCTGAGATTGCATCCCAGTCTTCCTTCCTAGTTGTCAATAATCTGGGTAAAACTTGAATCAATAATTCTGGTAATTCTTTACATTTATCTCCAAGACCGGTACCTGGTACTCGTGCCTTGTCTTCAGCTTCTAGAGCTGCCCAATCGATCTTTTTCTCTCCCACCTCCCATTCCTTTTCTTTTAACTTTTCATACACCCCTGCGGGTAACAGGACCTTTAACATTTTAATGATATCTGGGTAAGTGTATTCTCCCATACGGAGCATGTCTTTTAATTCTCTATGGAACCCTGCTGGATCTTTGTCATGACAGGGAATTAATTTCTTCATTTCAAGAAGTTCCATCTTTGAAATCGGAGTGTATACAAACACTCGTTGCATTACGCCCCCCGCCCCTTGGACTGGGTGGACTTCTCGTAACGGATTCTGTCTGTCTATGTAGAATGGTTTACTTTCTGGGGGTGAACAAAATGTGGGTTCAGAAACGTTCTGTATTTGTGACGCTGTTCTAGAATGACACTAATTAAATCGGTACCTAGACCTCTCCATCTATACTGGAGTAACTCGTTCAGGACATCGTGTAACGGACCTGGATCAGAATGTTGACCCTCATACAGAGTAATGAGGTGCTGGATCATATACATGCCCACCAGTCGTTGCTCGGCTGGGGGCAGTTTCAGAAACATTTGTGCCACTATTTCGTCTGGAAAAGTGGTAGAATCAGTAATCCATCGGACTGCTGATCGGGCTAGTTCTTGTTCATGCATGGTACTTAATTCACTGTAACCGACTCGTGATTTCAGAATGTGATCGGTAGCTTGAAATACTTGTTCTAGAGAACCTTGTTCTGGTGCTGGATGATGAAAAATAGACTTGTGTTCTAGACGTAAATGGCGATCTGGAAATCTGGATTTTCCTACATACGCTATTCTGGCGGGATTCTCGTTCTCTTCCTCTTCAGGATCAGAGATACTTTCTTTCTCGCTTACTTGTGCTGCTTTACGCTGGTCGTGTAACCTTATTATTTCTTTACGAATTTTCTTGTACATACTCTCCATGGCACTGACGGTCTTGTGCTTACCCTCGGCTATATTATCACTCCACCTTGTCAGGATTCTCATTTCGGCAGGATCTTTAGACGGGTAATCTTGTTCTCTTATTAGACAATTGATCAGGAACTTTAATATCATGAGCTGAATCTCGGCTTTCCTTTGAGACATAATCTCGCCAATACTTTCTGGATCATCCCCTGTACGGATGAAACGATATATTCTGTCTAGATCTTCTTTCATATTCGGTAAGGTGACTAGATACTCGGTCACTCTCCTTACACGTAAGGAATATAAAACCATAGTATATTCGCCTGGAACTGGATCATAGACACATTCGTTAAGGGCTTGCCTGATTTCTGTAACAGACTTATTACTTTTAGGAGTACGCTGTGATGCTTGAGCATGTAATTCGAGTGCCGATAAACGCTTGTGTGGCGGCGGGGTTTGAGGAGTAGCTCCTCCTGCGGCCCCTAGACTGGAGTCGTCTACTGAGGCTCTACGTCCTGGCAGAGTGGGAAGTGGAACTGTAGGCTGGACCGGGGGTACCGTAACAGGTACTCCGGTGTCTGGAGGAGCGGGAAGTGCCTGATTTGCAGGGACTGGCGGAGCGCGGACAAGATTTGCATACTCGGGGACTGTGTCGTCCAGATAGGACGAAATAAAAATATCAGCTGCGGTCGGTTTGTGACGTAGCTTGGTCGGAACTAATGGTGGCGGGAAATTACTGGATGCCTCTGGGGTCGCTTTTGGCACACCTTCGGCAAGGAGAGGATACATACCCTTAATAAGGGCATGCCTCTGTCTGTCTGACTGTTCGGCTTTGACTTGTTCACCTATCTCGATTAATTCTCTTTCTTGGGCTCGTTCTTGGGATTCTCTACTTAATTCTGACTTTCTGACTTCCTTTTCCGTTCTTCTATGAGCTTCCTTACGCCATAACTCGATGGCATCTTTCTGTGACTGTCTGGCTTTCTTTTTCCATAATGCTTCTTCTACTCGCATGATACATTCGGCATCCCATGTACCCGATACGGGCCATCTATACTTTTCTTCTAACTGTTTGGTATACTCTACCCATAAATCTAGATACAATATGGCGCTTATGCCATGTTTCTGATACATAAAGTGACCTGGACTGTCCCTAGGCGGGACAGGAACCGCTTCCTCTAACAGACCCTTTCTAGTTTTTATCTGACGTAACTTGGAAAATATAGGCATGACTGAACTGTAATCTGGACAAAATACAATACACAATAAACTCACGAAATCACATCACACTCATACCACAACATTAAAATACATAAAGAACATTATAAATAACAGTTCGAACAGAATATTACCTGAAATACTGAGAACAGAAATACAAGAATTTTCTCGAGAACGGAACAGACTAGAGTTACTGGATGCACTGCTGTAACAGTACGACATTTACCGGTCTCATAAAGAGACACGTCAGGACCCGTATCCACCGAAGTGGACACTTCGTTTGTGGGACTGTGTACCACCAACCCACAGACCAGAGTCAATTAAAGTGACCCTGTCTAGATACTACCCCAGCAACGGTACTCACCGGGCAGCACGGAACGGAAAGCCTCGGACTGGACTGGACGACGGACGACGAACTTCGGACTTCAGTTACAGGTGGGCCTCCGGATACCTCGGACCTTGGACTCTCGGCTTGGGCTCTGGTCGGGACTCGCCGCGTTCCTCCACCGTCTCGTTCGGATGCTGGACCGCCTCCTCCGTCTCCTCCGTGGGCCTGAGGGATACTTGAGCAGAAATATCTGCCAGTGCACGGTATGGTTCCGTCACGACTGCAGAGGGTCAGGGGGTCGGCGTGGCTTCACCGACGCGTGGGGAAAGGGCAAGTCCCTATTCGGGCGCCATTATGTGGTAAATAAATAAATAATACCCTATTTTTGACTAGACTTATAGCATAACAGATAGCTCAATAAAATAAGAGTCAAGATTCGAGGTAGTAGGAGTTTCTGCAGGTTTATTACAGCATAAGGACAGGATCAGGACAACCTGCATAGGAACAGAATGACAGGGCCCAGCAGGACAACTGGGGCCCAACAGGGGAAAAGAGGCCCAGCAGCTGCTGGGGCTAGGTCTGGGATGAGCGCGCTAACTTTCAATAACAAAACACAGGCATATATACATAGCGCGAACACATAGCATTACATTGCAGTAGGCGTAGCAGTGGGTGGAGCAGAAGGCGTGACGCGTAGCAGTCGCGAAAGATAACAGTAAAAAGAGGTGTAACTGGGAGTATACATAGACATGTGATGCAAACGTAACAGAATATGTCATGAATGGGCGGAAACATAGGAGGGGGCTACCTAAGGAGCCGGGACCTCTAACCTAATGGTGCGCGAAAACTGGCAATGACGTGTTACTAGGAGAAGCTGGGGGCTACGAACTCGGTGCTAGGAGCAGAGACTAGAGTCTGGAGGGTCGGAGCGACATGTACCTAAACCCTATCTGGTATCTAATGTTTAGGGAACATGTTGATATAAACTAGAAGTCATGAGGGGAAAAGCTAACTTGATTCTAAGACTGGACCATGCATTATTCTACATGTAGTGCGTGATGAAGAATACTAAATGACTATTAAATACAGTATTTCTCTAACGTGGAGACGAGAAGGCTAGACAATGACGGAAACTATTGATGCAGTTCAGTAGCTTAGGAATGCAGAAGAGGAGGACTGAACTGATAACTGGAACTATAACATACTTTTGGCAGACTCAGAGGCAGAGCCAAGCTGCACCGGGCACTGCGAGGCAGGAAGTAAGTGAAGGGTCGAGGATACAGGTGGGGGCTGTATTGCTCCTCAGCGAGGCTTTCAGGAGACAGGAGCTGAATCTGATGTCCGGGCCCTTTTGAGGCCTGGAAACGGGGACTTTATAATGAAATAACGTGCACACTGAGAAACGTGGCAACATTACTTACATAGGCCTGATATTCGTAGTATTCACGAGGACTGGAAAATGACATACCAGAGGTGGACACAACTATAATTGCGTCATTAATCGGACATGGGGAATAACATATGCATATTGGTCATGCACACATAACATATGATGGATGAGGCGTAGGGACACAGAACATGGCAAAATTTACTTTTCCACAGGGAGTTGGCTGAGCTCATGCTGGAGTGAAGAAGAAGATTGGTAGGAGCGAGGACGTGCAAGCCAGGAAAGTTATTATTATTATTTTTTTTGCTTTTTTTTCTTCCTTCTCTCACCATACTTCCTTCTGTCCCTCAAATTCCATCCCCCCCCCTCTCCACTAGGAGGCCAGGGATGCTAAATTGTCATCTGTTCTAAGCTTTGATTGTGTATGTTATATGTTAGATTATGCTGTGCTATGCTAAATTATCATATGGCATATACTTTGCTTTCCGTTTCTTTATGCTATGCTATATTATAGTACGGTATGTGGTATTCTCTGTTTAAGACCATATGTTATACTATCATATGGTATTCAATTATACTGCTTGGCTGGTGTGTTACGTAGGATAGGGACACATCAAAAAAGCTGATTATTGAAATGGTGAATAGACATATTGAAGGAACAATATAGAATGGACATAATATCGAGTAATGGATATAGAATGGACATAATATCGAATGGACAGAATATAGTGGTTAAAAATATCGAATTGAAGGTAAGTAATATCGAATTTTAAAATATAGAAAGTCATAATATCAAAGTAAGTAATATCGATTTTTGAAATATAGAAACTTAAAATATCGAAGTAAGTAATATCGATTGTTTAAATATAGAAAGTCAAAATATCGAAGTATATAATATAGGTATTTAAATATATCGAATTTTAAATAATATCAAATTTTTAAAAGTTTTTTTGTTATTTAATTTTTGCGTAATCTAATTCTGTAGCGGGTTGTGGGTTTATAGGGGAATAGGGTGGGAAGTAATTTAATTGTAATTAATTAAAAATGTTAATTTATTTATTGGTATTTATTTTGAAATAATTGTTAATTAATTTTTAATTGGTAATTAATTAATTTTTAATTGGTAATTCATTTTTAATTGGTAATGTATTTTTTATTAATTCATTAATTGATAAATATGTTTATTTTATTAATTTATTTTACATAGCCGGTTGTTGGTTTATAGGGGAATAGGGTGGTAAGTAATTTAATTGTAAATAATTATGTTAATTTTTTAATTGGTATTTATTTTTAATTAATTGTTAATTATTTTTTAATTGTTAATTTATTCATTTTTAATTGGTAATTAACGTTTATTAATTGATTAATTGATAATTATGTTAATTTAATTAATATATTTTTTGTAGCAGGTTGTGGGTTTATAGGGGAGTAGGGTGAGAAGTAATTTAATTGTAATTAATTAAATATGTTAATTTATTCATTGGTATTCAGTTTGAATTGTTAATTAATGATTAATTAATTAATTTTTAATTGGTAATTTATTTTTATTAATTGATTATTTGATAATTAAGTTAATTTTATTAATTTATTTTTTGTAGTGGGTTGTGGGTTTATAGGGGGAAAAGGGTGGAAAGTAATTTAATTGTAATTAAGTAAATCATTTTTATTTAACTGGTATTTATTTTTAATGAATTCATTAATAGGTAATTAATTTGTATTAATAGGTAAATAATTGTATTTATTAATATTAATTTGTATTTGTAATTGATTAATTATTATGTAATAATAAATTAGTAATTAATTTTAATTTATATTTTCTTTGTATTGATATTTAATTAATTTTTATTAATATATTAAATCTTTACTTTCCCTACTGTTGCACTCACTGGAGTGGGAATAGTAATTTTTACCCCTACGCTATCCAACGCTTTCCCTACTGTTGCACTCTCTGGAGTGGGAATAGTAATTTTTACCCCTACCCTATCCAACGCTTTCCCTACTGTTGCACTGTCTGGAGTGGGAATAGTAATTTTTACCCCTACGCTATCCAACGCTTTCCTTACTGTTGCACTCTCTGGAGTGGGAATAGTAATTTTTACCCCTACGCTATCCAAAGCTTTCCCTACTTTTGCACTTTCTGGAGTGGGAACAGTAATTTTTACCCTTCCGCTATCCAACGCTTTCCCTACTGTTGCATTCTCTGGAGTGGGAATAGTAATTTTTACCCCTAAGCTATCCAAGGCTTTCCCTACTGTTGCATTCACTTGAGTTGTAATAGTACATTTTACCCTTTCCGCTATCCTACGGTTAAAATATTGTCATTTCTTTATTAATATTACGTTTATTAATATATATGTATTAACAAATCAATTTGTATGGGTTTTAATTTTAATTTATATTTTCTTTGTATTGATATTTAATTAATTTTTATTAATATATTAAATCTTTACTTTCCCTACTGTTGCACTCACTGGAGTGGGAATAGTAATTTTTACCCCTACGCTATCCAACGCTTTCCCTACTGTTGCACTCTCTGGAGTGGGAATAGTAATTTTTACCCCTACCCTATCCAACGCTTTACCTACTGTTGCACTCTCTGGAGTGGGAATAGTAATTTTTACCCCTATGCTATCCAACGCTTTCCCTACTGTTGCACTGTCTGGAGTGGGAATAGTAATTTTTACCCCTACGCTATCCAACGCTTTCCTTACTGTTGCACTCTCTGGAGTGGGAATAGTAATTTTTACCCCTACGCTATCCAAAGCTTTCCCTACTTTTGCACTTTCTGGAGTGGGAACAGTAATTTTTACCCTTCCGCTATCCAACGCTTTCCCTACTGTTGCATTCTCTGGAGTGGGAATAGTAATTTTTACCCCTAAGCTATCCAAGGCTTTCCCTACTGTTGCACTCACTTGAGTTGTAATAGTACATTTTACCCTTTCCGCTATCCTACGGTTAAAATATTGTCATTTCTTTATTAATATTACGTTTATTAATATATATGTATTAACAAATCAATTTGTATGGGTTTTTTTAACTTACATTAATTATTTATTAATTTTAAGGTTATTTAAGTATTTTAAGTATGTTTAAATTAATTATATTTATTATTTCATTAAATTCTAATTAATTTAAAGCATTTTAAAAAATTCGATATTTTGACTAACTATATTTTTTACATCGATATTTTTGATTCGATATTTTTGTACTTACCTGTTTGGAGATAGGAGGTCGATATTTTTGTATTCTATATTTTTACCTCGATATTCTTGTATATTTTTGACATCGATATTGTTTCAGTGATCCCATTGAAATGCCTCGAGGGTGCGGCGAGCAAACTGGTATCAAATTTCACTGCCTCTTCTAGGGGAAAAGCTCATCCCTGACTCAAAGTTCCATAGTCTCTGTCTCTGTGTCCTTCGTCAACTTTCCCTGGACCTTCTCCTGCCCAAGAGCCTGCTTGACAGGCAGCCACGGATGCAGCCCCCTCCTCAGTGCTGCACCAAAATAAATATACCTCCAGCCTGCTGCACCGGCTCTCTCTCCTCAACTTACTCCGGGGGGAGTGGCCTCAATAGAAGGATCGTTGCTTTTAACATCAACTTTACCTGCTGGATTTCTACCATCACACCCATAGGCTGAGAATTTTAAAAGGGCGCATCTTGTATTCCCCCTTTCGTGATCCGAGCACTGGAGGGCAGCGGCAATACTGGAGGCAACTGATTTCAAGGTCAGTGACTAGAATTAAAAGCTTGAACAGAACAACGATGAAACGCCACCATCCGCTGGGGTTTCCCCCCCCCCCCGAACCCCCATAGCTGGCAGCTGCCATTACATCACCTTCCCCGAGTAGATCTTGGGCTGCTCTGCTTCACTGCCCTGAGAGAGTCAAGTGCAACAACGGGGTGTTTGGTTCCCAGTGTAGGGCGTATAAGGACCCATTACTTGTGCAGGCCACACAACTATTGGCCCATTTCCTTACACAGAAGGACAGAGATATGCATAGACAGATACGCGTAGCTAGAGATGGACTTGTAGTGTAGTTCCTATATTCCCAATAGGCTCTGCGCATTGGAATAATATAAACAGCAGTGTAGACGTAAGACTGAGGTCGACTAAGTCTCTACTGACTATATTAGACTTAATTAGTTTTGCCAGCTAGCTCAGAGGTCACTAGAAACTTTCTCGAATGTTCAGGAAAGAGTTAACCCTCCTGATTTAGACAAGAAGGGATTAGTTTCTGACAACCGCATAAACATGACAACTTTGCTCCCTCAGAATAAAGAGAGTATCTCTAGAGTCGTGTGAAAACAATAGACGGTTATTTCACTCAGTCAATCGTGCATACTTAGTTTCACCAGAGTGCAGAGAAATAGAGAGACGGGCGTTTTCAATAAAAGGTGTTATTTATTGAGCAGTCTTCTTTCTCATGCAAGAGAAATGAATTGCCACAAATGTAATACTTATCATGAAGTAAAGTGCGTACAGTAAAAGGAGTATTATGAAATAATACTGTAAAAGCATTGATATGGTTTCTTAGCCATATGATACTTTAAAATAGATAAAATATATACATACATAAAAACATTGACTAACGTACTCAACTGGTGCTTCTAAGATATGCCTACCCCGGTGTACCTGACCTAAACCTATTACGTGGGAAGGAGTAAGTAAGTTGCAGTTTAAGTTAAGTTGGTTTTTGCCAAGAATCTGAATCAAGAATTGTCTTAAGGGCTTAGTCAGCTCCGTACCTTGGTAATAGAATGTAGGAGGTCTTGTATCTCTCTCCCAGGACTCGATCTCCCAGCAACCCGCAAGGGTGACTGGAAACACTGGAGCTGGATTTTCTCGGCTGGAGAAAAAGACAGCGTCTCTCTCAGTGCGTCAAAAGGGAGGGGCGGCTTCCTTCGGCTTCTCACATCAGCTGGGCTTTGGGTAAGTAGATAGCCGCTCTGCTCCAAACCACCGTGTGTTTGCTTAAGGCAAAGTTGGTATATTCATACCTGGAAGGTGCCGGGTTTGACGTAAGGTTGGACGTAAGGACATAAGACGTCACTAAGAACCAGCAGTTCTTTCTGGACTCCAGGAGTTCTTGTGCAAATCAAAACAAAAGCAGGGGGATTTCCCGGGCTGCTGGAGGCTTGGTTTGTTTAACCCCTTCCAGGCTGATGATGAGCTCAGCTCGTCATGAGCGTAACCTGCAGTGCGCTCATGACGGGCTGAGCTCGTCATGTAATGCAGTATTTTTAAAATTGCCGCGCACAGCGGGAAAAGCCGCCGCAGCGATGCGGTTAAAGAACGTGTTGTACTTTCTAGGAGTCTAGGGAAGTAGCCTTGCCGTATTTGGACTGCATGGGCTATTACTAAATACGGATATGATTCTTATGCCTTTATAAGGATATTATTTATTATAACCACATAAGGGCATAAATCGGGAATATCGAATTAGGGTCCTAGATAGAAAAACAACACCCACTCCACGTACTAATGTCCATCATTACTAAAAACTAAGCAATATTAGACATATAACGATGCATGTGTGTTTTCCAACCCACCCCAAAATACATAATTCGCATTTGAAATGGTGTATGGTAAATGCACGAAAATGAGTATTGGTACTGTATGTTTTTCAAGCAGTGGTATCAATCAGTTAAATGCATATAAATATCAGCTGAATGAATTGCAAAAATTACACATGAAATGGCTCTAAATACAGAAAAGAAGGTCGAGACCATTTCATCACATATTTACACATTACTGTACATGTGCTAGAGGCTGAAGTAAAATATTGTCTCTAGTATCTCTAAGATAGAAGCTCTGTTCTCTAAGAATAGTTCTACTTTAAGCAGATTACCATGTGCCAGAAAAATTGTAAATATTTTGGAAGTGGAAAAAAATAATTTCTCTTTCAGGGGAAAAAATAGTTCCAAATGTTTTCAGTAGTTTTGTTTATCAAAAACTGAAGGCCGAATTCAGAGTTCAGGGAACACTGTGTGATCGTGAAGTTATTCTCGTTGACTGGAGAGAACATAATTTCAGACAGGCTTGCAAAAAATTGGTCTACAGCATCAGGTGAAAGTTCAACCAAGTTCGAAAAAGTTGAAATTTGCACATGTGAGAATGATTGCTATCATCGATGTCGGGATCAGCAATGCTCACAGAAGGTTGTACCTGTGTGGTGCTGCTTTCATCTCGTACTCCACCGCCGCCTACTCGTAGTGGTGAAGTCTCAACGAATGCCGTCATCAGAATAGGTAGCCGCTGGGGACAACACGTTGCATGAGTCGTTACCAGACCTAGCAAAGTATCTATATCCATTGGTACTGCTGATGGTAGTGTAGGACAGACATCCAACACGCATTCTTCTCCGCATAGCATACATCGAAGCACAGGTAAGATGAAATCTTGCCAGATTGGTCTGAATGAAAGAAACCAGGTTGTGTTCAGATCGCTTAGCCGGGCTAATCTGAGGATTTTAGTGATTTTGTCTCGGTAGCGTATAGCTAGGATCGTCTCTCCCATTGTAGCTGGAGCTTTGTCTGTTGCTTGGCTTGCTATATCGGAGCAGAAGGATCAAAAATAAAATTCCTGCTACGAGTCCCAAGAGAAGAGGCAGGCCGCCGAAAAATGAATGAACAAAACTCGGGAAAATGCCCAGAACTGTTTCAAAGGGTGCTAACAGTCCCGAAAAAATTGTCTTAAATACATGTGCGATGCCACTGGTATCAGATATGTTTAAGATTTGACCTCACATTTCTACGAAATGCACAGGGCAATTTGTTGATAATAGGGAATGTATCTCTGCCGCTGTCCTTGCAACTTGCAGATCTTACGTTTCTTTGGATGAGGTTAAAGGCACAGTTGTCTGTAAAAGAACTGACTTCATTCTGCTTAAAGTATCAATTCGAATAGAAGAGATATTCAAAGAAGGCCATATTGCCGCCTCCATGTCTGGATTGCTGTTTGGATACAATACTTGCATACAGCAAGTGACCATGGAAGTAACGCTCACGAGATAGGCTTTTCCTGGCACCATGCCACAACAGCTGTGGTCACTTATTAGAACGTAGCTGCCGTTGGAAAGCTGTCTAAAGAATGGCTCTATCTGTGTTGCAGGAGTGCCATGCAGGTGACATGAAAGGTTATTTGATGAACCTTCGCAGGCTCCATGTAAGTTAATACCTTGACACAAAAGTGTACCGCTTAGTGATTTTTTACAATTATTACCACTAAGAAATACATCCTTTTTTCCTTCACTATAACATTTGTGTGTATAAGGTAAATTCCATGTTGACTTGATGTATTCTTTACCCAACCTTTCATACAGGCCTGCTGGTATATATTTTTGGCAATACTTAAACTGGAAAGTCGTTATCGGAATTGTAATTGTTCCGTGTATTATCCATTCAATGACAGGTCTCTCTGACATTGTCAATGGTAATCGCTCAAGTTTTTCAATGCTCAGAATCGTATAGTCTGCTCCTTTTTGTGCCAAACTGATTTGTTTATCAGTAAGGTTAAAGATAGAAAATAATGACGTTATGTTGATTAGAAGCCATGGCACGTAGCCTGAACGCATATTTTGCAACGTCCAGCCAAGTTGTACAATAGAACGCAATTGGAACTGACCATGTTGTAACATTAGTAAGTCCTGCTCTATTATATCAATAGCAGATGATACAATGCTGTCCAGTGAATATATTCTGGAGGACAGAGTCGTTAACCCATTGTCCACTACAGAAAGTGATTTTTCCAAATTTATACGATCAATTTCTCGTATTTTTTCTGCAGTTTCAATTTGTGTTACTTTCCAAGCTTCGTTGTAAGCAGCGTATATACCGGCGTATATGAAACGTTTTTGACGCTGTTTGCGCGGTCCCAGTATGAAATCACGCAAGTCAGCACCGTCTTTAAGTAAAGTCAAGTGTTGCTTAATTTCAGCCAGTGTGGATTTCTGTAGCCACTCAAGGCATAGTTTCCCTACACTGTATGTTGTAACTATCCCTGGATGTTGTCTCTGGGAGTATCTTGGGTCTGGCCTGTTCTGTTTTAACCCCTGTATTTTGTTCAGGAATCTATTTTGACAGTTATTAGTGTCTGTGGGCCAGATCAACCATTTTTTCCAAACAGGATTTGTTCTGTTTTGGTGTAAAATATGGGATACGTCTATCTCAACATCTGTAGTGCTATTACTATCAGGTATTGGCTTCAGAATAGACGGTTTATTTAAGTCCTTTATCTTGGATAAACCAAGACAGGTTGTTTGCTGAATTGTCTCATTCAGGAATGTTATCTGTTCTGGGATCATGCAGGCTCTAAATAATCCTTCCAGACCTTGTACCTGCCATTCTTTTGAACCCCAGATGGTTTTTTGTTTCAATGTTATTTTTCCAAAATTCAAAACCAAATGTAGACATTTTGTCATTACATTTTTCAGAATAAATCAGTTTAGTATTTGTGAACATTGTTTTCATTCCTGTCTTATTTAACATTTTTAAAAAAAAACATTTCTGGATCACTGTTGTTAAACCCTGAGAAGTATTGGAATTTCTCATAAATGTTTTTGAGCTGCCTTTTGGCGGAGTTGGACAATGTTCCCATTGATTATAAATAAAAACATTTCTAGGCTGAGCAGATGTATGCAAATAGTGATGACTAAAATGATTATAACAATACAACTCTTCATAATTTGATGAACCCTGTAAATAATCATGTTCTGTGAATTTAGCTGACATTACTAAATCTGACATCATATTATTAATATTTTCAAAGTCCCAATCATCAGAGAAAGTACTTGGTGTCACAAAGTCACTTAAGGAAACCTTAAACTGCTGTGGATATTTCAAGAGCTCAATCGGGCCATAAATTTCATAGTCAGTTTTGTCCCATGCTACCCCACCAGGTATTGGATTGGCTGTGATGTTCACTGATGACAGTTCTCTTTTCTCGATGTGAGAGGATTTGTGAGGCTTTAGGACCAAGTTGATGTTCTGGCTTGCTGTATCCATTGTACTATATTTTCCTTCAATGAATTTTCCCAAACATAGAACCATGATGAGCCAAAGTAGGAGGAAAAGTACACCTAACACAATCCAAAATTCAATCCATGGTGAAATAAGATATGTTTCTTTTAGTTGGTGAAAAAGTTCAGTCATTTTTTCTTTGAAAGTTTTTGTTGCTGGCGTTTCTTCATGCTCGCTTGGATCATCAGAAAAGTCATTGAAATTGATGAAGTAGCCAGATGCAGTTCTGTCAATTGTTGGAATTGCTTCCAGATTTTCATTTGCTTTTGGATTTTTCTTTGTTTCATTAGCATAGTCTGAGGCTACATCGTTGTAGACAGGTGTTTCTTGACGAACTGTTGCAATTTGGGTTTCAAAAGGCACACGTTCCATGGCTTGTTTCATAGTCCTTTTTTATTCACTGCAGGTTTATCAAATGTGATTAGTCTCTCAGTTTGAACCTCTTGGATTGTAGCAAGATTTGGTCTTCTGCTATTTCTTGGGAGTCCACTGGGTCTACTACTTATTATTGGCCACATGATTGTGGTTTTACCAGGTCGATGGATACAACTCGGTTCTCCTTTTTACCAGCAAGGGGCGGTAGTACAACTGATCTTGTTCCGCTGACAGCTAAGACAGGTACTGCTTTTCTGTAAGAAGGCCCAAATTCCTTCTTCACCGAGATCTTCTCTCTGACTAGATCCCAAATCTTTGGAATCCAGACAGGTCTTGCTGGGACAGGTGGTATTTATTCAGTGGCTTTGGCTTTAACTTTATATTACTCAGACTTCTTCTTGTTTCATTTAAGTCCTGTAAAACAGCCAAATGATCTTTGGTATCAAAGGATTTTTTATTTACCACTGAAGTCTGACTATCTAAGTCCTGGATGTGCATTCTAGTACCAAACAATAGTTCGTACAGAGTGATACCTTTTAGAGAATTTCTTGGCAGATTGTTAAGACTACGTTGGACACTTGTTAAATGTTTGACCCACCCATCACCCGAACCTAATACCCTCGCCGTTATAGATTGCTTTATGTCCCGGTTTTTTCTTTCCACTATCACATTTCCCTCGGGATGGAAGGGAGAAGAGTACCGCAATGCAATGCCCATGCTGGCCATGGCCTCCTTGTAAGCCCGAGAGCTAAACGCAGGACCCTGGTCAGAATGTAGCATGCCAATTGCATATGTGCCGATAAAGACTTGCAAATCTTTGTATAACAGTTCTGGCGCCAGCCGAGCGCTGGTGTCTACATTTTTAAGTGAATCTAGTCTTAATAATTATGGGAACGCATTTCTCCTGCTGGATTTTTGCGTATAGATAGCCTGATGCTTTCTAATAACGGTGTGCTGGCAGTAGTCTGGACCGGTTCACAACTGCGATCTCTGTTGCAGTCTGGACAACCATTTGCAATTTGTAATTTTGCAGGCTCATCCCCGGCCACCAGTATTCTGATTGTAATTCTTTTAGAGATTTCACGATCTCTTGGTGCCTTAGACCCAATCCCATGAGTCCGTCTTCAATCAAGAAGATTCTCCGGTTCGTGTTTGTAATTACTCTGTCCCACACTCCAGGGATTTGAGCAAAAGGAATGGAGTTCGCATCTATTATGTATGTTTTATTGAGTGGATAGCCGAGAGGTAATGCTGCATAGTCGCCTTTTAAAGACGCTTTTACCGCCAGCATGGTTTCTCCGTCTATTTGTTTTTTAGAACACTTTTTTGTGGCTACGGAAGCCGGTTAAACCGCTTCCGCTGTGGCTCTGTTAGCAAATGAATTCCCTGCAACGTGAACGCCATCACGTTGATGACTCAGTGTATGTATCACGTGAGTCTTTCGTAGTTTTTTCTGCAAAAGAACTACTTGTTCCCATAGCTTTTTATGCTTTATTGTGGCACATGTGCCATCTTTGTAACCATTTTGAATCCAGGACTGCATGTTCTTATTGTTGACTGGACGCAGTAATGCGAATCACACACTATTAGTGTGGGGAATTCGCGATCAGCATTTTCAAGCGCCATCTTTAAAGATCTTATTTTAGCTCGTTGAGCTGAGTAGTTTCTGAGTGATTCAGTTTTGGTGATTATCGGTCTGAATTTACCAAAGCACCAGCGACCTTTAACAATCGCGCACGTTGCGTTGTAAGATTTTCTCTCTACATCGTAGTGTTGTGCAAATCTGTCCATGTAAATTACACATGTGTATTGTTCGAGATGCAGAATTTCGATTGGCAGAGGATATTCTGGTTCATATTCTAGATTTTCTAGTTATTTCATTTTCGGGTCAAAACAGTGCTTCACGTCTTCTGCAGCAAAATAATTTTCCCATTGTATCCATTTTGGATCTAATGCCACAGTTTTCAGATTGCATGGTCTTGTTACTGCCTCAAGGGCTGATTCTGCTGTTAAAACAGTTATCTTCCTGCCTTGGGCTCTTTCTTTTACTACAGCAGTTTGAACCGCTATTAGGATCTTTTCAGTTGAACTGAATTTCATTTCAACTTGTGTGTACAAGTGAGATTTGTAAGCTATTGCTACCGTTTCTCCTTCATTAGAGGTTAGGTATGTGAATCCGCATCTTCCAGGGATGACTCGGATTACAAGGTTGCGTACGTTTTCGCGAGTTTGCAATTTTGTTTTAGCTAACATGTCTGTTTGCAATGATCTTAAAATTTCTGTATGTTTCTGAGTCCAATTGATTGTTTTGAAATCAGGTTTTATTAATTCATAGAGCGGTTTAACCCTCCCTGCATAATTTAGAATGTATGTTCTTCCGAAATTCAGGAAACCTAGTATTGATTGTAAGTTCTTCAGCGTTTTTGGTGTTTGGAGTACAGCACACTTCTCTAAGAAGTTGTCTGCTAGGCTTTTGCCTTCACTTGATAATTCATATCCTAAAAACAGGACAGTTAGATGAGCAATTCGTGACTTTTTAAAGTTGAATTTATACCCCTCAGCTGCGAACCCAAGTATTATGGTGTTCTCTCTTTTCAAGTGTGTCTACAGGTCATCATCGGTGAGATAGATGTCATCGACATAGGATAATGCCTCATCATCATATATTTGTAGTAACTCTGTTACCCTTGCTGCGAATAATCCTGGGCTATTCTTGAATCCCTGTGGGAGTCAACAGAATTGTTTTTGCTACCCCATTGTTGAGAAAGCGGTCAAATACCTGCTTTCCGGTGCTATGTTTTGACAAAAAAATCCATTAGAGATATTTAATGTCGTTTTATATTTTTTGCGCACAATGTTATTCATTAGTGCTGCACTGTGTGAATTTTGTACTGCAAATGTTTTGCAACAGGAGTTTAAGTGTCTGTAGTCCAAAACTAGACGATATGAATCGTCTGGCTTGGAGACAGGAAACAAAGGATTGTTCATTTGTGAGGTGCATGTTTCAATCACCCCCTGGTATTCAAGTTGATCTAAGATCTCCCTGACTTGTTTTTTAGCTTCTTGTTTAACTGGGTACTGCCGTTGTGCAGTGGGTTGACTTTTTAACTGGATTTTGTGAGGAGGAGAATCCTCATTCCATCCTACATGATTTTTATATAATGCAGGGGCTTGGGCTACTGCCCATTTTCTTGCAAATGTGTATTTTTTATGAATTGGAATATGATTTGAGAAGGCAGGCATAATCATTTCTTCGCCATGAGGGCACTCCCTGACAAACTCTGGTGGCCAGTCTTTTTCAGCTAACAGGATATCATAGCCTTTAGATAAGTTGTCCCAAAAGAGACCCCTTACTTTCCTAGTTTTGTCTCCCTCTATACGCAATGTTATCTCGTATAATTTATGGGGTTTGCTAACTCTGGTGTCTGCAGTTTCCACCTGAATGTATTCATTCGTGTCCACTGTCTCCAGAAGATTCATCAGGATCTTGCGAGCTATGGTCACTTCTGCTGCGCTGTCTAGCATTGTCTGGGCCCACTCTCCGTTTTTCCGTTGAGTCCTCAGTATCCTCGGCATGTTTTATTCTAATACTTGCTACCTTCTTTTTTGGAAATTGTAATTTATTACTTTGATGAGCAGGACTGGACGTGCTCTTCCTTGTGTTCTGACCGTCCTCTTCTTTCCGATTTCTGTGAGGAAGTCTGAAAAGATCGAGAGGGACGTGTATCAATATCTTGATATCTGTCAGGTTTTCTCAATTTATCCCTATCTCTAAGGTTGTATCTTTTCTCAGAGGGCTCCCTTTGGGGAGACTTGTTTCCTCGTTCTGGAGATCTATCTCTCCGTTGAGGAGACCTTCCTCTGGACTGAAAACGTTTTTCTCTGGGAGTGGATTGTTTATTACCATCCCAACTCTTTTTTGGAGTGTTTAGATTATTTTTAATAAATGTTTTTTCAGGATTTTCAATTAGTTGGGGTTTTAGTGGTTTCCCACCCAAACTATCTCTTCCTAGTTCTCCATAGGATTTTTCTATGATTCTGGCAAGTTCAAAAGGTTGTTCTGCTATATCTGTTTCTTTCAATTTCTGGCGGATCGCCTCAGATGCTGCTTCTCCTTTTATGTTGGCTAATAACATAGCTGAGACCTGCTTGAAGTCTTTCAGTAATTTCATACCCAGAGTTAAAGCGGGTTCTGGACCGTATTCATTTTGAATCTGTCTTAGTACGTCTGGTATAACCGCCACAGACGGGACACCATGTGTTTTTGTGTAAATTGGAGCAAAGACTGTGCCCCAAGTGTCACAGTCCTCCACATGTGGTGCGATCCCCATTGGAAGGCAGATAGTCAGAATTCTGTGTTTCTCATGAGGTGTAGTATCAGGAAATACTGCCTCTATTTGAGTTATTTTTTGTGCTAACCAGAATGGAATTTGTTCCCGTTTTGCGGGTATTTTGCTAATCGCTGATTGTATATTCTGTGGTGTGATTTTATTTGTGTTCCCCTGTTGAGGGGTTTGTTGTGGAATTCTTATTGCTGGTTGGACTGTTGAAGTCCTCATAACATATTGAACCAACTGTCTATGTATTTTAATTAGTAGTTTTAGCTGAGCTACAAGTTCCCGTTCTGACATTCTTTCAATGTCTGGATGTGGTGTGTGGCTGGCTAGAACCGGCCACGTGGCTCCTGGTCTAACTAATGGACCGAGCCTGGTAATGTGATTTTGATGTTTTAGGGCGCCATTAAACCAGAGCAGGTGTAAGTCAGTGGGATTTCAACGTCCTCGAAAGGAACGTATTCCTCTGGAGGTTCCTCTATTTTGTAATAGTGGAAATCTTGTGTCACAGCGTTTGCTGCTGGAAAATGTATCCATGAATAGAATACCTCTGTCTGCCGATATTCATGGGCCTCTACCACGAATATGACTGTACCACCTCTCGGTGATAGTCCATTTTCTATACGTTTTAGAGTTATAGTTCTTCTTACATTAACCGGAATGATGATAACATTCGGGTCATTCTGTTGGAGAGTTGTGTCATCTAACAACAGTTGAGATGCTAAATCATCTCTTTCTTCGTCACCTTCCGGCATTTTACTGACAGAAAGTTTTTTGTTGTTGCAGAGCAAGTTTCAAGGTAACAAAGATTAGGTGCACAATATTTTGGAGCACTGTGTCCTTCAACGTTGACTAAACCAAAAACTAATACATAGGAATCTCTTCATACTAAGTTCCGGTGGATTTTAACCTTTTACCCACTCCAGACGTCTATTGGAGTTTTTACGGGAAAAGGGGTCTGTGTGAAAAAGCACGACTGAGTTACTCTAATGTCTTGTGTTAGATTATCGCCTTACCAAACGTTGGGCGCCATGTAGTGTAGTTCCTATATTCCCAATAGGCTCTGCGCATTGGAATAATATAAACAGCAGTGTAGACGTAGGACTGAGGTCGACTAGGTCTCTACTGACTATATTAGACTTAATTAGTTTTGCCAGCTAGCTCAGAGGTCACTAGAAACGTTCTCGAATGTTCAGGAAAGAGTTAACCCTCCTGATTTAGACAAGAAGGGATTAGTTTCTGACAACCGCATAAACATGACAACTTTGCTCCCTCAGAATAAAGAGTATATCTCTAGAGTCGTGTGAAAACAATAGACGGTTATCTCTCTCAGTCAATCGTGCATACTTAGTTTCACCAGAGTGCAGAGAAATAGAGAGACGGGCGTTTTCAATAAAAGGTGTTATTTATTGAGCAGTCTTCTTTCTCATGCAAGAGAAATGAATTCCCACAAATGTAATACTTATCATGAAGTAAAGTGCGTACAGTAAAAGGAGTATTATGAAATAATACTGTAAAAGCATTGATATGGTTTCTTAGCCATGTGATACTTTAAAATGGATAAAATATATACATACATAAAAACATTGACTAACGTACTCAACTGGTGCTTCTAAGATACGCCTACCCCGGTGTACCTGACCTAAGCCTAATACGTGGGAAGGAGTAAGTAAGTTGCAGTTTAAGTTAAGTTGGTTTTTGCCAAGAATCTGAATCAAGAATTCTCTTAAGGGTTTAGTCAGCTCCGTACCTTGGTAAAAGAATGTAGGAGGTCTTGTATCTCTCTCTCAGGACTCGATCTCCCAGCAACCCACAAGGGTAACTGGAAACACCGTAGCCGGATTTTCTCGGCTGGAGAAAAAGACAGCGTCTCTCTCAGTGCGTCAAAAGGGAGGGGAGGCTTCCTTTGGCTTTTCGCATCAGCTGGGCTTCTGGTAAGTAGATAGCCGCTCTGCTCCAAACCACCGTGTGTTTGCTTAAGGCAACGTTGGTATATTTATACCTGGAAGGTGCCGGGTTTGATATAAGGTTGGACATAAGACGTCACTAAGTACTAACAGTTCTTTCTGGACTCCAGGAGTTCTTGTGCAAATCAAAACAAACGCAGGGGGATTTCCCGGGCTGCTGGAGGCTTGGTTTGTTTAAAGAACGCATTGTACTTTCTAGGAGTCTAGGGGAGTAGCCTTGTCGTATTTGGACTGCATGGGCTATTACTAAATACGGATATGATTCTTATGCCTTTATAAGGATATTATTTATTATAACCACATAAGGGCATAAATCGGGAATTGAGGTTCTGAGATTCTGAACCCGTTTCATAAAAATCGTCGTATCATGACGATTTTGGTATCAGCGGACCGAAAATGGCGAGTGTAAGATGTACAAGTGTTTTCGTCATGTTTGAGTGACGAGATCACCATGAAATCAGGGATTCCGTACTGAACCCTTGGGTTCCATTTTGTGTACGGCAGCCATTTTGTGGTTGCCCTCACATAGGCCGATGACCACGGCCGAACGAGTCCTTGGGACACGTACACCTTTAGCTGACTGCTGTGTGACCTGGGCAAGCTGACTTCGTTGCTCGAGGCCAAACTGGTTAGGCCAGTTCCTTTCCCAGTAGCTGATCAAGATTATGGATCAAGGCACAAGACACCATAAACCTTTATTGCACACAACTATGTCTTATCTTACTCACACCTGTCTCAGCTCCTTTCTTTATGGCCTGTTTACGATGAGGAGGTGCCCATTTTTATTAGGGGTTCGATCGACTTGTCTGATGAAGAATGTTGGGTTTGACCAATAATTGATGGTGGGCTGGACAATGAAATGTGGGTTTGTCATGCAATGCTTTTTGTCGTGTACACATGGGATTGGTCAACTGTAAATAAAGAATGTTTGCCTGAAGCACAATATTTGGTATAAAAGGGATGACTTAAATTTGATCTTTGACGTCACCAAGAAGTTTCTGCGTTTCTGTAGTTTGAGACAGGAGAATCCTTTGGGTGTGTCCCCTGGCACCGCTGGGTTCTTAATAACCCGGTTCTTCAGAATATCGAATTAGGGTCCTAGATAGAACCACAACAGACTAAGAGAGAAAGTGACAGATTGATAAGTATCCCTCCGATATAAAGTGATATATACATATATAGATGAGCTTAAAGTGCCATTAAAAGCAGTAAAAGGTTCAAATAGCATCCAACTATTATTATCCTTTATGACTATTTTATGGCAAAATGTTTGATTTTCAAGGCTAGAAAGGCCACCACTTGTGAGCCCTTCATTCATCTCATCCCTTGGTTTATCCTTTTACAACATAAGTATAAGCATAACCTAAAGGGTTATGTGAAGGATGGAGGGAATGTGTGGGGAAGAGTATGGATCTTTTGCACCCCCCACTATTACACTAATTTTCCGAATACAGCCTAGTTTTTGGCACAGCCTGTATGTGTGAGCAGTCCTCTAAACGAGTCATACATAAAAAAACATCGTCTATTACTGGAGTTGGCCTGTCAATTGTATTACAGGAAAAAACAATATGGTAAAAGATTGCTCGGGAATATAACACACCTCTAAACCTGTCATGTCCCGCATGCTCCTTTCGCTAGATGTCCACCTGCCCCAGAGCTGCTTGTACCAATGGTGGCCACAACCTGGCTGTGCAAAGGGGGAGGGGGCTTCTGTACCCTCCACTATTAATAGCGCTTTCAGCCAACATTATGAGTTATTTATAATGTTGGCAGTATTTAATGTATAAGATGGCACATTTGCCCTCTGCAAAAGAAAGAAAGTGTCTATTGGTTACTTTTTTCCTGGCGCTACTGGGACGGTACACTCGTGGAAGGAAAAATATTAAAACAAATGTACATTTGACAGGAATCGCTGCACAAGAGACAGCCTACTGCAGGACTCTGGACGACCACAAAAGCTCGGTGAGATTCCCACAGGGTCCCATTGCTAAGCCACACACAGGGACCTGTCTTCACCATTTTCCACGCTCTGATGCAGTCCTCGGGCCGGTAGTGTGCGTGCACATGAAATCAGCTCCTCTGATACCAAGCTGCCGGCAGGAGGGCACTTTGAAAGAAAGGGCAGCTTGCGCACACGCTCGAGGATCTGTAGTCAGAGTTTCTTTTTAGGTCGAGCGTAAACGTACGACCTCTTGTATACTTTATTAGATCGAGTGTAAGCGTAAGACCTCTTGTATATTTTATTAGGTCGAGCATAAGCGTACAACCTTTTGTAAACTTTAATGTACTTCTCTTGTGGGCTTAAACCCATCTGATTAGTTTGTTGCAGTGTCCTTTAACAATCCTTGCTTGCTAGTGGTCAGTCACACCTCTTTGTCCCTCCTTTTCTCTTTCATTCATCCCACACAGCAGGGACTAACTACTGTATCATTACACTTTGACATGTTCATGTGATCTTTAGGGGACTTTTTTTCTTGGTTTCTGCTTGTTTCTGGTAAAGCTCCCTTTTCATTTGCAGACCATTGTTGCTTTGAGCTTGGCTTCCCTACAATACTTTCTGTAAATTGGGTTGTAAATCACACTGTTATCTCCTTCACATTTACAACACCCTTGCTCCACTTGTGTTTTATTTTTATTCCTGCTTCAGGTAAACTGCAGTGCTCGATTCTGCTCTCCGTGCAGCAGACCTCGCCCTCCAAACCTTTCTGGGCTCGGTCATTTCCTTGTGGTCTGCCTGCTATTCTGAAGATCCCCATGCCAGGCACTCTCCTCTGCCCAGCACAGGGCTTCGGGAGACCACCATACTAGCCCCTGCTTTGTGGGATCAGCAGAGAGGCACACCAGCGCACTCAGTTTTTAGCATCACTAAAGCTGCCAAATTCATTGCTCTCCGTTAATTCAGCTTCAGCTCCGTAGCAGGTATGAAGCGTTGCAGCCCCTCCCACTCCTCCTTCTGCCTGGGGCTCTAGACCCTCACCCCTCTCAACATGTTACTTGTTAGGTCTTGCCTAGCGAACGCAGTGCAGCTGCTTCCCTTGGCAAGACTCTATTGTTGCCGCTTTCGTTCGCGAAGTGAGACAAACCATGTGCGCTCCCGGACAGGTGATGTGCAATTGCATGGTGTCTCCTCTCTGGCGTCTCCTTTGTAGTGATAGGAGCTTTCACACGCACCCACCAAGCACTTGATTTATTAGCTCTTGTAAGCATTCACCGCTGGAGCAGGATTTAATTGGTCCTTAGATCCGTAGGGCATTTATTACCTCTTGTTTATTTATTTTACGGCACGGTCCGCTTTCAAGCGGTCAAGTGCCTTTGTGTGCAGTTGTTTGAAGGAATAACAAAAATAAGGAAGGAAGTTACTGACTTGTCTGTTAGCACATAGAATGAGGCTCTATAAAAGACTATTCATCTTGCCTTGCTATATAAAATGAAAGTGCAAGTATATAAAATCTTTTTTTTTTATTACTTGAATGGATAAAAAAGGCAGCATTGGCAGAAGACGAGCGATGTCATAACAGTAAATACAGACGAGGCCCTCTGTCCTTGGCTCAGGGTTTGCCATCTCTCGGGTTTCCCCACTGACCTAGATAATAGCGCAGTTGAGATTTGGGGCCATTGGAAAACCAAAGATAGTGGCGAGAGCGTAATTGGGAGCACACCAACATGGAAACGGACAATCAGGCATCAGTTTAGACAGGGGCGTAGGAGACACTAAATTTCTGGGGGGGACAAAGACAAACTTTTGGGATTTCCCAGTGACCCTATACAAATTGCCTATTGTCTAGGAGCCATACGCTCGGTTAAACTAATACAATCGCATGGTTTTGTAGTGAAACATTGATAAAGTCAGGCATGTAGTCACAGTTTGCAAGTATGCTTTAATTATTATTTACATTCACAAAGTAATTAGACCAAATGTGAAAAACATGTTTTTGAACCTTACATTTTCATGCACCAATTAACAAAGATGGGACGAAAAAAAGGAAGAATAAACTTTGTGACATTCCTAAACCTCAAAATGCAATTGGATTAATATTGGAGTTTATTGGAGACAAGCTACAAGCACACGCAGCTGTAAGAGCAGAGAAATGTCCACCTTGTAAAAGTAGCATATCTAAAATAGTAATATGAAATCCAACCTCGCCAGTAGAGAGGATTTATCATTGTGATTCCAAAGATGTAAACATGGCACAGCTACTCCTTTCTAACCATGAATTACAGCTTAAAAGAAAGTATATAGGAATTCCCAATGTTAATCTATGAGAGGATTATGCTTCACAGTAGTGAAAAGTGAATGTAGGTGTTTTTCACTACATAGGCATGCAAAACCTAAAAGTACATGCCTTAACTTTTAGTAACATAGCAAACTGCCCTATGGGCTACCAAGGGCCTACTTTAGAAGTGATTATGTGTAATAAAAGAGAAGTTTAAGGCTTGGGAAGGAGTTTTTAATACCAAGTCGACGTGGCAGTAAAAAGAAATACAGACTCTTCAATGGCAGACCGTAGACATGTTTAAAGAGCTACTTGTGTGTGTTGCACAATCAGTTCACCAGAACTGGCGGTTCTGTTCATGGGGCTTTACGAGAATAAATTCATTTACAATATGAATCCATATGCAGAATATATCACGAAATACATGAGATACATCGATGATGTATTTATGATTTGGTCTGGTACTAAAGAAAAGCTGAATGAATTCATGGTTTGGATTAATCAGAGAATGATAGATATACAGTTCAGTTTTAATTCATCCAATAATAAAATCAACTTTTTGGATGTACAAATATATGCTGTGGATGGGACACTGGGTACTACACTCTTCCGTAAACCCACAGACCGAAACAAAGCACTTCATTTTACCAGCCATCATCCCGTAAGTCTCAAACAAAATCTACCATTTGGACAGCTCCTTAGAAGAAGAAGAAATTGTTCAAATAAGGATGAGTATTTCCATCATGCTAATGAATTAACGGAACGGCTAATTCTAAGAGGATATCCTAAGAAATTGTTAAAAAATTCAGTAAGGAGAGCCTGGTGGGTGCCTAGAGATACGTTACTCCAAAAGAAAAGACGCCCTGAGCAAAACAGAGTTGTCTGTGTCACTACGTTTGGACCTCAAGTTCGCCAGCTGCGTAAGTTGGTTAGACAAAATTGGCATCTGGTTAAGGATTTACACAGCGACTTTGATGATTTACCCCTTTTCGCTTTTAAGAAAGAAAAAAGTGTGGCCAATCACATTGTTAGGACAGGACTGCCTAGTACTCCAAAACCCACTTTAAGAGGTATGCTGGGTTTACCCCCAGTCATAGGGCACCATAAATGCGGAACCTGTTCATGTTGTACACAGACGGAAGAAGGGTCTCTATTTACATTCAATGGCATTCACTGGAAGCATGAAACATTTACCAACTGTCAGACAAGAAATGTAGTGTACGGAGTCATGTGCCCATGCCCTAAGTAGTATATAGGAAAGACAACGCAGGAGGCACAACAGCGTATCACACAGCACAAATCACGGATAAAAAATGCAACACCAAAGCGCCATTGGTTTTACATTGGCAAACGCTGAAACATACTGAAAACGATTTAAGATGGACTATCTTGTCCAAAATTGAGAAAGATCCACGAGGTGGAGATACTGAAGGGAGATTAAGTCAACGCGAGGCATTTCTCATAATAAAATATAACACCACAGTAAATGGCCTAAATGAAATCTCAGAGATACTGAGGATGAATCCCTGATTGTGAAGAACTTTTCAGAACCATCGTCACTGTTTCAAGATTAGACAATCTAGTTCTATTAGTTTTCACGACTCCGTTATCAGGATGTTGTTAGACTTATAAGATTCATTTGACCTTGCCCTCAGTTAGGTGCATTAAAAAGCCTCAGTAAGGTGTATTAAAAGGATGCGCATCCCATCTGCACACCCACCTTTGTTATCTCTCTTTCAGCGCAATTACTGGCAGCAGTCTAGTTACGTGTCAGTTTCTGTCTCTGAGTAATCATGCAATAAAGTTTTTTTTTAAAAGAAAAGATCCATCACGGCAATTGCCGATCACGTGATCGGAATCGGGTTCCAGGTAAAAATAGAGGATGGATCCCGTGAGTATAGCATACTTGCTGAACACTGTGAGACGCGACCGGAGCATCCGTCTAAGGTACGAGTTAGGCTCTCTTGAGCTGACTGGTTAGAACTTTTATATCAGCTATAGATGCTTACTCCCCGTGTTCGCCCACAAATTGAGACCACTCGCTTTCTTATAGCAGAAAAGGCCACTTTATTCAGGATATGTAATTCATAAATTTCCCAACAGATCATCAAACATGTAAATTTGGCATTTGAACCGAAACCATTTCTTTATTTATTTATTTCCTTTCATCATAAATTGAGACTTTAAACCGAAACCATCAAACCATCTCTTTTCTTGTATTGAACTCATCATAACTTCCCCAACTTTTTCTTTCATTTTTCCCCTCCATTTTTGTGTATAATTCCCCCTATCTAACTAATAACTGGAGGAGCCCGCTCTAGCCTCCTCCTCCCTGGGGATTTTACGCCTCTAGCCATCTGTAATGGGAAACGCATCCTGAAGTGGCAAAACCCCCATATAAGTATATGGATATATATGCAAATACTCGCATAAATGCTCATACTACTTGATACCAATGCATATAGATACATACCGTATAAAACACATAAAAAGTTGCATTCTTTGTCCAAGCAAACGTGGAATGTGTCCCCTCCCCTCCCATGTTTTTTTTTTTTTTTTTTGGGAGGGTGGGTGGGAAAAAAGGTAAGAAAACTAAACGCCCCTCACTACACTCCCTGCGCCTAATCTCCTCAGCAACTGCGCAATGCTATTTCCCTGACGCTCTCTCTAACGCGCGCTCCTGGACCCTACCATTATGCGCGAAATCCGCAGGGGGAGACGTCTCGCGCCGCTCCCCCTGCGGATCCATCGCCCACAAATTGAGACCACTCGCTTTCTTATAGCAGAAAAGGCCACTTTATTCAGGATATGTAATTCATAAATTTCCCAACAGATCATCAAACATGTAAATTTGGCATTTGAACCGAAACCATTTCTATATTTATTTATTTCCTTTCATCATAAATTGAGACTTTAAACCGAAACCATCAAACCATCTCTTTTCTTGTATTGAACTCATCATAACTTCCCCAACATTTTCTTTCATTTTTCCCCTCCATTTTTGTGTATAATTCCCCCTATCTAACTAATAACTGGAGGAGCCCGCTCTAGCCTCCTCCTCCCTGGGGATTTTACGCCACCCAGGAAAACCAAAGAGTTTTCCTGGCCCCACCCCCAAGAAAAAACACAGACCTACTTTATAATTTGGAACTGCACCAAAGATTTACTTGTAGCTCTTGCGCTAGCATGTCTCTGACTTCAACTAAATAGTATGCCATGCCTAACTGAGACAAGTGGACTCCGTCATCACGAAAAAGATGACTCTCACTACTTGAGATGTTGTTATGTTGTAAAACCCCAATCTTCATCACTTTACAAAATACCCGCATAGCTTTATTGAGTTTCCGCCTGGCCTTCTCCACTGCTGCATGTGACCTGGCCTGACGCCAAGATTGTCTGTATATGAACTCAGTCCAAAACAAGCGAGTGGTCGACCAATTCATCCTTAGCACCGTTAAATCAAGTTGCATGCGTTTGATGAGCGCCAATCCTGACATTTTAACCAAATCATTCTCACCTACATGTATGATAAGTTGGTCCGGACAACCTCGCATGTGAAACATTTGCGTTAATGTAGGAATCAAATCGTCCCACTGCATGCCTCCTTTACCCTTCCAGACTACTTCGTGCTGCGCACCAGGGATACCTAGTGAACGTCCATAAATCTGCTCTTCTGCGAAGAGGGCTGCCCACTTTACGAACGAATGGCCTACTATCCAGGTCTGCCGTTTAAACCTCGAATTTGCACCCCGCACAGTACCTGAAATGAAAGAAAAATTTGCCACACGCCCTTATCCAAACACTCAACAATAATTTTATTTGCGCACATAGCGTTTGTAACTGTTAGATTTCCATCTACCAACGCGTTTTAGCACGTCCACACCCAAGCCCAATCGTCCCGCCTCTGTAGCCGCCCCTATACGAAAAGAGTGTGTGGCAAATGAATTTGGATTTTCCCCCAAGTATGTCAGAGCCCTTCTCAATACTGCTAAAAATTGGGAACTTGTAATTTTCTCACCAGTTTTATGAATGAAGATGTGGCCTGTTGTCACTTGTTCTCTCGCCACAAAACTAACCCTCTCCTGCACCGGGCAACACTCTGCCATCCCACTACTATTTAGAAAAACCCAAGCGCCTCGGCCTTGTTGATCTGTTTTCGACTTCCTCACCCATATCCCCAGCCTATTTTCTCGTAATGCAATCTCTGCACTGGACAGACCTCTCTCACTGCCAACTCCCAAAACCTCCGAGACCCTAAAAGCCCCGAAAAACATCCAAATCATAGCTAACCTAAAACGCCCTATCTCCCACCTATCATAACAAAACAAACCCAATTGTCCTAACAACTTCTGCAACAATTCAAACGTAATGGGAGCTCTTGGTTGCCGTAAACCCACGGACCCCCTTTGTAAACCCCTCAACATTTTTCTTACCAGCTGGTCATCCACCGGGTCAAAACCCCACAACAATTGACCGTAAAAGGATAAACCAGACAATTTTCCTGCAATTGTAGTGTGCGACAAACCTTTGTCTATTAAAGTCAGCACAAAATCACAAATACCACCCGTAACGTCCCCCACGGACACCGCTCCTACCAATGTCTGTTTGTACTGTAAAAACTCCTGCCATGCTTGCACATAACTTCTTCTAGTTGAAGGGGCAATGGACTGCTCGACTAGCTGAACGATCCTCACTCCCCTAGGACCCAAAGGTTGTGTGGGACTTCTGTTTTGTAGATATCCACCCCCGGCGCCAATTCGCGGAACTTCTGCCACTGAAATCGGGAAAGAGCATCGGCAATGCAGTTATTAACCCCTGGGACATGTCGAGCTTTGAACATCATGTTAAATCGTAAACTTAACAGCATGAACATTCTCAATAACTGTAACACTCTAACATCTTTCGCTTTCTGGTTGTTAATCAGGTTCACAACAGTCATGTTATCAATATGAAATAACACCGACCTGTTCTGAAATTCTTGACCCCACACTAGTAATGCTACAATCAGTGGAAAAAGCTCTAAAAAGGCGATGCT
Organism: Lissotriton helveticus; assembly: GCF_964261635.1. Lineage (NCBI taxonomy): Eukaryota > Metazoa > Chordata > Amphibia > Caudata > Salamandridae > Lissotriton > Lissotriton helveticus. The sequence continues at coordinate 123,536,650 of NC_136073.1, read as the reverse complement.
TCGTCCATGGTTTTTCCAATGATCTGGCCAACCTTCTGCACACCACCGCCCGTCCCAGAAAATACCAAATCCACTGGACCCCGCCGCATCAGAATAGATTTGAACTTGCCATAAATAATTGTCATGCACAAATTGTAAAGGAATGCCATTAAAATTGTCCAGAAAACACAGCCATACTCGCAAATCTTCTTTGATGTTTCTTGTCACTCGAACTCTGTGGTGTGGGAGATATGCACCAGATAAAGCCATGCCTAAACGTCTACAAAACGTTCTTCCCGCCCTCACCACTCGACAAGCGAAGTTTAAGTAACCCAGCAAGCGCTGCACCTGTCTCACCTCAATCTTAGTTGCGGTTAAAACAGTGAGGATAAAAGCCTTAATCTCGTGAATCTTGTTTTGAGGAAGGCGTGCAGTCATATGGATAGTGTTCAATTCAATGCCCAAAAACGTTAGTACTGTGACCGGGCCTTCGGTCTTGTCTGGTGCTAAAGGGACTCCCAGAGCTTCAGCAAGTGACTGGAAACTCAACAGCGCTTCTTTACAGTGTCCTGTGTTTGCCTTTCCTATGAAAAGGAAATCATCCAAATAATGACAGCAGACACCCTCAGAATATGTCTGAGAGAAAATTCATTGTATGAAAGTGTTGAAAAGTTCAAAAAGCGCACAAGAGGCCGCACAGCCCATTGGCAATACCCTGTCTACAAAATAGTGTCCTTGGAAAAACATCCCCAATAATTCAAAGTCAGAAGGGTGAATTGGCATTAACCTAAAAGCGGACTGAATATCACATTTCGCCATTTCAGCTCCTTGGCCCATCTTCGTCACTAGTTCCATTGCCTCATCCACCGTCGTGTAAGATACTGCAGTGTCCATTTCCGATATAAAATCATTGACTGATCCCCTTTCTGGCCAAGATAGATGCTGAATCATACGATATTCACCAGCAGTTTTCTTGGGAATGACCCCAATAGGGGACACAATCAAATTGGGCAAAGGGCAATCTTTGAAAGGGCCCGCTATCCTCCCTGCTCCAACTTCCGTGTTCAGTTTTTTACACACTACCTCCGGCATCTCTTTAGCTGAACGCAGATTGTCCGCCCACCGCTGTTGTCTAGGCCCTTGATACCCTAATTTGAAACCTTCCTGAAACCCCCAAAACAAGCGGGATGCTGCCTCATTATCATGATATCTTTCTAACCAAGGCACTAAGCTACTCAATTTAATGGGAGTAGGCGCCTTTTGGGAAAGGAGGGAAAGGGGCGCCTCTACCTCTCGCTGCCCAACTACTCTGCTCTGGAAACCGCTGTTGATCACTGCCTCTATGCCCACTGAAACCTCCCGCTGGGGCATTACATTGCGTGAGCGGATGTCGCCCCCCGCAATGGGAACAGTCGTGTTTAAAACGGCACAAGGGCATGGCGCTCCCCGATATTAAGAGATACTACTGGGCTTCCCATCTGTCCGCTATTAATCACGCTATGTTCTCTCCGGGTCGTAATCCGGCGTTTGAGATGGATAAACTTCAGCTTCCGGGAGGTGACTTTAATAGAGTGCTCTATTCCCGCTCCGCTGGGCGCCATCTTGTGGGACCTACTTTGACTGCTTTGACAGTGTGGCGTGCTGCGAATGTGAGCCTGGGCTGGGAGGATCGCTTGACGTTGGCGACGCCGCTTTATGCTTCGGAACGTCTGGGCGGTCTTTGGTCTTCCAAGGGTTTTGACCGTTGGGACTTGATTGGGATCTCTAAAGTGGGGGATGTATATTCTAAGGGTTCTGTGCGCCCGTTTCAGGACCTCCAGGCTGACTACGGCCTGAGTAGTCGGGAATTCTTTCGTTATTTACAGGTCAGGCACGCTTTGGTTTCGGTGTTTGCTCCTGGTGAGATTCCGCCTGACTCTTCCCCACTTGAAGACCGTATCCTTGACGAACATCTTCCTGATAGCACTATCTCCCTGATCTATAAAAAGTTGATTAACAATCGGACTGACCTATTGGCCCGACTTCGGGAACAGTGGATGGGAGATGGGTTGGAACTTGATGATGAGGATTGGCAATCGGCCCTCTCCTCTCCGAAGGAGGTGGCTATACCGGCTCGACTCCGTCTGGTCCAATTGAAGATCCTTCATCGGGTGTACGTGACGGGACCGCGACTGGTGGTGATGGGCTTTTCCTCCGATGGACTGTGTAAGCGTGGATGTGGTTTGCGTGCTACTTTCCTGCATATTCTTTGGGAATGCCCGATGGTGACTGCTTATTGGGTGGCCGTGCTTGATCTGATGACTGTGGTGACAGGGATATCCTTGCGACCGGAACCTCGTCGCTGTCTTTTGAATGTTTGGGAGCCCACGGACTATTCGGTGGCACAGACTAGATGGGCTACCCTGGGCTATATGATTGCGAAGCGAGATATTGCGCAACTCTGGGGGGCCTCCAGGCCCCCTGCCCTCTCGCAATGGGAGGATAATATGGATTGGTCCATGTTCCGTGAGAAAACTGTCTATGTGGCATGGGGTAGACCCAGGGCATGGGTGAAGGTGTGGGGTCAATGGAACGAATACCGTGGCGACATTTGTACTCCTCCCCTTGTGGACACTATCGAGATTACCCTATCTCCTTAGGCTAGCGTTCCCGGAATCTTTATATGGGGACTGAGCTGGTGTCTCCGGCTCTTCCCCCCTTCTTCTTCCTGATCTCTGCCCCCCTCCCCCCCCCCCCCACTCCATACTCCTTAGTGCTTAGGATATTACTACTGCACTTCCGCTGCTGTCCCCCCCCCTTGCGTCCCTTGAGCTGACCTTCAGTGATACACTCTCGCCTTTCTGTATGTTTGTTCTTTCATATATATAAAACCTGTTTTGGTCCTGTATATAAAGTGGAGTATTGCATTGTTGATTGACGGTTACCACTGCGGGCATATGTGATATGTGTCTCCTCCTTTTTAGCGGCTGGCCCGTGTGGTTGTAGGCCCATCCTTGTACATTTCTGCTTGCTCGAATAAAGGTTTTTAAAAAAAAAAAAAAATAAAAAAAAAAAAAACGGCACAAGGGCCTGTTGCACATTCCTCTGTTAAAATTCCAACAGGCGCCTGTACCCGATGAAACACCTCTTCCCCATGCACCCGCTCCAGATTGAGCGGGGCGCCATAGAAAGGGCCGATAGGGAACTGGCAACCCACTGGCAGTGTGTGTCATAGCTGATGGATGTGATGTGGACATCCACTGAAGCCAAAGCTCCGAATCTACGTCACCCCAAGGCTTCTCTACGCAAATACTAATACGGGCTCGAAACTCCTCATCGTAGTTAAGCCAAGAGTATCCCCCAAAGTGTAACTGCGCCTTCCTAACTATGTCCATGTATTTGTAAAGAGCAACAGACCTTTCGGGGTATCTTTCACAATAAATGCTCGCGTAGATCAAGAAGGCAGAGGTCCAGTTCTCAATCGTACGAGGCACCCTGGGACGTCGCGCTAACTCCCATTCCTCCTCTTTGGAACCCTCTTTGGCCTGCAAGTCTCGATGCAGCAATTTGAATATGTCCACGAATTCATGGTTCCATATTCGCTGCTTAGTTTTTTCTGACAAATGGGACCCCAGCGGCATCGCCAAACCCATATACGGCAGCCGCTGTCTAACGTTGAGAAACTGTTCTGATGCTGCAACCCGATCCTTCCCTCCAGTTATAACCGGCAAATCTTGAGGTAAAACCCACTCACCTGAACAAACCTTCCTCCCGCCGTCTTTCCCAACCACTTGCACCACTGGTATCTCTCGTACAATCCCCCTGTCATCCCTACCCTCCTCCCACACCGTCCACCACTGATGCTTACCGCATGGTAGCTGTCCTGCTCGCTGCTGCAATTCGGTCGGAGACATCCGCTCTTGATAGTCTCGTGGGGTCATATTCACGACCGCCAAATCCGCACTGGATTTCTGAAACAACAAAGAAGAATTTGTTGCCCCCCTCCCAACCCTGACGTCTGTACCTACTATCCCCCTACCACTCTGTTTAGCATGTACACTCTTTTTGCCCTTTTTTCCGCGACCCACCTGACCCTCTGTTGATTGACAAAATTCACCTCTCGCCTGACCCCCACCACTAGAACCTGGGCAAGCTCCATCCCCCACTCCCCCATCGAAAGTGGACCAAAACAGATCAGCGCTCCGCTCCTGAGACTTATCTGCTCGCAAAAAATCCGCTCTAGATTCGCTAGCGCATACTTTACCAAGCTCCGCATTATACCATGACACGGTAGGGGCAGCCGCCTGAACAGATGGCGCATTCTTGACCCCAACCATCTGCGCTTCAACTACGTCGCGTGGTACTCATGAGGTATGCACGACCTCCTTGGGAGCCGGAACTCTAGCTGAGATTTCCTTGCACATGGGGCGCTCAACCCAGTGTGACTGTCTGTCCTCGCTCCTAACTGGTTTACTCTTATCATAAAGTGCATCATAAGGTGAAGGGCGGGCACGTGGAAAGATATATTGAATGTCCCACCGCTTGCCCGCCTGTTCTGCCCGTAATGTGTCCTGTGTCTGCTCCTGCTCCAAGTCCTCGTCCGTGTCTGAACTCACAGAAAACTCCTCCTCTGCCTCAGATTCACTGATGTCTTGTGACCTTTGTAACATTGCGTCATGCTGAAACACTGTAGGCCAGCAACCAAAGACATGGGAAAATTCGAAGTATTCTGATATGGCTGCACTGGCGTCTTTTTACTTTGGGGGGCCTGCAGGGGTTGTGACTCCTAAACCCCTTCTTCTTCTTCACTGTCACTTGAATATGCCACCAACGACCCCGACCCCCCTCTCATAAAAAACCTCTGACCTGCGTTATTCTTTCCATTATCTAGCCCCATTGACTCGCTGACAGGAATACTGTTCGAGGGGTAGGGGGATAATGTCACACATTGCTCCCTCAAACCATCCTGTTTAAGGGCTACCTTCTTTACAGTTTTTTCTTTCCCTTTTCTCTTCAGGGAAACCTGCGTGCCACATGTAGCAGCTCTCAAAGGGGGTCCCGCCACCAGCATATTCACCTCAGGTCCGCGTGTGCTGTTATCTAAAACACCCACTGTCTTCTGTCGTGTGAGTGACGACGCTCTTCTCGCTGGCACCATCTGACTCCTTTCGCCATGACGCGAAACCTCATCTGTCCCAGCACTCAAGGAGCGGGCACGCCCCCTTTGCTTCCTGACCTAAGCCGGTTTACAGGCTTCAATTGCGTACCTCACACCTTTCGCCGCTTGCCTCTGTGGTGGGCGCTTTGGAGGCATCATCTCGTCAAAGGCTGATTTCGTTAACATGTCTTCCCTGCCCTCCTGCTGTATCACTCTCAGCGCTGCTATCAGCTGGGCGCTCATTTCCATTTTCAAAAATACCCCTAGACTGGTTAAATAGCCTCCGTTATTATAACACTACCTATTAATTTACCTGAAAACGCTAAGAAAACTAAACGCCCCTCACTACACTCCCTGCGCCTAATCTCCTCAGCAACTACGCAATGCTATTTCCCTGACGCTCTCTCTAACGCGCGCTCCTGGACCCTACCATTATGCGCGAAATCCGCAGGGGGAGACGTCTCGCGCCGCTCCCCCTGCGGATCCATTGCCTTGCTTTTGCAGGACTATTTAGACTTGCGGCAAACCGAAAATGAAAGACAAGGGAGACTGACTGCATACATTCTAGCCAGCCCGGTAAGTCGGGTTTGTTAACCCCTGGGCTCACGCTTGGTGTCCAGACTTGGTTATTTGAAGTTATTGACCCGTTTTTCTGCCCCCATTAGGTCATTTTGCCTTCATACACAAAAAACAGGTTAGTGCCAACACTTTATTTGAAAGCCCCTTGCACTTCTGTAAATATTGTCTGTGAGACGACGTCTTATGTTATGTTTTTCTGTTTAGCTGAATATTGGAAATTGGTGATTACCTACCGCTTCTATGTTGGGCAGTGGTGCCAGACTACATTGATAAGGTATGGCGTGTTGTGCCGACTGGTGGCATGTTCACTTTATTGTGACTTGGTGCAAATTGATTTTCTAAATGGTGTTTCATTGTCGTTTTTTGTTGTAGAAAAGTGTTGGTCCTGATGAGAATCTCACAATTAGGGGTTTGAAACACGTCGACCTGACTGGACTCTTTGTCAACTGGAAATAACAACTGCTTTGTTTCTTTTGTAAATAAGGATTTACATCCAAATACACATCTATGATAAAACAAAATTGTGAATGTACAGAAACATTACCATTTCTATGGTTATAGGATTAGTTTGGTTTGACAAAGGGCCACTATGTTATTGCCTCTTTTTTTGTATATTGGTATGATTGAAGTGTGAATGTTGTTGGTAGAATGTGTATAATTTTTTTGTATATATATGTAATTCTGTTTTTTGTGATTTGTACAGTTTTGTAAATGTTTGTTCATGCATAAATATTTCATGATTTATCTGAAAAACTAAAAATGTTCGACTATTGAAAAATAAAAATTCAATTAGTGACATAAGTAAAAATGGACCTATATGTTTCGTTCATAAAGGTTATGGTGTGAATACATTTAAATCAAGTCCAGTATTGGCCTTTGTATTGTTCTTTTTCCAGACCCACTAGTAGCATTTAATTTACAGGCCCTGGGTATATGGTATACCACTGCACAATGTACTTACAAGTAAATAAAATTTGCCAGTTGTGTATACACCAATATTACCATGTTTATGGGAGAAGAACATGCAATATAACACTGGTCAGCAGTGATGAGTTACTCAGAGTCCTATGGCTAACAAAAATAATCAGCAGAAAAAGGAGGTAAGCAGCCAAAAAGTTTGGGGGAAGACCACCCTAAGGCTGGCAGGTCTAATAGTATTGTATAGGATTCTGTGTGTTTGTTTGAATATTGAATTCAGTCAGATACATTTTGGAAAACTCTGGTTTAGCAGGGCACAAGAAGAGGAGCGAGAATGGTTTCTCAAACAGTGGAAGTTTATTGCCTGCATTCCTGAGGCTGGAGGGTGGAGGAAACCATAATGCATTGCAAAATATACAACACAATACCAAAACTTGTGTTCTCTAATCTATGAGAAGCTTTATTGCAGATGTATGTTATGAGTGTAGAGTGTACTCAAACCACATTATCTTGCACAAACGTATAAGAAGCCCCATGAGATTCATTTGCAATAATAATTAACCTTGTGTGGGATGCTAAAAAAAATTAGATGTACTGTGTTTGTGTGGAAGATGCTGCCCAATGTAAAAGAAACCGTGCATTGTGAGGCGAGACACATATGAGATGCTCACAGAAGATAGGTATGGTAAGATATGCAGGATGAGGTGTATGGCAAAGCTCAAATATGAGTTGTTAGTAATGAACACAAGAAACATAGTGTTTGTGTGTGAAGCATACAAATTAATACAGTGGGTGGAAGGTTACAAACTTTGTTATATGGTAGGCTTACAAAAACGATATAAAATACTCAAAACTAGCAAATATGCCTCATGCTAGGATTATTCGAGCCCAAAAAAAAGGCATTTAATTGAAACAATGATTGAAGGTGTGGAGGCCTTGCTCAAGACTATGATGATTTATTTACAAATGACATTTGGAGAGTTGGGTATTAACAGTGAAGCAATCTTTGGGGAATAGGTATTGCTACCAAGAAAAAAGGTCATATAGGCAGGATAACTTGGATAATGGGATATAGGTAGTGACGCTCCAGAAGATGAGCCAAGGGTGTCCAAAACGCATGACTCTGCTGCTGAGCATGTCCAGGAGGATTCTGAAGACCCCTTACTGGAGAACTCTAGTCCCTCAGGGAATATTTCTATTGACCCAGAGGGATGCCTTAGCGGTAGGACCCCTTTATTCCTCCTGGGAGGGTACAAAGGGGTCAGGGGAGGTCCAGGTCCTCCTCAGTTAAGTCTACTTAATCTGCCACTTCAATGTGGACTTACATCTACAGCAAGAGGGAAGATTCTTCAGAAAGGGAATACTACCTGCTCAGAATCAAGTAGGAACAGTGCGCCCAAGACAAGGAAACCCTAAAAGTCCGGAGGGCTAGGAAAAATTTGGGATTACAATCCCATGGTGGTAGCACTAGTGCACCTAGAGTTAGGGAACTGTCCTTTGACACTGGGAACTTGAGCTGGATAGTCCCTCCTTACCAGGAGGGTGATGACATTCATAAGTGGATTACTGCTTTATAGAAGGCCTGTAAAGTTCAGAAGGTTCCTCAAGGGCAGAGGGCAGCTATCCTGTGGTTCTCATTTACTACGAAAGGTAGGGACACACTCTTGACTGTAAAGGAAGAATATACAGACAATTACAAAGTCTTGAACACTGCCCTCATAGATGGGTTTGGGTTAACCACTGAGCAATACAGGGTTAAGTTTAGGGACACACAGAAGGTACTCAACTCAAGACTGGGTAGGTTTTGTAGATAGTGCTATTAAGGCTCTAGAAGGCTGCTTCAGGGAAGTAATGTGCATGATTATGAGGGACTGTACAATTTACTTATCAGTGAGCTATCCTTAATAACTGTCAAAATCAGCACCTGCTCACTGTGTTACTGGCTGATGAGGGGTTATGCCCCGAAACTGGTCCCAGGATGCTTGCTTCCAGTCCAGGGAGGGCTAGCTTGGCAGTTTGGGCTGGACTGGTCCCATGAGGCACAGAGTCAAGGCTGATTATCATATGGCTAGATCTAAACTGGGGTGGCATGGTGAGCAAAGGAATGATGGATTTAACCCAGATCTAATGATTGGGGTTGAATGTTTGATTTGCTCTGCATTCCGTCCATCATCTGTGTGTCTTTTAAAATCAGCACCTGCACCAGTACCAGGTGGACTCGGATCTGACCTCTACCCAAGAATTGGGAAAGATGGCAGGCATGTGGGTCTGTACCAGGGTGAAACAAAAGTCTCATGGTGGCTGTGATCATCAGAAGAGGCAAGGTGCTTTTAAGGCCCAGGCGAAAGGTGGGGAGAAATCTAAAGAAAAAAAGAGTCTTCTGAAGGTCCCCGAAAATCTTTCTCTGGGGGTAGTAACCATTCCTCTTCCTCCTCCAACACAAAGCCTTGGTGCTATTTGTGTAAGGAAAAAGGCCACAGGCAAAGTGATGCCAATTGCTCTAAGTCTAGCACCAATACAGCTACCACTACCCCTCAACCTTCTAGTGCCCCTAGTAATACCACTGGTAGTAGAAGTGCCCCCAAAAGTTTAGCTGAGTTAACCTTGGGTTCTGAAGTGGGTTCTGGCCTAGTCAGAACAGCCACTCAGACTGGTTTAGTCTGTGATGGTGGCACTGAGCTTGCCACCCTTATTGTAAGTCCCACTAACTTGGGCAAGTACATACAACAGCCTCTCATCAATGGGCAGGACAGATCATTCCATGGCAGTTGTTAATCTAATCTGGAGAAGGGTAGCTGGTCCAAAGAGAGTTGTGGTATCCTCAGACCTACCTGTGGATTGCCTACTGGGCAAAGATTGGGAAACGTCAGCCTGGTCTGAGGGGGAGTAATTGACTCATCCAGAATTTATGAGGATTTCAGTCTGTGTGTTTGCTGTCAGTTGGGCTTAGTCCAAGACGTTAGGCACTAGGGGAGCCCTGGATCTTGAGAATAATGGACCAGCCTGCTCCCAAAAGAAGGAGCAGGAAGGGTAAATATTTATCCTCCTTTAAGTCTCCGAGTGAGAATCAGCCTCATGAGGGGGCGGGATCTCAGAACCTTGTCACAGAGGAGCTTAGCCCTGATAAGGCAGACCTACTGGGGCAAGGTTCCTTCCAGGGAAGCCTTGAGTCTGGAGCAGAAGGCCTGCCCCTTTTTGAACAACTCAGACAGCAAGCTGCTGCTGAGGAAGCAGGGAATGTTAGTGGGTCCCACTCCAAACCATTCATTGTCCAGACAGATGCTTCTGAGATATGGGTAGGTGCAGTATTGTCATAGCTTAATACAGAGGGCCATGATCAACCAGTAGCGTTTATAAGCAGAAGGTTGACTTCCCGGGACAAGCGTTGGTCAGCTCTTGAGCAGGAGGCCTTTAGTATGGTCTGGACCTTGAAGAAGTTGAGGCCATACCTCTTTGGCACTCACTTCATTGTTCGGATAGACCACAATCCCTTCTTATGGCTTAAACAGATGAAGGATTAAAACCCTAAACTTTTGAAGTGGTCTATTTCTCTACAAGGGATTGACTATACAGTGGAACATAGACCTTGGAGTAACAATGCCAATGCAGCTGGACTTTCCAGATATTTCTACTTAGAAAAAGAAGACTCAACTGGGCAAGGCTATCTCATGTCCTCACATTTGGTGGGGGGTTGTGTAGGTAAGTAGGATCTGCTTCCATCGTTAACCCCAATTTTTGCCTGGTGTAAGTGTGTTTTGACTGTAGTCTGCTGGGATCCTGCTAATCAGGACACCAGCAACTGTGTTCTCTCCCCGAAATTGGCTCTGGTAAGTTCTTTGGTGAATTCACAATTGGCTACTGGTGTACCCTGGTAGGTTGCTAGTGTATGGTACTAAGGTACCCAGGGCATGGGTACACCAGGGTGCTCCCGTGGGCTGCAGCATGTGCCACCTATGAGAGGCCACTTAAACTCCAGCTACATGCCTGCCATTGCAGCCTTTGTGAGATGTTGCTTGCACCTCTCATGACAGATCTAAGTTTCTCTATAGCTGAGGTCACTGCACTTAAGTCACCCCTATGGTAGGCAGGGTGCTTGGTTACAAATTTGAGGATGAGCAGGACACCATTACAAATCCCAGAGACGATTTTCCAGGCTTTGTAAGTGTGGTCAGCCATTTTAAAGTATATAGTGGACATCAGTTATTGCAAGATATCTAACTATATACTGCTGCACTGAACCTGGTCATATTTGGTATCAGTCTATCAAAGAAGGGGACTAGAGGGCTTTTTGAAGAGGTCCAGCAACAGTGCCCGGTCAGATCAATCAAGCAAATCTGGATGCTGTTCCTCTAAAAGGATATTACCTAGAGTAATCAAACATCATGGAATCATACCCCAGCAACCGATTCCAGTGCTGGAAGTATGATCCCATGTACTGGGGGACTCCTTAAGGGACAGACTCCTGATAATAGCATTTCAGGGTCTGCCAGCAAGCTTGTGCTTCTGCCAACCACAGACATGATTTTGCCCTCCTGCTGCTGAGCTGAACTTGAGCAGGGAAAGGCCGAACAATAGGTTTTCTGTCACTGGGCAGTGTGACCACCTCCTAGACAGAACTTAGTGTATTGGGCTGGGGTGGGGGTGCCCTCCAGGGCCACCAGACTGCTTTGAAGGGCAGATTTGATGCCTTCCATGCATACTCCAGTTTGAGCCAGATCAGGAACTTTTGGTTCTTGCTCTGGTGCAAAACTCGAAAAAGGACAGGGGAGCATCCTCCCCTCTGTCCAGCCCCTCTTCTGAGAGGAACCACAAAGTTGTACCAACTCTTTCCCTAGGGGCTCCCCTGTGGGTGGGTCCTCAGATTCGTCATGGAACAAGACTCACTTCTGAAACCAAAACATTCTTCAAACATCTGGATGCTTGGACTTTTTCGGATTTTGACTGGAACTGAGAGTGCATCAAGGAAGACTCTTGTTGCTCCTGGTTTCCCTGTTCTTCAAGTCTTATGCGTCTTCTGTCTCTGTGCTTCATCCAGGGTCTCCAGAAGGCCTGTGGGCATCAAGGACATCCAAAGTGATCTCCCTTGGAGTGAAGAAGTCACTTCCCTACATCTGCAGGCACCGCAACAAAGCTGACCGGTCATACTGCAGACTTCCCAAGGTCCAGCAACACAGGTGGTGGTTCTGCAGCTCTCTAGAGGCCTGACCTGTCTTCTCTGAAATTGTGAGGACATTATCCCTTGTTAAAGCTGCTGGGACCAGACCCCTGTGCACCATGTTGACTTTTCATTGCCAAGGATTGTTGACTCTGCACTCTAGAAATCTTCAGGCTATAAGAGGCACCAGCTTCTAGCACCTCATCCCTTAAAAATCAGCATCCTCACTGCATCCTCTGCACCGTGGGTCTCCATCTTAGGTGAGCTGCCTGAGGTCCTCTTGCAACTTCTGTGCCTTTGGCCTGTGGGTCCTCTTGAGGATATTCCTTTGCTTCAGTGGGCTCCCCTGCTTGCACTGGCCTGCTCTGACTCTCCTACACTTGTTGAGTCCCAAGGTTTGCATCATTTTGCTCACCACGCTAGTTGCGGCTACTAAGGCTTTTTCTGCTCCCACTGGACTCCGACCACCTGAACACCAAAACCTGATATGGGACAGCTCGTGCTTGGCTCCTGGTCTTCCTCAATGCTGCCTGGTTCTCATAGCTGCAGCAACAATGTCACGGCTACTAAGGCTTTTTCTGCTCCCACTGGACTTCGACCACCTGAACACCAAAACCTGATATGGGACAGCTCGTGCTTGGCTCCTGGTCTTCCTCAATGCTGCCTGGTTCTCATAGCTGCAGCAACAATGTCACAGTCTTCACTCTTCAACCTCCCGTCATCGGTGGGCCTTGTGCCTCCGTGCCTCCTGGTCACTTCTGAGTGGCATAGACTGTCACCTCTAATTGCAGGTTCTCTTCCTCAAAAATCCACTCTTGGATTCCACTGGACTCCTTCACAGGCCTCCCCAGAGGTATCATCTTCGGAGTCTTCCATTTTTGTCTAAGGCAGGTTCCAACGTCACATCACCCCTATGCACCCGGCTTTTCTGGTGTAAAGTAACCTGGTTCCCAGGGCATCTCCAACTTCCAGTCTTACAAAGGGTCTTTACGGGGTCCTCTGGGAAGGGTCATTCTTTAGAATTGCAACTGCGACTTCTCCATTGACTTCCATTGGGCATGCAGCTGTGTTTCCACTTTGCCCACAGCCTCTGTGGGGTTCCTGGGTACTTACCTTGAGTGGTTCCTTGTCTCCCTAGCAACTCTGTGTCTTCTGATCCAAGTTCTGTTGTCCTTTGTAGTTCGCATTCCACTTTCTTAGTTTATGGTTTGGTCTCCCCATGGAAACCAGTGTATATTTGTGCCACTTACCTGATTATTTTGAAGGATTTTTATGTGTCATTGTAAGTGACATCACAGTGTGCGACATCGCACATGACCTCGCAGGAAGTGATATCACAAAAATGCCATCAGATTCTATGACCTCTCATACGTTAAATGGTTCTATCATGAGTACATGTGAGCGCATTTCAATATTTAACAAATAAGATTTTGCGTTGGAGCTGGGTCAAAAAAAGTGATGCAACACCGGCGCAAGATCTTGGCCTCCACTTAGACATTTATTAATTCAAACTCTGCCAGAAAGAAATCGACAACAAGGAGAAATGTGGCAGTAAATCTGTTCTGCTTAATTGGTTACTAAGTTTGCATTTTAAAATATTTTGTCTAGTTCCAGTTTTTATTCAGAGTAGCAGAGAGGGTTAATATGTCTCCCACAAAGCACCTCATGTGACACACAGATGATAGATTTATATTTTATGTCGCTGGGTAAGTGGGTTACTGCATTTAACAAATAGATCCTTTAAGTGCTTGCGTTTCATACATTATAATCTTTCGAATATTGCACCGTAACCTAATAAATAAAGCACATGTGACTCCTACACCTTGTAACGCTCACTATCTTATGGAACACATCCTGTAAAAGGATTTACACACGTTTTATTGTTAAAGTATAATGTGTATGAGTAATGTACAGCGCTCCAACACCCTGGATGGGGTTGAGTAGCGCTATAAAATAAACAAGACAAAATAGTGGTATTTCAATTATTTGTGTAAGTATCAGGACAGACTAACACATCTGTCACAACGTAACCCAGATGCGTGCTTGGACTATGACTAATGCTAATTTGTTTTAATGTTCCAGGGTGAGTTTCAACTGTTTAAAAACATTTAAGCAGAACAGTAGCCTTTGAGAGACTGAATTGCGCAGGTATTGTGAATAAGGTCAGGTCGGTGCTGGGGAAGAGCAGGATGCAGACAGCAATAAACAAACGACTTCTCTCCCTTTGTCCTGAAGTGCAGACTGCAGGCAGCCGGGGTAGGGAGAACGAGGTGTGAAATGATTCCTGGAGCTTTGCAGCACACAAAAAGGTAAACTCACAGGTCAAGTTCAGGGCCATTGGCACGTCAAAGCACTAGTGATTTTATGTGTCAATGGCCCAGCAACTAATAGGAGAGAGAGGGTAAGTTATTTCTTCCCCTTCACCCTTGTCCCCCCCACTAGAAAATCTGGGGGGGTGGGGTGGGGTGGGGGAGATATGTCCCCCGCGTCCCCCAAACTTCCTATGCCCATGAGTTCAGACCAGGGGCATGAAAAGAATGGTAATGCGTGTGTTTCAGCTGCTCTCTGAAAGAGGTGAAAGAAAGCAAAGGCCCATCGTGCAGCGATAATGAATGGGCAGCACTGTTCACAGAGGCGGCCATAAGCCTGGTTCTCGCAGGAGCATCGGGTTCATTGGCAGAACCGGCTGCGGCACAAACTCGGTGACACAGGGTGAAGCACTGCGCGCGGGTGGCGCGGTGACGCATCCGCCTAGTAACCAAAGCTGCCAGTGACCAATTAACGCATTCTGACAGTTTCACAGATTTACTTATCTGCAACAAAATGTATTAGACCTTACAGTACAAGGATTGACAATTAAGTGTCAGGTACTTAACAGTAACACGTTGGAATAAAGGAGACTTTCGAATGTGTTTATCAAACACGGGTGTGACATCTGAGAAGCAATGTCCGATACATTTGATTTACGCGGACACGTCACATGCTGTGCAAGAAAGGAACAGCTGTCCAGGCGGACAGGTGTCTGTTTTTAAGACATTGCTAGCCTTTTGTGTATTCATTTACAAAAATATTTGTCATGGAACGTGTTATGCCATTCAAGCGGGTTTCAATGTAAGTGATGCTCAATCGATATACAGCAGTCAAAATATTAACATTACTTACAAGAAAAAATAAGCATTGGCATAGCCAATGGGTCTCGCTTTTGGGACCTTATAAGTATTTAATTATGCAGCACAATATCCTTGCATGGCTACACTTATAAGGTCCCAAAGGCGAGACCTATTGGCTATGCCAATGCTTGTTTTCATTAGTGTTGATTCTGAAAGAGACAGTTTCTTGGGTCGGGTACAGGCCCGGTTCTAGCAGGTGGGCCAGGCCCACCCAAACTGGAGCCTTGGCCCTCGCAGTGAGGGCTTGAGGCAGGCTGCGCGCAACGCCATAGGGCTCAAGTGCTTCAACCCTCCCTTTTGTGTGTGTCAGCCCGGGCCAAGACAGCTTCCCAGTCGCACACACACAGAGACAGTTTAAGAGATTATCGCAGCCGCACCCGAGCACTTGACAGGACTTTAAACGACCATTTACCGGTTAATGAGGCTACATTTTCCATTTAGAGATGGAACAAAGGTAAACCAGGAGTCTCCAGTGTTGAAGGACACTCCCCGTTTTCACCACCGTTTTTCACCATTTTGTCTCAGTAAATGTATCAAGTCGTCTTTTTTTTGGAGAAGGTCCACGCTAAGCATGGGCGGATTTTGCGGATTCGCAATCCGCGAATTTGCGGATTTGCGAATTTGCGGATTGCGAAAATCCGCAAAATCCGCGAATTCTCGCGGATTTTACGGATTTTTTTTGGGTGTGTGTTCGCACGGGTTTCTGCAAGTTCGCGAGGGTTTTGTACAATTTCGCAAATTGCGAACTTACTTGTCGGGTCGCCAGTTTTGCGAACTTGTTGTTTCTACGTGCCCAGCCTGTTTGCAAGGCTTTCTTCATCACTGCCACCCTCTGTCACCACTGGCACTCTCTTTGTTCACCCATGCCACCCTCTGGCTCACCCATGTCACCCTCTGTGTCATCACAGCACCCTCTGGTTCACCAGTGTACATTATTGGGGCAAAGCAAAGCGCTGCCATCCTCTGTCAACACTGGCACTCTGGTTCACCCATGCCACCCTCTGGCTGGCACACCCATGCCACCCTCGGTGTCATCACAGCACCCTCTGGTTGACCAGTGAGTGTACATTATTGTGGCAAAGCAAAGCACACCTGCTAAGTGCTTTAAGTTTTGCAAACAACAACACCTGCCCTGCCCCAACTGACATTAATGAAGGCTGGCACCTGCTTGTCTGCTCCCTTTCCGTTGCAATGTAAATTTTTTTTAACAGGATGCAATGGCATACTTCTAACTATTCTGTGACTGTCAGAGCAGGGTCACACAATAGTTGCAACTAGGCAACCGGATTCTGGAGGGCCCCTTCAGGAAGCACTACAGGGAAATGGTTACAAATGATGAGCTCGAACTTTTGCACCTGCTCGTTGGTTTTGCAAAACTCGTTTTTTGGTAATTTCGCGCTATTCGCGAGGCGCGGCGTCGTGCGAAATCGACCGTGGAAGCCGCGAACTCGTGCGAGTTACCCCAAGGTTGAGTATGGGCGCCGCCATTTTGTTTGAATGACGTATTTCCGTTTCCGCCCGCTATGTGTAATCTCGCGGAATGAGCGCCTTGCGAATGCAAGTTTGCACGAGTTCGCGAGAGAAATCGCGTGCGAACTTACTTACGCGCACGTGATCGGGCCGCCATCTTGTTTTTCATTCATTCCTATGTGTCTGGGCATGGTGTTTCTATCCTCTCTATATCTCTGCCATCCTTTGCTTGTTTTAAATATTTTTTTGATCTATTTAACTTTTTTTCTATCCCTCTAGTTTTCTAGGTCTATATTTTTGTGTTTTAGGCTACTTTTGTTTACTTTTCAACTACTTTTTTAAACTTTTATTTTCTTCTTCCCTAGTCTTATTCTTTTTCATTTTGTCTCCTTGTTGCTAACACCTGCCCAGACCATGGTGAAGCCAGCTGTGAAGCTGCCCAAGACGGGCCCCGCAGCCCGTGCCCGGCTCCCGTGTGGCCGTTTGAGGGCAGAAATGGTGGTGCCCAGGGAGATCTTCAGCCCTGAGGAGGTGGGCGCACTCGTTTTCTATGTACAGCGCCGCCTCCCCAGGACCATCGCGGCAGGAGGCAGGATCGCTGGTGGCTACACCAACCTCCAGGAGCGACGAAAGCGGTGGGAGCAGGTGTGCCGGGCCCTGTTTGACATCTCGGGGGTCCAGCGCACCTACAATCAGGTGACCCATCGCTGGACCGATATCCTGGACCGGGAGCGCGACCTGCTCGACCTGCTGGGAGTGGAGGTCCCCGGGCTTGGTGAATAGTAGTAGTAATTTTTTCATCACTCACTACTCTGTTTTTTCTCCTGCTCTGTGTGTTATATTGCAAATGTTTGTTTTAACTTTTTTACAAAGAGCAATAATGCTGCCGATTACATTGATAGGAGAGGTAAATTAATATTTCAAAATCTTCTGTGCATTTCAGGTGCACTGCTCTCCTTCTCTGTGGCGGTGCCACTGCTTATTTGTTTTCTATTTTGAGTTCATTTAATTGGGCTGAGTAATGTATGAGTGTATTTTACAGAACTGCGTAATGCTAGACACAAAGGGGCAGATTTACAAGCCCCTTGCGCCACATTTACGCTGCCTTACCTGACGCACAGCGACGTAAACGTGGCGCATCCCTGCGAGTCATGTACAACGTGATGCATCTAGGGAGATGTGCCACATTAAGGCCTGGGCCTGCGCCACAATGGGTGCGTTCCCACGCAGGGGGGTGGGGGGGTGGGGGGTGGCGGTCAGGCAGCTGTGCGCCTCGCAAAATAGTTGGTTCTTGTTCTTTCTAAATGTTTGATTTGGTTGACAAGGACATCGACAAGCAGCAATCATCAATGTTTTCTGTTCTTTCTTTCATGTTGTACGTCAGGTCCGCCCAGGGGCAAGCGGACGGAAAAGGAGGATGCTGTGGCTCCAAAGGAGGAGGATGCAGGCCAGGGCGGCGAGTGCTCCTTTGCTGGCCCCAGTAAGTTTTCATTTAAATATAGAAGACCTATTGTTTCCCAAGCGTTCCTAATTTAATTTTTTCGAAATAGTGTTTAGATAGGAGCAAAATCCATAATACTACTGTTGCCGGGACAATTCTCCACAAACCGAACTATGGACACCAAAGACCAGAGTAATAATATTTCAGAGTGGCGTGTTTGGCACACTGTATAAACCTGGTAGTGTCAGCGGCACGGACTCCTCCTTGCAAAAATTGCAAAACCTTTCGCTCAGTCACTCTAGTCTGGAGGACCAAAAACCACAGAGTCTATTCAAGTTTAAAAGCTTTATTAAAAGTAAACACATATATTAAAATAAAGTTAGCTGGAAATGGAAAAGTGCTTGGTGCTGAGTTGATGAGTAATGGAACACATTTCTTGTGGTCGAGCCGAGCTTTCACCTGGTTTGAAGTTGATGTTGCTCTTGTCCTTAGAAGTCCAGCTTCTGTCTGTTCAGAGAAAAATGGTGTGTGTTAAAATTAAGCAAGCATTCATCAATTGTGACAAAAAAGTGCAGCAAGACAACAGCCTTCCCTGGAAGGAGGGACATTTTTACTTTAGACTAGAGTAGACAGTCAATTACTTTTTCTGTTGTTTTCACATTTCTTAATTCCTAGACCAAATACTAGTGAGTGGTGTAATCTAACATTCTTAAATCTACTTTGTAGGTGGAACATCTGGTGGCGGGGCCAACTCGGATGTGGTGGTGGTGATCGACTCCGAGGACAGCTCTGGGGAGGAGGCGACGCAAATGGCCCAAGAACAGACTGTGAGGAAGCAGACAGTGGTGGTGGCGGGTACAGGTAAGCTGGATCATGGTACTATCTGACTCTTAGATAGCATATGATGTGTATCTACAGAGAGTAGACGGTCACTGGATGAACTACGAAAATACTATGAAATGTTTCCAGGGGGGGTGCAACATCATCACCATCTCCTGAGTCCTACTCCTGACATGATTGAGCACAAGTATTACATACATTTTTTTTAAATCTAACACGACATAGAGCTTAAATAAACAAAGAACCCCATAGGGGGAAGAGAAAAATCTTGTGCGGCACCACAGTAGACGACCTGGCAACTACATTAAAACAGAGGGAAAAACAAAAAATGCCAGAAAAAAACAATTCAATCTAAATCAGGAGGATGTGGTTATAGAGCATGGGTCCTCACAAACTTTCTCTCGGGGCCAAATTGACAGTGTGGTTTGTGGCCAAGGGCCGCACCGAAGGGGGCAGGGTCAGTGGGGGAGGGGGGTGGATCTAGAGCAACAAAAAAAACTATGACCATGAGGTTGAACTCATGCCCCTGAAGCGGATGCCTTCGTCCACTGAGCCACCAGACCTGGCATACACATTACACACATCTTTCTTTCTCTCTCTCTCTCTCTCTCTCTCTCTGTCTCTCTCTCTGTCTCTCTCCCTCTCTCTCTGTCTCCCTCCCTCTCTCTCTGTCTCCCTCCCTCTCTCTGTTTCCCTCTCTCTCTCTCTCTCTCTGTCTCCCTCTTTCTGTCTCCCTGTGTCTCCCTCTACCTCGCTGTCTCTCTCTCTCTGTCTCCCTCCCTCACCCTCCCTCTGTCACTCTCTGGCTCCCTCTCTCTCTCTCTCTCCTTCTGTCTTCCTCTCTCTCTGTCCCTGTCTCTTCCTCTATCTGTCTGTCGGTCCCAGCCTGCTGTAATTACCATATTGTAATTTGTCACTGGGCCCGCACTGGATGGACCTGCCCCTCCCTGCGGACGCCCATGATACTGGCCTGAATAGTTTTGTACTGCGCTGGCTAGTTGCTAGTTGTACTGTGACACAACTTCCTGCTGAATCATTTTGTGTTAATCATATTCTTAAAGAGCATTGGTTACAGATTATGTCTTTCTTTCTTCATATAGTTGGTCATACTAAAACATCAAAACCAACAAGGAGTATGCAGGCTGTACTGGCCCGGCAACAGAGGCTGGATGCTACTGTTGCCCAATATCGGCGACTGGTGGAACTGGAGGACACGCAGTCCAGTACATCGAATGGGACATCTGCATCCTCCTCCGTGACCCCACGTTCTGCCGGTCAGCGCAGTGCTCCGGCGAAACGGAGCCGTGCTGGCAGACGCCACCGCCGAGCAGCAAAGGCTGCCCCTCACAGTACTCTAAAGGCTCGCTTGCGTCGTGCAATCCACAGAGTGTCAGACCTGGAGGCGGAGGTCCGGAAATTGAAAGAATATCAAGATTTGTTGGAGGGCCTCTGCTTAGACCACGCCACCCTCCGGGAGCAGTACGATGCCCTTGCCCTAAGGCATGATGCCCTGGAGGCCAAAGTCAACACCATGCATCCCTAGAGTGTCCCTTGCCCCTTTTTTAGAGACTTTTGGGGGGTGGGAATTGGGAGTTGGGGTTTTTGGGGACTTTTGAAGGACTATTTATTTGTTGGGGTTAGGGAGGGTCTTGCGGGAGTTTATTTTGTTAGGGATATAAAAATATACTTTTTCAAACTTTATCTGAGCATACCTGTTTTTTACTACTTTTGAGCCTGGTGGGTGGTGGTTTTGCAGTAAGTTCGTTTTATTGAACACTGTCATCGTGTTGGTTCACGTGTAATTAGCCAAATGATTTCCAAAGTAAATGCCTGTCACAGAGTTTGTTAATTCAAGAGTCCTAGGACTTTACTACTAGTACCACTGTCACTCTCTCGCCTCTCCTAATACTCCATTATACTACTTCCCATCCAAACGCTTATCTTACCTGTAATTTGTGTTTGAGGGCTGGCTCCACCTGGAATTCACAGTGTCCTAAACCGTTCTGCAGCAGGGCCCCAACTGGAGTTTCCCGGCGTGGATTTTCTGCAAAACAAAAGCAATCAACATTAGAAATGTGGCAGCGGTGCTCACAGACCCCAAAAACCTAGAAGCCCCACAGACAGCACCCCTAAGACAGGCAAGCGAGCAATAATAACGCCTAAACGTTCACGTGTATTTGGCCAAATGTTTTCCAAAGTAAATGCATAACCAATTTCATCCCTTAATAGACCTTGCCAGCAATGGCCCAGCCAAGACCCGTAAACCCAAGCGCAAACAAGTTTGACACCCCCCAAACAGCCAAAAAGCAAATCGGGGAAAAAAAGTCACACTTAGCAAAATGTATTTAAATGAGGACTCACTACTTCCACTCCCTCTTTAGGGGACTCGTCAAAGTAAGTTTCTTCATTGTGCAGAATCCAGGCATCAGCATTACGGGAAATGGATAGGGTGAGTCTGGAGGAGGAGGATAGACGACCAGGACTGAGTTCTTGTCAACTAACTGTTGTGAACCTGAGGAATGCTGCGGCATCAAAATCAAGACAGTTCTGCTGATGGGCTTGTTGTTTGATTGGGTGATTACAGTTTTGTTGTGAATGTGATGAAGCACTTGCTAAACAAAGAAAGACAGACACACAGGAATAAAAGTGAATAAGGACGAATAATAAAGTTAATGATTCATTGACTCATTTTCAGAACTCGCTGTCAGGGAAGCAGAACTCGTCCTCATACTCTGCAAATTCAGTCGGTAGTACTTCTGGTAACTGAGGAGAACTTTCCTCAGGTAGGTCGGTGTCCTCTTCTTCCTGCGTGCATTCTCGGACTTTGTAATCTGGTTGTATGAAGTGCTGGTTCATCTTTATCATGGTGAGCCGCTCCACATTTGCGGGCAAGAGGCGGGACCTTTTGCAAGTCACAATGCCACCAGCAGAACTAAAAACACGTTCTGAAGACACGCTTGCGAGTGGGCAAGACAAGTAATTGATAGCCAGGTTGGTGAGCTCTCGCCATATGTTTCTTTTCCCATGCCAATACGCCAATGGGTCCTCAGTAATATTGACCGCTGTTGAGTCATCCAGATAGGCCTGCACCATTGAAACAATGTTCTCCCGGATTCCTGTACTTTGCACTTCTGTGTCCTTTCTGGGACAAGGAAACCCTAGCTCACTTAGCCAATCCGCTTCAGACATATCGCCTGGGCCTGATGCAGATGATACGGTTGCTGGTGTGGTTAACGGGTCAGAGGAAAAGTCACTCACTTCTGCCACAGGCACAGATGCAGAAGTGTTTTTTTGGGACGCCTGATGGCCTGCTGATTCACTAGTAGTACTGTCTTCTCCTACAGTTTCCTTCCGCTCTCTTTCAAAACGAATGGCTGACTGAGCTAGCCAATCTTTGTACTCTGTAACATCTGATGTTTCAAAAGGAATTATTACTTTGCCAAACAATGGCTTTTTGTAACGTGGATCCAGAATAGTAGCACAAATGTAGTGCTGTTGTTTCTTGATATTTACAAGCCGTTTATTGCTAACTAGGCGTTGTAATAATCTCTGCGCCAACTCATATGCTTCATTCTTTCCAGCATCTTTTCATTCTGAAGACACCACCTTGACTTGGTGCTCGAGCTTCAGCAACAATGGGATAGCTTTGCTCAAAGAACAGTCCTCCCTGCTGACTTCACGCGTGAAGACCTCAAAAGGACGAAGCATGTCTGTCAGGCTTTTAACTAGCTGCCATTGCTCCACCGCTAGCATCATTTCTGTCGTATCACCACCCAGGTTGTAGAAATACTCATTGAC
Organism: Lissotriton helveticus; assembly: GCF_964261635.1. Classification (NCBI taxonomy): domain Eukaryota; kingdom Metazoa; phylum Chordata; class Amphibia; order Caudata; family Salamandridae; genus Lissotriton; species Lissotriton helveticus. The sequence goes on along the minus strand of NC_136073.1, from coordinate 123,514,163 downwards.
TACTGGAAACAGCTCATGCAGACGCTCAAGCATGTAGAAGGTTGAGTTCCAACGTGTTGCCACCTCCTGGATAAGTGCTTTCACTGGCATTCTACGTACATTTTGCTGGCGCCTCAGCTCCTTCCGGGCCTTAAAAGAATGGTTGAAATGTGTGCATATTCTTCTGCAGATGGTCAGTATTTTGTCGACTGCAAGTTCTTTTTTCAAGAACTTTTGCACGACAATGTTCATACAGTGCGCCAAACACGGCACTCTGAAATAGTAACCGTTCTCCATGGCCTTAACTACATTGCTGCCATTATCAGTAGAAACATAACCAACCTTGCAATTTCTTGGGGGCAGCCATTGCGAGACCTTTTTGTTAAAGTCATCCAAAATGTTTCTCCATACCAAACATGGCTAATGTTGCATGTTTACGAGCACCCTTAAAAATCTCGACCAAGTCACCACCTGCATTTATCTGTTTTGCAACCCCTGAAAAAGAGACCCAGTGTGCAGTGATGCACATGTAATCAAGGGCTTGGCAACTGGTCCACATGTCTGTTGTCAGGTGTATAGTGTGAACAGCACTCTTCTGCAAAGCTGCCCCAACCAACTCAAGCACCTCTTTATGTAATGCTGGAACAGCAACCCTGGCAAAATAGAACCGGCTAGGAACCTTCCATTTAGGGGCCAGTGTTGCCACGAGTTCAAGAAAACCCACATTTTCGACAAACTAAAAAGGGAGACGGTCCACCGCTAGCATTTTAGCCAGCTTAGTGTTATACAGGCGTACAATTGGGTGGTTGTGTTGAAATTGCGCATCTGAGGAGAACATGTTTATAATGGTGCGCTGGACAAATTTACTGGATGATGCTGATGCCTTCTTCGACCCACTTCTGCTCAGTGTTGACATTTTCCGCATTGGTGTGTCTCCCAGACTCTCAGTGTGCCTCCTATGTGTTCCGGAGGGTGTGGTGCTGCCAGGGGTACTGGGTGCAACCGGACAAATGTCTGACGCTTCTTCTACCTCCCCGTCATCTTCAGATGAAACACCTAGTATGGGTATATTTTGGCCACTTGCCCTTTGGGATTGCTTTCCCTTGATGTTTGCTAGGTGTGCAAACCATTCGACAGCGTGCCTTCTTTTAAGATGACCTATCTGGCCTCCGGTTCCATAGTTGGTACCAGTCTTACCACGGCTAACTCTAGTCTTACAAATGCAACAAACGGCTATGTTATCATACTTTGCATGGACACTAAAAAAGTTCCAAACTGGGGACTGGAAACTTCTGGTTTTGCCGCACGAGATGATACTGCCAATGCCAGATGAAGCAGTGGTGGATGAGCCTTGCAGACATCTACTGGGTTGTGCAATTATTGCAGCAACCCTACTTGAGGGAGTCGAGCTGGATGGAGTCCCCCTCTGGGGAGAAAATATGGGAGCTGTAGGTTTTGTTGAACTTGTTGTACTACTTGACTGCGTTGGTGGTGCTACCAGTGCCACGTCGCCAGGGTCACGCTCAGCATGACGTCGGGATAGGGTATAAATGTCTGTCTGCTGCATGGCCGGTGTGGCTGGAATGACGTGTGTGATGACTAGGTCATTGCTGTCATCCTGTTCAACAACATCAGAATGCACCACTTCATCAAGTCCGACGTTCGGATCCATAAGTATGAGCTTTCCGGGGCCCTTCCTTTTAACATTTGATACCTTTCGCAGCTCATGGTGTGCCTCCCTCTCAGACGTCGGAGATGGTTGCCAATCTAGATCCAGATCATCTGATGGAGCGGGGCTAGAAGAGGAACTTCTACACACACTCCTTGATCTTTTCCTTGCTGGGGAGCTGGGAGAAAATGAATCATCAGGAGGAGTGCCTTCGTCTTCCTGACATGATACCCCGGCTCCAAAGTCAATTTCTTCCTGTGCCCCTACTTCTGGAAGAACAACCATTGTGGGCACTTGCACCGCTCCATGCGCCGCTACATGGGCCTCTTCACTGACCTCTACTTGCAACTCTCCATGGACCTCTCCTTCTCGGTCTTCTCCTTCTCGGCCTTCTCCTTCTTGGCCAGCTCCTTCTCGGCCAGCTCCTTCTCGGACAGCTCCTTCTCGGACAGCTCCTTCTCGGACAGCTCCTTCTCGGCCAGCTCCTTCTCGGCCAGCTCCTTGTGCATGTACTTGTGCTTGTACTAGTAGCCGATGCAGTTGTTGTTGCGGCTTTGGTTGTTGAATAGTACTTGTGAGATGAGTTACAACCTGTGTTGATGGTGTGCTGCTACTTTCTTGCGATGAGCCAACATCACTGGTCGTTGGTGATTGAACCACTAAACAGGCTACCTGTGCAGCACTCATGGTGGGCCTTTGTTTTTTCCACAAAAATTTAGTGGTCGAGCCACCAGTCTCCTTGGTAAGTGATGCCACTGGCTTCTTCTTCTCCTTAGTAGAGACATCTTCTTGCAAGAGGAGCTACGGGCACCTCTTTTTGGAGCCATCTTCTTCAGATGTCGGAACAGCAGGCCGCAGCAGGACTTCTTCCTGGCACTGATGCTCAACGATGATGCGGAGTTATTGACTTTGTGCACCTAAAAGCAAACGAAGACAGAGGAACATCAGTAAATATATGTTGCATATGTAGCGCTTCAATAAATAGTTTGCAATTAGGCATTTATGAATACACACGTGCACACCACACAATATGGAAATTTCAAAATTAAGAATTGCTAAATTTTTGGGAAACAGGAATTTAACATTGATCCAAGAGAGCACACACAGAGAGGGTTATAGTTTCATGTACCACTGACTCCCCCTGGGCACAATGGGTGAAAGCAAGGCAAAATGGGTGCAGGCCTATGGCACAAAGCTCACTGCCTGCCTTCAAAATGGCCGCTTGACCCCCATCCACATGGCCAGGACCATGCCTCAAAATGGCCCCCACCAACATAGCCAGCCCCCAACCCCTATTCCAAAAAATCAAAAAACACAACACCAATCAAATCACCACAATCCAATGCCATCCATCAAGTTTCAGAAGGTTTATGCTGCCTGCTGGTGGTTTTCTGGTGCAGAATTGCAATTTTTGCAATTTCGCGAGTTCGAGATTGTTGTTTCACGACGCGAACGTGGCGAAAAACCAGCAAAATCCACGAACAGACCGATTCTGGGCCCCCTGGGCATGATAAAATCACAGCACACTGGGTGCAGGCCTATGGCACAAAGCACACAAACTGGCTTAAAAATGGCCCCTAGACCCCCACCCACACGGGACCAGGCAATAAAATGACCCCCACCCACATAGCAAGCCCCCAACACCACCCCAAAAAGTCGTAAAACACTCAAAAATCACCACAATCCAATGCCATCCATGCCCTGGCCAGAATCATGTTAAAATTCAACAAAACAGTTGTATCATGCATGCACCCATAACTAAGCCTGGTAATTTTCAATTCATGTGCAGAATTGTAATTTTTACAATTTCGCGAGTGCGAGATTGTTGCTGCGCGGGACGCGAGCAGTGCGAACACAGGCAAAAAAAAAAATTTAAAATCCGATTTTCGGGTAATCCGCTGGAGTTCTAGGCCCCCTGGGCATAATGAAAGAAATCAGAGCAGACTGGGTGGGCCTAGGGCACAAAGCACACTGCCTGACTTCAAAATGGCCGCTTGACCCCATCCACATGGCCAGGACCTGCAGGACCATGCCTCAAAATGGCCTCCCACCAACATAGCCAGCCCCCAACCCCACCCCAAAAAGTCGAAAAACACACACAAAAAATCACCACAAACAAACAACATCAACTTATCAACTTACTTGTGAAATCAAATTTCGAATCCAAAAGTAATCCAAAAGGCCTCAAAACCAAATCTCCAGCAGCATCCACAAAAAGTAATCCTTCCCAGTCAAGATCGAATTCAAAGTGGCCAGGAAATGGACTAAGCAATGGGAGGAGCTTGCTGGACAGGAACAGGAAGTTGGAGACTGGTCCACTTCCTTCACCCCTCCCCAATTGTAATTTTTGTAATTTCGCGAGTGCGAGATTGTTGCTGCCCGCGCCGCGGACCGCGAGCAGTGCGAACACAGGCAAAAAATCCGCAGCGCGCGGATTTGCGTATTTTCGCTACATCCGCGAGAGTTCGCGGATTGCGGAATTACCGAAAATCCGAAAAATCCGCCAGCGGAGCGGATTTTACGCCCACGCTTAGTCCACGCAATAGCGGCAAATTTTCCTAAAGTCCTAGGGAGGATTAGGTGGCAGCCCTGATCAGAAAGCAGTTCAGTTAAGAGATGTGGCTGGGTGAAAGTTAAATGTTATTACCCGGTGCTTCGTTGTGTGTGCTTTCCGTGGTTATGGGGGCTGCCAGCTGCACTCTGTGCCTCTCGAACGAAGCCCAGGTGTACTCCTGCTTTGTTGTGTTTTTTTTTTTAAGTACCTGATTTTGATGCTAAAAATCTCGTTACTCCTAGATAAGCTGGGAATCAAAGGGCCTATTACAGCACCTTATGCATGCGCTGTACCTGCACCGAAGCACTTTCAGAAAGCACTGTACATTACAGTAAAGTGCATCAAACCCAAGTTGTCTGTTGCATGCTAGGATCCCACTCCTCAAGTGGTCGAATGGGGTCACTGAATGCACAGCTTTTTATTTAGAGTATATCGGGTTGGTGATGTGTGTGCAGGAGCAGTGATTGTTATAAACTGACAGGGCTCGCTCATCTGTATTTTTTATAGCATACGCGTGAATAAGTCGGCGCAGTATAAGATACGGACGTTACCGTTTTATAAGCCTATGTTCGTTTTAATAGCGAAATTGCCTCCGAATTGTTTTTTCCTAGTCGCAGTATTAACTTTTTTTCCAGATTAATTTTAATCTCGACTCTAATTTTCAAGGGATCTGTTAAGAATTGCGCGAAATCTAGTGTTGGGGAAGTTGGCAGGCCCTCATCAGTCTAAAATATTAATATTGGCAGAAAGCAAAAATGTTTGGTCTGAGAAAGCACACAGTTGCGCAGCAGTCACTGGCACTTAACGGAACTACTTTGGGTGAGTTTAGGCTCTGTTTCGAGCAAATGGCATTGTTCACAGTGAAGCTATCCCGTGGCTGAATTGGGCTGACAGCTGTAGTGGGCGCAGTAAAAATCTGAATAACACAACAACAGACTGATGAATGAAAAAAGCTGGATGAAAAATAATCCTACTGAACATGTTAAGGGTTTAGCAAGTTACAGACAAGTCCCATGACCATATAGAAGAATGAGGCTGAAGGCAAAGTTCCTTTATAAGGTTGTGGAGGTAACTTGCAATATTGCATTAATGTATGCCAGGGTGTACTTTATTCCTTTTAATACATGGTCACACGCTTGCCTTCCCACAATACTCAAATATCCTTGGTATTTTGCTTTTTCATATGAAATAGATAGGATGGGTGCAAGGGTGGAGAATAAAAGTAGAATCTGTATTGTAAAATGAAACACACTAAAAATCAGTAAGATATTTGTTGCAAAATATATTTATATCAGTTTAACATAAGTAATATTAAAAATAACGCTCTTTAATTACATGAAGTGCACAAAAAATAAACATGTTACCATAATATCGTCCTTCTGCATATCACTGTTCATCTAGAAAAACAAAGCAAAAGAAACAAGCATTGGCATAGCCAATAGGTCTTGCCTTTGGGACCTTATAAGTGTTTAGCCATGCAACAGGTGATGTTGTTGCATCAAGGATATTGTGCTGGATAACTAAACACTTATAAGGTCCCAAAGGCGAGACCTATTGGCTAGGCCAATGCTTGTTATCATTATCAATGGCCGATGCAGGACAACAATAAGACAATACAAAATGTCCAGATAACGCTGGTGATTAATGATCTTGCTGGAGAGCAATCATTTGTCTGTTAGTAGTTTTTAAATGCAGATGAACTGTATTTTATGTGGATAGCTCAGTGGGTTACTGCCTTTGTCACAGAGATCCTTGTGTTACTTGGCGTTCAGAAGTTACAATCCTAACATAGGACAGTGACCAATGAACTGTCATCAAAGAGCTGCATACAAACATGAATGGTATAGTTAGAACTTTGCTTTTTTTGTTTTGTGATATAGTTAGAACTGCACCAGTCTTTCATTATTCTACGGTTGCTAAAATGAGTATGTTTTGTCAGATATACATTTTTGTCAGTAAAGCTGACCCCCATGGAATACTCTTTAAATCCTAAGGTTGTGTTTCCCCAGACCAAACCCTCTTAAAATATACTTCCCACCAGTATGGATAACATGTGAATCCTACACCTTATAATCCTCATTGGCTTATGTGACATTCCCTGTAGACTGATTTACATTCTGGTATGATTCATTGTCTCTGTATAATGTGTGCGTGGTGTAAAGTAGTGGCACACACTACACTGATAAGAGTAGCGCTATACAACAAATGAAATGCATATGAGAGAGGGGCTACGTAATATGAGGGGCACTGTTGGAGGGTGGAAGTGAGGAAATCCGAGGAAGAGGTCATGGGTGGAGGGGGAAGCTAGGGAGAGATGAGGGGCGCTGGTGGAGGTTGGCAGTGAGGGAGTCTGAGGAGGAGGTCATGAAGGGGAGGGGCTACAGAGAGATGGAGTGCACTGGTGGAGGGTGGCAGTGAGGGAATCCAAGGGGGAGGTCATAAGGGGAGGGGCTATGGGGAGATGAGGGGCACTTGTGGCGTGTGGCAGTGAGGGAATCCGAGGAGGAGGTCAAAAGGGGGGGCCATGGAGGGATGAGAGCCACTGTTGGAAGGTGGTGGTAAAGGCATTTACAGAGAAAGAGGTTATTGGTGCGGCACCAAAAAAGACTTTCGCAACAGAGCTGAAGCCGGCCCTGTCATGGCCTTTCTGTTTTTATTTATTTAATTAGCAGGTGGGGTCATAAGGGCTACTGTGGAACATACTTTAAAGTGCGTGCTAATTATATTTACTGCTATATTCAATGTTTTAAGTTTGAAGGTGATTTTTCTAATGTTTTTACCGGGCAAAATTAAAGTGGAGCCCAATGGTGCCTGATATGGGGCTGGGGCCCAAGGTCAGCTGTGAAATAAGGTGCACTGGAGAGGATTAGTGGATAATCAAGCCTGTAAGGGAGTGTGTTGCAGAGTCCGGAGTCTGGTGGAGGTAGTAATGAAGAGGGATTCTCCCTGAAGGCTCGCACAGAGGGAGCCCGAGAAGTGTCACTTGCCTGATACTCCCACCTCAGAAACCTCCTCTTCCCATCATAGGAACATTACATGGAAAAAACACTTTTTGAGAGTAATAATATTTAGAAAGAGATTTGAAAAAGAGTGCGTTTTACTGGTCCTTGTAAGACTAAGAAGAGATAAAGGAGGGCCCTGAAGAAGGCCTGCCCAGAATATATGCCACAAATCGAGCCCGCAGAGGCCCACTCAAATGCACCCTTGGCCCACCCAAGTAAAAATTCCTGGAGCCGGGCCTGGTCGTGTACCGCTCGGTCTGCTGTCCTCTACATCACTTCCGAAATGCAGTTGCTATATTCCCTTTTCCAGAAACAAGAGCACACTGGATGTCAAATCAGTCCAGTGTGCAGCTTCCTCCTGCTTCCAGGAGCTCTGGCCCTGAACCAGGGCGCGTGGCTGGAGAGCGGCCATGTTTGAGGCAAGAAGCCGGAAGATGGGTTGAAATTGAACATTGTGAATCAAGAGGAGTGTCCTGGCACCTGTAGTGTATCCTGTCACATTCTATTAAGGTGTTGTTTATCAAAAGAAAAGAATGGTCATTGTGCATACAAAAGGTGCAGTCTTGAGGGTGACCACTTAACAGGCCCAAGCGTACCTGGTTCAAATTACATGCACTGATGCACAGACTAAAGTGTTTCAAGCAGCAGAGGTTAAAATGACTGAAATGTATAACATCCAGCGAAAACATCTTGCAATGATCGTATTGCTGCAAAGTTCCTTTTTTTCCTTCAACAATCAGCGTTTTATTGAAAATTGCAAATTTGCAAAGCATGCGAAGGCTTATTGCAATGCCACTTGTGCGATAACACTCTTCAGAAGATCAACTTCTAGAGGTAAATTCTGAAAATGTGCAACTTTCTGTGTAAGAAAGTTCACGGTATATTTTCCAGCTTGGCTGGTTTTGACTAGAGTGAAAATGATGTCACAATGCCGGAGGGTGAAGGTAAACAGAAATTCTTCATAACCTTTGCTGAAGGTGATAATCCCCAACCCTGCAGCCGAATACCTGGTGAAAGTGTTATATTGAAAATAAATGGAGACCTCTCTGTAGCTCTCGTGCCAGTACCTTGTGTTCTCGTGCCAGTACCTTGTGTAAACGGAAGTAGCTAGAAGTGATGTGGTCAGCAGGATTCAATTATACCTATCTCACTCACTCGGTCACTATGATGATGGTGAACTAATGGTCTCTGAATTCATTAAATGTTATGAACGCTGTAGGTATTTTGTACATGAGGGCTTGAAAGGTGAAATGTAAAGAGAGTGGAAGAAGGGAAGGACACACATTAATGGCAGGTGAAGCTATGAAATGTGAGGTGTACTCATAAAATAATCATATTTCCAATTTTTCATCTAAATGGGAATGAAGCAGCTGGAATCCAAACAATGTCCTTACTTCTCTTACAGCCTTATTCATCAACGGGCCGTTTTGCGAGCCCCTAATAGCGATTCATAGCGAATCGCTATTAAGGACTCGCAAAACGGTATTCATGTAGGAATTGCTAAATAAATAGCGATTCCTACACATTCCTTATTTGCGAGTAGCAAATTGCTAATCGCAAATAAGGAAAAACTCCCCATTCATTCCTATGGGCCAAAAGGCCCATAGGAATGAATGGGGAGTATTCCTTATTTGCGATTAGCAATTAGCTAATCGCAAATAAGATAGCGATTTAAAGGGTGCCAGGGGTGTCCAAAGGACACCCTGTAGCGCCCCTTAAATGCAAATTGAAACAGGTGTTGCGCACACACATGTCCCAAGGACATGTGTGTGTGCAACATGCAACTTAGAAAAATGCTTTTAAAAGCATTTTTCTAAGTTTTTGCTATTTACCGAGAGGTCTGACCTCTCGGTAAATAGCGGCCCAAAATTGCATTTTCGCAATTTAAAATGGTTGATGAATTGCATGTAAGGAATCTCAAATAGAGATTCCTTAAATGTAATTCCTCGCAATTTAGCGAAATAGCAATTACCGATTTTTGCATTTGGGATGATGAATCCCAAATGCAAAAATTGCGCTCGCAAAGGGCCAGATTCTCAGATTCTGGCCCTTTGCGAGCGCAATTCGGCTTGATGAATCAGGCTGCATATGCTGTCATGAAGAGAGGAACCAATATACTTTTAAAGTGAGGATCGATAGTTTGTTCATGTCCTGCCAGCGCTTCAAAATGCCCTGGTGTTTTGGTCCGTGTTTCGCCTGCTGGTTAGCCTATCTTTATTTCTGACAGTGACCTCAGACACGCCGCAACACAGGAATTCAAACCTTTTACCTGAGAGCAGGGCAGATCAGTCTGAGTGAGTGGTACAAACAGCAGCGTGCTGAGGGGCCAAGCAGCACCATGATTTCCCCCGGTCACCACGAACAAGTGAGTAAAACTCAGCAGATGGGCCAGTCAGCAGCAGAGGGAGTCCTAACAATATTTAAAAACTCCCGGCTGCACTTTCTGGAAGCAGGACGTGACGTGATGACGTCCTCCTATCACCCACCACTGAACGCTGGGCGGGCTATGGCGCCAGGCTGTTTGGTGACTCAGAGCCTTTGCGCGCCCTGCAACAATAACAAAAGATACATTGTAGCAGCACTGGCTGCCACTCTCGGAGGCTGAGCCTGAGTTCCTACGATGGCTCCCAAGCCTACAGGAGCAGTCCGTGCAAGCACTGGTGCACGCCGCCAGCTGCAACACACTGTTTACAGCGCACTTTCTATGACAGCTCTCATGATGTGCATTATGCGTGACAATGCATTTCAGTGCGGTGATGCGGACCACCACACTGAAATGCGTTAGTGTCACGTCTAATGCGTGATACTTGACAGGACTGCTCAGTTCTGTTCTTGTCAGGGGCGCGGGAGGGCTCTATAGTCTCAGGCCCCCTTTCTGCGCGGATGCATCAGACTGGATCGTCTGCAGGGCTGCCACTCTCACCTCCACGCAGATGGCTGCTTTAGGTACGGGTGTTGCGGTGCTTGTGGCTTCTCCTTTTCACAGGCAATGTCCGGGACCAGTGCAGGGTAGGCAGTTTCTCCTGCTGTGCCCAGTGCCGCTGCACGATGAGCGCCTTCGTCACTGTCACTCAAGTGCGGGCGCTACCGGGGGCAGGTGCGGCCCGCAGGATCGCACAGCGGGTTGCTGCGAGGGAAGCAGTCTTTGCGGAGTGAGTAACTGATGGTGGTTTCCTTGCTGCGCTACAGGGAGGGTGTCGCCAGGTGGGGCGGCTGCTGGCTTAGTCGTGCTGAGAGTCAGTAGGAGCGCTGGAGACACCGGTACGCACCTCATGGTGCGCTTCAGGCCTGGTGGGGGTGCAGGATTCTTTCGTACTCGCTGCTCTGTGGGGTCATCCTGATACCCCTTACATGCAATGGAGTGGAGTCTACCTGGATTGACCTGCGGCAGCTGATTCTTCTGATCGGAGTTAAACCCCGATCGGGGCAGGTGCAGCCTCCATTCTTGTTGCGCCCTGACGGCACTTGGTGCTGGATGGCAGGGTGATGCAGGCAGTGCTTATCTGACCTGTGGAACCGGCATTCGGTGTATTCCACCTTCCGCCGATAGCGCCTGTGCCACTCGCCGTGTGTCCTGCCTAGGGCCAACAACAGTGTCCATGCTTCCACAGTCCCTCTCCTCTTTTCCACCGTCAGCTGGCTGTCGTATATGGCGGAAACAGGCTTGGTCTCCAGAGTGAGGAACTGCAGCGTCTACGCCCACAAACACGCGGGGCAGACCCGCCTAGTCGCCAGTGTGGTGTTGGGCCTCAGGCCCACATGCCGTGAATGACTGAGACGGACACCAGGAGATTGGGTACAGTAACTGGCCACGAGCACGTGCACCCGGGCCCTTTTATTAGTGGGGTCACGTCACTCGTGACACCTGTGATGGATGGCTGTGTGGATGTAGTGTGTCCAGCCCTCAAGGGAGAGGCTGGAGGTCTAACTTCCTGCGGAACACTAGAACGTGTCCCACAGGACATTACAGTAACCTCTTCACGTCACTTGTGAGTGTTTTGGTTAATTTGAGGAGTTTGAGTGCCGAGCTGAAGTGTTACTAAATTTAAAACTTAGGGGTTTTTTTTTACGGAGCTCGAAGATTTTGTTGCCGGTGAGATTTCAAGCAGGGGCGTAACACAGACCCCTGCAGCCCCCGCGGTGCGGGGGGTCCTCACCCTCCAGGGGGCACTGTCAGCACCTCACTTCTGCTGAGGAGCACTAGATTGAGTCCGGAGGGGGCCCCTTCACGTACCCTGCAGGGGGGCCCCCTCAAGATTCGTTACGCCACTGATTTCAAGCACTTGAAGACTGTAAGTCTGGCAACTTCAAATTTAGTTTTGCTCATTGTGTTCTTTGAAGGAGACGTTTTTCTCAAACCGCTCGAGCGCGTTCGTTGGGAGCGCTCACGCGAGATTCCTGGTGGGGTCTGACGTCATGGAACGTTGGAGGTACGTTGGCAGTTAAAAGCGACACAGCTGTTTGTCAACCGTTGCGGCTGGACGAGGCCCTCCCTTCTGGATAATTGATTGTTATAAATCTACACTGCGTGTCCTTCCATTTGTCTCCCGTCTGTAGCGGCCAGTACTGAGTACCTGCACTTTTTAGGTTTCGCCTGGCGTTTACTGCGCAAGCAGTATCGCGCAGGCGAAAACTTTTGTAAACAGTATGGAGCTTAATACCGCCTCTGTCTTCCATTGGTTAGCTCCATAAATGGAGACTAGCCATTGGAAGACAGATCTGCCCGTCATTGCCGGAGCAGATTCGTGGGCGTTCCCGCGATTTTTACTCATCCCACCCCTTTCCCTACGTCATGCGGCAGTGGACGTGTGTGGGCGTGTTTTTTTCTTTTTTTTTCTCGGTCATGTTTTTCGCTTTTTCGGAGTGTCTTCTGTTGGAGTAGGTATGCAGCATTTTGTTTCAAATATCTATTACCTTTGTACGTCTATCTCGCCTCATGCTTCTCCCTGTCTGTGTCTGTTTAGGCATGTTTACGTTGTTTTTGTGCTAATGCTAAGTCTTTGCGTTCCTCGTGTTTGTGACACACTATGGGGTCGGCATATGGAGGTGAACATTCATTGTCCCCGTGGTTGTATCACACTATAGAGCGGACATATATACCCCTCGTGTGTTTATGACACACTAAGGGGTGGAGATTTCTCGCCCTCGTGCTTACGGCATATTAAAGGAATGGGGATGGAGCTCCCGTAGTTATGAAATATTTAGGAATGGATATATCGGCGAATGGATGAATGGATGTGTGAAAGCAAGGAGTGACTGCATGTATGGTGTCTTATTGAGTGCATAAACACATCGTTTTGAGCCACGATTTAAGAAGGCTCTTAACACACGGGCATAATTAAACAATAGTTAACCCCATCCTCCCCATGATGGTCTACGCGATGATCATGGGAACTATTTTCATTTTACTTCCCAAACAGACGCTTGAGTTAAAGGCATACGTGATTGTACGCTCCTTGTGAGGAAGGGGGAGGGAGACGAAAACTTGCTCGTCGGGTTTTCCTTAAGAATGTAATCTTACAATGATAGGCAGCCTGCAGTGACATGCTTGGGCGTACTCAGTAGTTTAGAGCTGGTTTTAGCAAGGAGGTGGGAGGAGTAAGCGATGTGGGGGCGCCTCTAAAGGAGAGAATCGCGTCTTAAGCTGTTTAGTGCCGGCATTCACTTTGACTGAGGAGTTGCAAATCGCCATCTCCTGAATTGCGCTTGGCACAGCTGGCATTGGAGCGGTATTTGCAGAGGAAGGCGCGAACTGAAGAGAGAAGGTGAGCAGTTCAGCTTGAAGTGGTTCGGTTGTGTGGATAAAGCAAGATAACGTAGAATGTTCTGCCACGTTTAAAAAGTTGTCGGTCTAGACTGGCATGTCGGGCTTGTGTAGGCGATGATGGTGTGACTACAAGAATGTTACCAATGCCCTCTTGAGTAGAACAGTGGGAATGTAGTAATTAATGTTTTTTTAACTGCGTTATACAGTGGCGTAGCATTAGCAAGTGTACAACGACCCTCATGCTAGCAAAATAAATTCCAGCTACATTTGGAGCACAATGATTTCCATTATTTCCTTTGGGTCCCGGAGCCGCTGCACCTGCTGCACCATAGTTGGCAACGCAGTTGGAAAACGCAGCAGCGCTTCATTTGTAAAACAAAAAGTGGCGGGCCCAGAGTTGGCTCGGAAGCCGGCAACTGGCTCAAACGAAAGTTGGGGTGCTGACTACCAAGGCTTTCTCATCCTGACTCGCTCATCCACCACCATGATACACACCCACCCCGCGAGTTTATCTAACTCCTACATATTTTTTCATCAATGGTTTCAATGTTTTTCCGACTTCTCTTCCTCGTTCTTTCCCCCTTTTATGTCTTTCTCTCTCTTGTGGTGGATCAAAGTCTGATGATGAAAAAGAAGTCTGTTCCCAAAAAGTAGTCTCTTTCTTTTTTTTCTGTACATGTTTTGAGCTCGTTTGTAGGTGTTCACTACTAGAGTGAGAATATAGTTTCTCAACTTTTCAGAGCTCACAGGCGTAATACTTTTCTCTTCATCAATAAATTATGCTCGTTGTCTGTTGTATTCCATGGCTGCAGTTACGGTGTGTTTTAGGTCTGCCCTAAAGATCCCTTTAGCTGGATGTTTTCAGATACTTTGTGTCTCCTATACATTACCATATATATTGTGGGCTTTGGGTCACCCTTTCTCTAGATCAGAGTGCGTTTTTAGGTTTCGCCTGGCGTTTACTGCGCAAGCAGTATCGCGCAGGCGAAAACTTTTGTAAACAGTATGGAGCTTAATCCCGCCTCTGTCTGCCATCTTTATTTAAACGTCTACTAGTGGCTAGTCAAAACAGGACAATAGATCCAGAAAAACAGCCTATGCTGTTTCGTCCTAATTCACATGGGACTTCTTCAGGGCAAAATTGCAAGCTGAGGTAATCCAAACACAAAAGGCAAAATAGGCTTTGATTCCTTCCCAAAGTGCCTAGTTCAGATTCTCTCGTATTCTCACTATGATTTCATCACGTGTTAAAGCCGGCGTAGTCATCAATTCCCTTCACATTCTTTTAAATTTCCCTCTCACACTTTTATTATATGTCCATAAACAATCAATCCTTATGTTACACGAGTTGGTCTCTGTCAGGCCTTGAGTTTACATGGCCCCTTGCAGCACTAAAGAAGGCGTACAATGCCCCCTATTCCAAACGGAATTAAACCGGCTAAACGTAAAAACATTAACATTTTTATTTCCATTAGAATGTATTGGTTTTGCTGCCTCACATATAAGACGAGTGTCTATAAAGAATGCAAGATACATGCTTGAGCATTATATCATTCTATGAGGTTGGATTTTTATACCTCAGGGAGGATTTAATTCATTCAAAAAGGGCTCGAAGGAGGGCTCTATTTTAAACCGGTAAAATTATTTAGTTAGAGAGCCATTAGATAAATCACTGGTTCTCCGTTCATTCATATAAGCCCAGAAGTAGATTTTTAAAATCCTTTTTGAACACGAGTTTAGTGCGGAGGGTACAATAGGTCTCACATTTGCGAGAGATTAAGCTAATGGCAATGTAAATGACAATGCCATTTATTTATCTGTTTTCAAAACCAACACATAAATACAAAATTTGTCATTTACAATGCCAATAGCTCTAACTTTTCCAAAGGCGAAACCATTGCATTGTAAATGCTTGTTTATTTTGAGAGGGAGAGTATCGGCACTTCTCAAGCGAGAGGTAATACTTTTAATTGGAGAGTATCGGCACTTCTCAAGCGAGAGGTAATACTTTTAATTGGAGAGTACCAGCACCTCAAGCGAGAGGTAATACTTTTAATTGGAGAGTATCAGTACTTCTCAAGAGAGAGGTAATACTTTTAATTGGAGAGTATCAGCACTTCTCAAGCGAGAGGTAATACTTTTATTGGAGAGTACAGTACTGGCACTTCGAGAGGTAATACTTTTATTGGAGAATACCGGCACTTCTCAGAAACAAGCACTTATATTTTTCCATTTCGAGCACTGGTCACAGATTGCTTTTCTTAATAAACTTTTAAAAACTCCAGGACTGGCGACAAAATGTCTCTGCAGGATGAGGAACAGGTGTCACAAATAAATACAAACTCAGGTTCAAACCATGGTGTCCCAGTTTCTATGGTGAGAAAGGCGCCCAGAATAGAGAACTGAAAGCACATTTTCATAGCCACGTACCCAGTGTTTTACTTATAAATATGAGCGGGGGAGGGATGGAGGGGGTCAGGAGGACTTTTTCCTTCTGAACCTGCCTCTGACGTAGCCGACAGTCGCTGTATCTGAATACCAAGACGGTCTGTTAATGTTTTCCCCCTTTCACGGAGCTTTAAGTGGAATGAAAACACTCGAGAGGGGTGTCTCTCGTTCGAAGAGGCGTACCCAGTGTAATTAAGGGCCTGGCCGAAAACTGTTAGCTACTCTGCTGTGCTTTTTATTTATTTATTTAAAGCGATTTTATATAGCGCGAACATTAACCGAAGGTGTCAGAGCGCTTTACATAAGAACCAGTTGCGATACATAAGGACTTGGGATTACACGAGTTACATAAAAGATACAAACAGAAAAAACTTGTCAATGGTTGTTAGTTTCATGACATAAATAAGTAACTGCAACTGTGTTACATATACTGAAAATGCTTCAACTAAAAAATGATGAGACTGTGAAATAACTATAACGAGTCTCTTTGAAGTGACATCAAAGGCCGGTGAAGGGTGGTACAGCTGTAGAGTTATTTCTCACTCCGAGAGTGAGGGCAAAACGAGAGTAGGCCCGAATGGAACCTGTCTAAGCGCTTGGGAGCAGATTTACAAACCCCTTGAACCACTTTTGTTTCACTTCTAACATGGGAAATGTGACGCAAAAGTGGCGCAAGGGGCTTGTAAATCTGCCTCTTTTAATTTTTGTACTGCCAATGAAGAGCACCGACAAGACTTGGCTCACTTAGGACCCTGCCCTTTCTCATTTTCTGCTTTTCTCTCTAGTGCTCGGGGTCAGAATCCAAGTGCGGACCCCCAAATGAACGCTAGTGCCCACATCAACCGGCACAAATTAAACACAGCGCGCACACGTTTTCCGTGAGAGATCTCTCGAGCCGCTCTAAAAATAACAATCGTTTGTGTTGCACTATAGCACCCCCTTGTGGCATTGTGTAATTTCCCCCATTGCTTGGCTTTCGCTCGCTCATCAGCTAGAAAATGTAAACTAGGCAGCATTCTGAAAAAAATAATTCACAAACCTCGAAGTTAAGATTTCCATTCCTTGTTTATTGTTAGTGCAAAGGCCAGGAAAGACATTAAAAACGATACCTACACTGTTAGGGCATGTTCGATGACCCCGAGTGTTGTATCGGGGTAAGACTGGGAATGACGGAGACAGATTTTCTTGATAGGAAATGTATTTCGTAGTTTATTTTCATAGAAAATTCAAAAGTAGGACCCATGGCATAAAGAGAACCACAGCGGAGGAAAGCCAGGCATTCTTCGTGCCTACCTCCTGATCACTAGGGGCCATATTACCAAGGTGCAGTATCGCCGCTTTTTCGGCGAATTGTCCCGAGAAAGCGGCTTCTAGCGCCCTATTAACAAGGGCATGCTAACGCCTGCCTCAAGCCCACTTTGCATGTCAGCGAGAAACATCGCTAATGACATGCAAAGTGGGCGTTCCCACGTCCAACCACATGTAAAATGTGGTTGGAGGAGGTAACACCCTATTACCAAGGCAGGCGTTGGGAGAAGGAGACCTGCGATAAACTCGTTTATCGCAGGTGGTCTCCCAACGCCTGCTCAGATCAGGTGTTAGGCATTGATAACAATGAGTTGTGGATCATAAAGCTGAATCCACCCCCCATATTATCAAGGCACACATTAGCGCATGACAACAACGCTTGTTTTCACGCGCTAATGTTCCCTATCACCGGATTTAATATCGCCTACGTGTTGCGCGTTGATAATGAAGCGCTAACGCGGTGATAAAATCCGGCGATAGGGAAATGTGCAATGTGCGTTTTTTAACACACTTCTTGGTAATATGGCCCCAAGTTCGAACAGAAAATCAGAACACTGACAATAGGAAAGAACACAATAATTAAAGGAACAAAGCATTACTATCAGTAATGGGGCAATGCATTAATAACAGTATATCCGAAAGCAAGAATACGGATACTACATCATCCGACTCTTCACAACAAAACTTAAGACAAAACATAATCATCAAAACGAACAGGTAATCTTGAAACCCTCTCAGTGGAATGTACCTGTGGAGCTTGTAATGGTAGTAGAAAGCTTTATTCGATTTTAGAACAATATAAAATCATAAAAGCAACAATCAATATAAACAGTTTCATATACACAAAGAATAATATTAAATAAAATGGGTGATAATAAAGCCTTACATCCATACTATAGTTCATACAGATAAGAACTACAAAGTCAAGCATGTCATATTAATGGTGAACTGTTTGATCTATAAAATTACCATTTGCCTCCAGGGTAGCTCGGATTTTCAGACAGTTTTTTAAATACATGGCTATACTTTTGGCATTTGATGCTAAGTCTAATGTTTGTAATGCCATAAAGGCAGGACGGCATCTTCTCAAGCCAAGGGACAATAGGATGGGAAAAATCCATCGTTTACGTGGTACTTCATAATATTTGCAAAACAATAATGTATGTATATTAGACTGTACAGAAGTGCCGTCACAGGGACATTGGGTGATGGGAATTGACCAATCCTGTCTTCCTGGAAATAAATAGGTAATCAACAAAGGAGGGACAGGGGCGGGACAATATTTAAAGGGGTCCAATGTGCGTGTCCCATCAGACAATATTCAAAAAGAATGCACAAAGTTCCCATAGGGAGTGATATTAGAATAGAAGAAAAATTAGTAATCCTTCCTCTCTCCGAGTGTGGTTGTATGTGAAAATCAGGGGCAGGTGTCCCTTGTCGGAACTAGGGATGCCTCACACAACCGGCTGGTTTAACGACTGCTGTCATATCACCAGCCAATTGTCACGTATCATCATCGGCTTCCTGCTCCTACGTCAAGCCGGCGCTGCAATGCCTGACGGGTAGCACTTAGTGCTACACTTTTACGGAGATCTTTTGTTCCTGGCCGTTTGATTGAATGGGTGTGAGGGACCCAAATGGTAAAGTAGTGAGCGTGAGGTGAGGTGTATTAAAAAAGGTTAGTGTAGTCTACTCTGGACACTTTATTCATGTAGCTAACTACCTTGTTTAAAATAAGAGGGGTATGGGGACTCAACCAAACTATGGGTGGGAGACCCGTTCAACCCTCATTGGTGATCAGGTCAACATGTTTCATGCCGTCATGGCAATTCGTCAGGACCTAAATAGTGCTCATAAACTAGAAAAGAGCCCTGGTTGGGCTGAGGAGTCAAGCAGATACAACCTGAAGGGTCAGAGACCGGAACAGGGAGAGTTCATGTGTTGCAATCCGCCCCTCAGTAGCTGTAGAGGGTCCCCATAGACTGCTTGGGTGGGACCAACGCCCTCAACCAATAATCTTGGAGGCGCGAGGAAGTTAAGCCCACATCACCGGCACGGCTCGGTCGCGAAGCAGCTTGTAGTGCGGTCATAGTTCTCAGCGCCCATTTATCCCAGTCGGTGATCGTGGTTAAGGGCGTGTCAATTAGTCGGTTGCTAGGATACGTCTCAAGCGGGCGCGGACTCCCAAGTGTATGAAGATGACGACTTGTATGTGTCATCGTATCTGTCCAGGCGCCATATTGGAATGGGATATAGAGTTAGAGGTACAGAATATTTATAGGATGAATATGTAAAAGCAAAATCCATTGTGATTGCCAGATCAATTATCGAATAACGAAACTGGCATCAAGCGTTGAGGGTTAGCGTAGAACGGGCATTGGATAGCCGCCCTGGCTTTTGATGCAAGTATAACCCTGCCTCACATATGGAGCGCCATTTTGGAATAGGCTGGCGAGCCAAAATCGGGCGCCCTTGTTGATTTCCTCGTCACTATTTGCGGAGTATAGGAGTCACAGGGATGTGTTCCAAAGCTCCAAGTAAGATACCAGCGGCGATGGGGGAAATATAACAATTGATGTTTGCGGAGTTTGTTCACCGCGATCACTGTGGTTATTGGGGCACAGGTCGTGTTGGTGTCATGAAGGTGTCCCAGACCCCCAGTGGGGAAGGTGGTCTTTAGGGGAGATGGAGAGAGAGTGTGTGTGGCTGTGTGGCTTGCACATCTCTGGGTTCTTGGTCATGTCTAAAAGGCTTTATACAACTCACGGTATGGTGTATGATCATGTGTGTCATGGACCATGCTCCATGTGAGAGGGTTCGGGTGGAGGAGTGGTGGGCATTCCTCTCAGTGTGTCTAGGAGGGGTTTAGGACATAGAGAGGGGTAAAAACAAGGCAAAAGATATCAACCCCTCCGGGGTGTGGGCATGCTAGGGTATGTAGTCAGTGCATCTCTCACATAACCAGGGCATATATCTTGTATAGGGGTATTCAACACCAATGGCTGAGATATGATAGCCCAAAAAGGAAAATCATCTAGTTAGTGTGTTCCATGGGACGGAATCATTCAATCCCTCAGTGTCTAGATGTAGGCGGTGAACCCATCTCTGTTCAATTCTAAACAGAGCCTGCTGATTTGATGAAGGATGCCACTCCAATATCACCCACTGTATGTCCTCTGCGACATGGCCATGTTGCTTGCAGTGTTCATACAGGCCAGTATGAGTCTTATGGCAGCGGATATTACTGTTGTGTTCCATGATGCGTGTCTTAACTGCCCGTGTCGTCATTCCAATGTACTTCAGGCCACAGGGGCAAGTCAACATGTAAATGCACTTGCTGCTGTTGCAGTTGGTATGTCTGTTTAAGTGCCAAGTGAAAGTATCTGAGAATTGGACAGATTTCGTTTGTGTGGTTTGTGGGCAGACGACACAGTTGCCACATCGGTAATGCCCCGTCACCGGTGGCAGGTTCCAGAGTGTGTTCTGTGGACGAGTACTAGTCTTTTTTGGACGGGTGTGGACCAATTGATCCTTCAGGTTGGTGGTTCTTTTGAAGGCGAAACGTGGGCGGGGGATGTCCAAATTTACTGAGGTCAGTATACCTCAGTGGGAGTTCACTGTTTTTTTAATGAAGGAGGAATTCTTCGTATAGGAAGTTACACAAGTAATCAGATCTTCTTTTTCTTTTGTGTGGGTTTCTAGGAGGTTTTCCCTGTTATTGTTAAGGGCTCTCTTCGCTGAACGTCGCAGTAGTCTCGTCGGGTACCCCCTCTCTTGGAGCTTGTGTTGTAGAAGGTTCGCTTCCTGTTGGTAATTGGAGGTAGTGGTACAATTTCTGCGGAGCCTTAAAAATTGCCCGAAGGGGAGGTTGTCCCTTAGTGCCCTTGTGTGATGACTATTATAGAGCAGGAGGCTGTTTTTATCGGTCTCCTTTTTGTAGAGGGTGGTCGAGATCTCTGATGGGCCCAGTACAATGGTAAGGTCCAGGTAAGGTATGGAGTATTCAGAGATGGTTCCTGTGAATTTCAAATATGGATCTTGATGGTTGATCCATGTGCAGAACGCATGGCAGCTAGTCCGGTCTCCTTTCCAAAAAATCAGGATGTCGTCTATGTAACGGCGCCAGAGGGTGAGGTTTTCACGGAATGGATTGTGTTCTGGAGGATAGATGTAGAGTTTCTCAAAGGCGGCCATGTAGATGCAGGCTACACTCGGTGCGAAGGTTGAGCCCATAGAAGTTCCACGGATTTGATGGAACAGTTCTGATTCATATTTGAAAAAGTTCTTTGTAAGGGCTATGATGGCTAACTCCATTATAAAAGATACCGGAGTGGGGGATGACCATTCTTCCAATCTCAAAGTAGACTCCACTGCCTCTAAGGTTGCCTGTTGGGGGATGTTCGTGTAAAGGGCTTCCACGTCTAAGGTCAGTAGGAGGTCAACATCTGTTCTTCCATCCACATCATTTATCAGGCGGAGGACATCCCTGGTGTCCTGGAGGTAGGAGGGAATCTTTTTCACTACTGGTTGTAGGAAGACATCACAAAACTGGGACAGAGGTTCCAAGAGAGCAATAGACGAGGATCCACGAGCAGTGACTCAAGTGGAGGACAAGCTCCCAGGAACAACCGGATACAACACCATCCCCATTGGCAGCAAGGATACCAACAAGGACCCATGTTTCAGGGTCCCCCCCACATGGCACCCCCATGGCAATATCCCTTTTTTCCACAAGGTCCACCACAATTCTACCCTCTTAATCCGCCACCTTTTCAAGGCAGAGGCTGAGGCAGAGGAAGAGGGCGGAAAAGATGAGGACAGAAGGGAGTACAGTGGTCAGACCAACCGACACCACCAACCATGATGGAAACTCGGAGCTACACCACCAGAGGGAGAAGAGTTTAATTGTCAATCTCTCATCGAGAACCTTGACCCCTGTAGAAACCAGCGTTCTGGAAAAAGGACTAGGATTTGTCCCCACACCCATCCCAGACGGCTTCCAAGAGATGATTGAGATCAAGAGTCTCTTTAGGAAAATACGGTTACGAGCCTTTTTTGAGGGCAAACCTGAGTCAATCAGCCAGGATACCGGTCTTAAGAAACCTTCCACCTTTACCCCTACGGATGGGATGGTTCCCCCTGAGGTCCTCACTTTTGAGCGAGCGGTCCTGGCGAGCCTAAAAAAGAAACCTAACATCAAACAATTCAACAACCTGACAACTGCTGAAAGACATGCCGTAGACACATTAGGTAATGATGTCACGATTGTCATCAAGCAAGCAGACAAGGGGGGTGCCACAGTCATACAGGATGACCACGACTACGATCTCGAATGTAGACGGCAACTTTCCAACACCACCCATTATAGGCCCTTGCCTGTGGATCCCACCAAGCGCTTGACCACCACCATCATGAGTCTGGTGATTGAAGCCGAATCTAACGAGTGGATCACTAGGAAGGAAGCCGATTTTCTCATCACAACTGAACCCATAATACCATACTTCTACACTCTTCCAAAAATCCATAAAGGCATCACCCCAGTCCCCGGCAGACCGATTGTCTCCGGAATAGGATCTCTCTTGGAACCTCTGTCCCAGTTTTGTGATGTCTTCCTACAACCAGTAGTGAAAAAGATTCCCTCCTACCTCCAGGACACCAGGGATGTCCTCCGCCTGATAAATGATGTGGATGGAAGAACAGATGTTGACCTCCTACTGACCTTAGACGTGGAAGCCCTTTACACGAACATCCCCCAACAGGCAACCTTAGAGGCAGTGGAGTCTACTTTGAGATTGGAAGAATGGTCATCCCCCACTCCGGTATCTTTTACAATGGAGTTAGCCAACATAGCCCTTACAGAGAACTTTTTCAAATATGAATCAGAACTGTTCCATCAAATCCGTGGAACTTCTATGGGCTCAACCTTCGCACCGAGTGTAGCCTGCATCTACATGGCCGCCTTTGAGAATTATTATTTATTGAATTTGTATTGCGCTCAGCTACCCGTAATGGGTTTCCCGGCGCCAGGGACAGACTAGAGAAGAAAGATAGGTAATTGCCAAAACAAGGAATGAGCAGAAGCAGTGACCAACTAAAACAAAAAAGTTTTTAACTTTTTGCGAAAAGCAAAAAGATTGGTCTCCGTTTTGAGCACCAACGGAAGAGCATTCCACATCTTCGGCCCCAAATGGGCGAAAGAGCGGCCTCCCATTTTTGCCAAGCGAATTCTAGGAATTACAAAATTGGCTTGATTTGATGACCTGAGAGGACGACTAGGCTGGTAAGGCCGAACAAGATTGTGCAAGTAAGTGGGAGCAGAACCCTGACGAATTTTGAACATAAGGCACAAGGTTTTAAAGGCCACACGGTCAGAAATTTTTAACCAGTGAAGGTCACACAGGGCTTGTGTTGCAGACATTCTTCGTGGAACATTGCACAAAAGGCGGGCAGCTGAGTTCTGCACAACCTGGAGTATATTCATTGTAGCTCTATCGGCTCCTAGATAGAGCACATTGACATAGTCGATACGGGACATTACAAGAGCCTGAACAACAGTTCAACGAGTGGACTCAGGCAACATCCATAGGATCTTCTGCAACCAGCGTAAGGTATTAAAGCAGATTGCAGCGACCTTAGTTGCCTGTTGTCGCATCGAGAGTTTCTCGTCGATTAGAAAGCCGAGGTTACGAACAACTGGCACGGGGGTAGGCAGTGGACCCATGTCACTGGGCCAGTGTCTAGGGCCCCACAGATCTTTATGTTTGCCAAGTATGATGACCTCAGTCTTATCACCGTTGAGTTTTAGCAGATTAACCTGCATCCAGGCCGCAACCCGAGAAAGGCCGATTTTAAGGGCCGAGGTGTCCTGAGACCTACTGCCAGACAGGGAAAACACAATCTGCGTGTCGTCTGCATAAGAGTATATGGACAGACCGGCGTCCTCTACGATAGTAGCAAGGGGTCTGATGTAGATATTGAACAACAAAGGGCTCAATATAGACCCCTGAGGAACGCCGTAAGCAGATGAACAGATCGCCGATTCAGCTTTGGTTGAAAATACCTGAAAAGTGCGCTCATTAAGAAATGAGGCCACCCAGGCAAGCGCAGATCCAGCAACGCCAAGGGAGTGAAGGGACTCCAATAGAATGGAATGCGACACGGTATCAAAAGCCGCGCTTAAATCCAAAAGGATAAGCGCAAAGGTCTCACCACTATCAATACCGTGTCGGAGTCGCTCAGTCACCCCCAGAAGTGCGGATTCGGTGGAATAATTGGCGCGAAAGCCTGATTGGGATGGGTGAAGATATCCCGTATTTTCAACAAACTCGTTTAGCTGAAGGTTGGCATGGCGTTCTAATATTTTAGAACAAGCTGGCAGCAGGGATATAGGCCTAAAGTTGGCCAGGTTAGTAATGTCCACACCAGATTTCTTTTGTAGGGGAACGACCATGGCATGTTTCCAATCCTGTTCAACACGAGATTCACTGAGAGAGATGTTAAGTAACCTCATTAGGAATCTACGTGGTTCGAGGTCAAGTTGTTTCAATATCTTCATTGGGACAGGGTCCCGAGGAGATCCTGACCTAATGCTTTTTAAGCACGACAGGAAGGAGACATCATCAAATAATTTCCAGTTGTGCAGAAACTCAGTGGGAGGGACAGAGACATTACAGCAGAAGCCAGGTAGAGAAGGATCAGTGGGAGGTGGAAGGGAAGTTAAAGATTGATGAATGTCCTGAACCTTCGATATAAAAAAGTCCGCAATAGCATTACAATGTTTACCATCTAAAGCCGGCAACGCAGGGACAGTATCAGCACCTGTGAGTTTATTAACAGTAGCAAAAAGAGTCCGAGGACAATTCTGCACTGAAGTGATAGTAGAGGTAATGTAAGCAGCTTTGGCCCGTTTACAGTTAGCATGATAAGCTTTTAGCTCATCCTTGTAAATAATAATAATAAATAATAATTGAGAAACTCTACATCTATCCTCCAGAACACAATCCATTCCGTGAAAACCTCACCCTCTGGCGCCGTTACATAGACAACATCCTGATTTTTTGGAAAGGAGACCGGACTAGCTGCCATGCGTTCTGCACATGGATCAACCATCAAGATCCATATTTGAAATTCACAGGAACCATCTCTGAACACTCCATACCTTACCTAGACCTTACCATTGTACTGGGCCCATCAGAGATCTCGACCACCCTCTACAAAAAGAAGACCGATAAAAACAGCCTCCTGCTCTATAATAGTCATCACACAAGGGCACTAAGGGACAACCTGCCCTTCGGGCAATTTTTAAGGCTCCGCAGAAATTGTACCACTACCTCCAATTACCAACAGGAAGCAAACCTTCTACAACACAAGCTCCAAGAGAGGGGGTACCCGACGAGACTACTGCGACGTTCAGCGAAGAGAGCCCTTAACAATAACAGGGAATCCCTCCTAGAAACCCACACAAAAGAAAAAGAAGATCTGATTACTTGTGTAACTTCCTATACGAAGAATTCCTCCTTCATTAAAAAAACAGTGAACTCACACTGGGGTATACTGACCTCAGTAAATTTGGACATCCCCCTCCCACGTTTCGCCTTCAAAAGAACAACCAACCTGAAGGATCAATTGGTCCACACCCGTCCAAAAAAGACTAGTACTCGCCCACAGAACACACTCTGGAACCTGCCCCCGGTGACGGGGCATTACCGATGTGGCAACTGTGTCGTCTGCCCACAAACCACACAAACGAAATCTGTCCAATTCTCAGATACTTTCACTTGGCACTTAAACAGACATACCAACTGCAACAGCAGCAAGTGCATTTACATGTTGACTTGCCCCTGTGGCCTGAAGTACATTGGAATGACGACACGGGCAGTTAAGACACGCATCATGGAACACAACAGTAATATCCGCTGCCATAAGACTCATACTGGCCTGTATGAACACTGCAAGCAACATGGCCATGTCGCAGAGGACATACAGTGGGTGATATTGGAGTGGCATCCTTCATCAAATCAGCAGGCTCTGTTTAGAATTGAACAGAGATGGGTTCACCGCCTACATCTAGACACTGAGGGATTGAATGATTCCGTCCCATGGAACACACTAACTAGATGATTTTCCTTTTTGGGCTATCATATCTCAGCCATTGGTGTTGAATACCCCTATACAAGATATATGCCCTGGTTATGTGAGAGATGCACTGACTACATACCCTAGCATGCCCACACCCCGGAGGGGTTGATATCTTTTGCCTTGTTTTTACCCCTCTCTATGTCCTAAACCCCTCCTAGACACACTGAGAGGAATGCCCACCACTCCTCCACCCGAACCCTCTCACATGGAGCATGGTCCATGACACACATGATCATACACCATACCGTGAGTTGTATAAAGCCTTTTAGACATGACCAAGAACCCAGAGATGTGCAAGCCACACAGCCACACACACTCTCTCTCCATCTCCCCTAAAGACCACCTTCCCCACTGGGGGTCTGGGACACCTTCATGACACCAACACGACCTGTGCCCCAATAACCACAGTGATCGCGGTGAACTAACTCCGCAAACATCAATTGTTATATTTCCCCCATCGCCTCTGGTATCTTACTTGGAGCTTTGGAACACATCCCTGTGACTCCTATACTCCGCAAATAGTGACGAGGAAATCAACAAGGGCGCCCGATTTTGGCTCGCCAGCCCATTCCAAAATGGCGCTCCATATGTGAGGCAGGGTTATACTTGCATCAAAAGCCAGGGCGGCTATCCAATGCCCGTTCTACGCTAACCCTCAACGCTTGATGCCAGTTTCGATATTCGATAATTGATCTGGGAATCACAATGGATTTTGCTTTTACATATTCATCCTATAAATATTCTGTACCTCTAACTCTATATCCCATTCCAATATGGCGCCTGGACAGATACGATGACACATACAAGTCGTCATCTCCATACACTTGGGAGTCCGCGCCCGCTTGAGACGTATCCTAGCAACCGACTAATTGACACGCCCTTAACCACGATCACCGACTGGGATAAATGGGCGCTGAGAACTATGACCGCACTACAAGCTGCTTCGCGACCGAGCCGTGCCGGTGATGTGGGCTTAGGTGCAGAGGTAACTTCCTCGCGCCTCCAAGATTATTGGTTGAGGGCGTTGGTCCCACCCAAGCAGTCTATGGGGACCCTCTACAGCTACTGAGGGGCGGATTGCAACACATGAACTCTCCCTGTTCCGGTCTCTGACCCTTCAGGTTGTATCTGCTTGACTCCTCAGCCCAACCAGGGCTCTTTTCTAGTTTATGAGCACTATTTAGGTCCTGACGAATTGCCACCCATAGTTTGGTTGAGTCCCCATACCCCTCTTATTTTAAACAAGGTAGTTAGCTACATGAATAAAGTGTCCAGAGTAGACTAAACTAACCTTTTTTAATACACCTCACCTCACGCTCACTACTTTACCATTTGGGTCCCTCACACCCATTCAATCAAACGGCCAGGAACAAAAGATCTCCGTAAAAGTGTAGCACTAAGTGCTACCCGTCAGGCATTGCAGCGCCGGCTTGACGTAGGAGCAGGAAGCCGATGATGATACGTGACAATTGGCTGGTGATATGACAGCAGTCGTTAAACCAGCCGGTTGTGTGAGGCATCCCTAGTTCCGACAAGGGACACCTGCCCCTGATTTTCACATACAACCACACTCGGAGAGAGGAAGGATTACTAATTTTTCTTCTATTCTAATATCACTCCCTAGGGGAACTTTGTGCATTCTTTTTGAATATTTCCTGGAAATAAAACCAAGCGAAACAACAAATTAAGTCTGAACCGAGTCAACAAGTACTTCTCATAAGTAGTCAAACAGAAAGTAAGATATGGCTGAATACCCAAAGAGCATTGAATTGTTAAAATATGGCTATTTGTGACTTTATAGGATTCTTGAGCCAGTCGAATTTCCCCCAGGTGTGATAAGCACAACAATCGTAAGGCCTTTCTAGTGATAGTTTTTAATAATGCCGATTCTTTAAAATATTTAGAAAGATCCAGATCGTTTAAGAAGTTGTGTACATATAACAACCATGGTACGTTCGACCAATTATCCAAAGCCAAACAGTCTTCAATTAAATCATGAGTTAAGTGGCACTGCTCCATCGTCCAAATGCGGTGCCATAATAGTATTGGCTGGGTTTTTATGTGATCAGAAATGTAGTCCATGCCCAATTCTATGTGGCAGGCATAGGTTGGGGAGGACTGGGGAACGGCCAAGAGATATTGGATGAAGATGTTTTCTACCCTTTGTAAATTGGCCACTGATACATAACCCCATACCCCAGAGCCATATAAGGCTGCGCTATGGCATTTGGCGTAATATATTTGCAAGAGCTCTTTAGGGGGTGGTTTACCTAATTTACGGGAAAAGGCGATCAGTGCGGAGGCCGCTCTTAAAAATAGGAGATATCTGCTTTCAATGGACGGTTTCCAAGAGAGGGTGGAATCAAAAAGTATACCTAAATAGGGGTAGGTCGTGGTACAGTCCAGTTTTATATTATCGATAAAAATCTCCATCATATATATCATCAATGCTGAAATTACAGGTAGGAGGATAATTGCAATCAGTTACAGAGCAATGATAACTCGAACCACACAAAGGTAAGCTTGATTGTTGTCTTTGCACCATGAGTAGAACCAACAGAACTAGTAGACTCAAATAGGAAGGAGTCTTGTTCGCCACACAGTACCATTGTTTCATTATAGATCTGAGCCTGTGCCTCAGAAATAGGCACCAGTCTCCTCATATTCCACCATCACTTACCCTGCAATAACATGCCCCCCTTCCTGTCCATTCAATTTTACTTGGAGCAGTGAAAATAACTCTCCTTTCTTTACTCTTATAGGTTTTCTTATAAGGACCCAAGAGCCCACAGCAAAATCCCTGTCTCCAACATGTTTGGTGGTGTCAATACTCTTTCTGACTTTTCTGTACTAAAAGTGCTTTGTTATGCATGGGAGATATAGGTGTTATTTCTTTGTTTGCAAAGTTAGTCTGCACCTCTAAGCAAGAAAGTAAGTTCTTAGCTCTACTTGTTCTCCCCCTTAGTAATTCGAAAGGAGTGTAGCTAGTGGTCGAATGCAGAGTAGTGTGGTAGGCATTTACTTTTTCTTTAAGAAATAGCTTAACATCAATACCAGAAGAGAGCGCCGTCCGAATACCTTCTTTTAAGAACCGGTTAGTTCTCTCTACCAGTCCATTAGCTGAAGGGCTGTATAATGCAACTTGAAGATGTTTGACATCACAGTCTATGAGAAACGTGTTCATGGATGACGAAACAAAGTGAGTGCCATTGTCTGGTATGAGTTCTCTGGGGGTGCTCTCCAAAGAAAAAACTTACTTCAGAAAACTTAAAACAGACTGAGTAGAAGCCGATTCGAAAAACAAAAAATAAATCCATTTGGAGTAATAGTCAATACGTTGCAATCCAAAACTTATTGCATGTAGGTAGTAAATTAAAAGGTCCTGCGAAGTCCAATGCAACTTGGTTTCTCAGGTAAAGGATCAGGGTGTAGTGGACTTTGTATGGTTTTCCAATGTTTGTCGGAAACAACACAATAGGGACACACATCTACAAAAGATGAAACCTGTGCATTCATGAAAGGCCACCAGTAGTCCTCTCTTAACTTCTTACAGGTAGCAGTGATGGCCAAATGTCTCTCATGTGCAATTTGAACGATATTTCGCCTTAAAGATGATGGAGGTACAAAGCTACCATTTCTAATACAAAGATAATTCTCAACAGAAAATTCAGAAGATATTTTGAGCAAATGGCTACAATTCATTAGGAATATTACGAATGGGAGGCCAGTCTTATATGTTATACTCTACAACCTTTTTCAGAATGACATCTTGAGAGGTAGCCTCTACCCAATCCCTCTCTGAAATAACTCCATCACTTGAAGATGCTGCATCAATAGTAGCTACTACGCATTCGTAGTTTTCTTCAGTGTTATCATTAGAATGCAGAGGTAAGCGGGAAAGGCAATTCACTCGGAAATTTCTACCACCTTGTATGTACTTGATGGTGGTAATTAAGGAGCAATGCATTAATACAGTAAAGGAGCAAGGCATTAATAATAGTGTTAGCACTGGGGTCACCAATTCAGACATGGTAGCTTGGCGCGAGGCAGGAAGGCACCCGAAGGCAGTGTGTAAAGCAGTGGTGCAGCACACACTCACACTGAGACATTAACTCGCACGCAATTGAGTGACACCACACCAGGTTGTTTTTATAAACCAATACTCTTTATCTAATTGTAGTTCAGGCAGGTAACACTTCGTAGTCACTAAGCTAGGGTAGGCAACACCTCCTAGGCATCAACTCACTAAAAATATCAATTCTGCTATTCAGGGACATTAAGGGCAACATTTCCTGTAAGCTTAGTCATCAAGGTAACACTTCAGGGGCATGAATATAACGTCAAAACATTTCAATAACATCTCCTATGCAGGTACACTCTCTAAGCATGGGCACTTCCAACCTCGCGGCGCCGCACCGTTGATATCAGACGCAGTGCTTCTCCTTCAACAGCGCAGGGGCCAGCAGCGGTGATTTTGGGCACACAGCGGTTCGGATGTCGCGACGCCTGGGCTGCGGCGGTGATCTTCAACAGATAGCGCTCTCACAAGCACAGCACTAGATCGCAGGTACCGGGGCTGCGGCGGTGATTGGGGCCTGCAGCGCTATTACTCACACAGCGCTTGGGTTGCCACATGAGCAGGCTGGGGAATCAGTGCTGGCAACAAGTAGCAGAATCCACTCCTAAAGCGCTTAAGGGGCACAGTTCCTTCAGGATAGTGCTTGGAAGTCAAAGCGCGCTGGGGGGCACAGTTCCATCAATGTAGCGCTTGGTAGTCACAGCGCTTTACCTGGTGATCCCCCAGTAGCAGCAGCGCTCGCAGGGTCCCCAGCGCTTCAGTCTCAGCGCTAGTTGTTAGCAGGTCTTAGTTGCAGATTCTTGGGGGAAGGATGGGAGTTGAGTTGGCAGGCATAAAAGGCAGGATGGTTTCCTGCAGCACACTGGAGTTGGTCTCCTGGGTTACACCCTCACTGGGCAAGGTCAGCAGGCTGGCAGAGTCCCTTAGCTATCTTGGGTAAAGCAGGACCTAAGCTCAGTCAGTCTCAGTAGTGTAGGTTCCCCTCCGGCAGAGGTTCCCCCAGGTTCAGTGGTGCCCCGACTGACTAGTTAGGTTTCCCTCCTTCTAAGCATGGGCGTAAAATCCGTTCCGCTCGCGGATTTTGCGGATTTTCGGCAAATTCGCAATCCGCGAACTCTCGCGAATTTGACGAAAATCCGTGAATTCGCTCGTGGCGGATTTTTTGCTTGGTGATACAATATTGCGGCGCGCGGCGTGGTGCATGGCGTTCACTTTCCGTCATTAAGAGTTTGCCGAGTTGTTTTTCTCGATCATATTTTGCAAGTGCTGCGCCATTTTGGATCTTGCTGCGGGATCTCGCGGGAGTTTGGCGCCCGCGAATACGTAATCGCGGCTTGCCACCTTGCACAGCACGCCTCGCGAGAGTTCGCAATTGCGAACATGTAAGTGCGGCGGACAGGAACAATCTCGCACTCGCGAAATAGATATTTTGCAATTCTGCACAAGAAATCCACCAGCAAACAGCATAAACCTTCAGAAAATTATGATTTGTATCAGAATCACTTCTCAGGTTGACATTTGCATGCACTTTGTTTTTGCAAGGAGTCCATTTTTGGGGGGGGGAGGAAGGAAGTGCCCCACAGTCTCCAACTTCCTGTTCCTGTCCAGCAGGCTCCTCCCAGTGCTTTCTTCATGTGCTGGTCACTTTCATTTGGACCTTGACCTGGAAGGATTACTTTTTGTGGGTGCTGCTGGATATTTGGATTTGAGGCCTTTTTGACTTTCTTTGGATCACTTTTGGATTAGAAATCAACTTTCACAAGTAAGTTTGTTTGGGGCATTACAGTTGCTGCAACTTCAATTTTGGAACTTTTTCAGAACATTAAATAAAATATATTGTGGGCAGCCACAGTATCCTGTAGGACCAGGGTTGGTTAGGGGTGCATGATGCAACTGTTTTGTTGAATTTAAACACCATTGAGGCCATGGATGGGCTGAGATTGTGCTGATTTTTGTGGTTTTTGTAGTTTTATGGGGGCTGCTGGTGGGGCCCTTTGTCCAGGGGTGGTGAGTGTTGCATGGGCCTAGTCTTTCTGTGGGGTGTCTTCTTGAATTTAAACATCATTGAGGCCATGGATGGGCTGGGATTGTGCTGATTTTTGTGGTTTTTGTCGTTTTTTTGGGGCTGCTGGTGTGGCCTTTTGCCCAGGGGTAGTGGTGGTGCATGGACTGAGTGTGCCTGTGGGGTCTCACTCTCTTTAATGTAAACATCCTGGATGGCATTGGATTGTGGTGATTTTTGGGTGTTTTTCGGTTTGTTTGGGGTGTACTGTTGATGTGGACTGGCCATGTGGGTGGTGGTGGTGGCCATCTTGAGTGCTGGTACAGGCAACGTGTGCTTGGGGTGCAAGGGGCCATTTTGAAGAGAGGCAGTGTCTGAGGCCTGCACTTATTTTGCCTACTTTTCATCCATTATGCCCAGGGGTAGTGAGTGGTGCATGGGCCTAGTCTTTCGGTGGGGTGTCTTCTTGAATTTAAACACCATTGAGGCCATGGATGGGCTGGGATTGTGCTGATTTTTGTGTTTTTTGTCGTTTTTTTGGGGCTGCTGGTGTGGCCTTTTGCCCAGGGGTAGTGGTGCATGGACTGAGTGTGCCTGTGGGGTCTCACTCTCTTTAATGTAAACATCCTGGATGGCATTGGATTGTGGTGATTTTTGGGTGTTTTTCGTTTTTTTGGGGGTGTACTGTTGATGTGGACTGGCCATGTGGGTGGTGGTGGTGGACATCTTGAGTGCTGGTACAGGCAACATGTGCTTGGGGTGCAAGGGGCCATTTTGAAGAGAGGCAGTGTCTGAGGCCTGCACTTATTTTGCCTACTTTTCATCCAATATGCCCAGGGGTAGTGAGTGGTGCATGGGCCTAGTCTTTCGGTGGGGTGTCTTCTTGAATTTAAACACCATTGAGGCCATGGATGGGCTGGGATTGTGCTGAATTTTGTGGTTTTTTGTCGTTTTTTGGGGCTGCTGGTGGGGCCCTTTGCTCAGGGGTGGTGAGTGTTGCATGGGCCTAGTCTTTCGGTGGGGTGTCTTCTTGAATTTAAACACCATTGAGGCCATGGATGGGCTGGGATTGTGCTGATTTTTGTGTGATTTTCCATTTTGTGGGGTGTTCATGGGGACTGGCCATGTGGGTGGGGGCCATTTTGAGTGCTGCAACAGGCAGGCCCTGGCCATGTGCTGGGAGGCAGGCGGACATTTTGAATGCAGGCAGTGTTCTTAGGTCTGCAACCTTTTTGCTTAGCTTTCAACCTTTATGCCCAGGGGTAGTGAGTGTTGCATGGGCCTAGTCTTTCTGTGGGGTGTCTTGAATGTAAACATCATGGATTGCATGGGATTGTGCTGATTTTTCTGTGTTTTTCGATTTTTTGGGGTGTATAACTGAACTGATGTTCCTCTGTCTTCCATTGCTTTTAGGTGCACAAGAATCAAGAGAACCACCAGTGCCAGGAAGAAGTCCTGCAGCGGTGTGTGTGTGCAGCATAACGTCACGCGACGTCACGTCTGGACACAGACAACTCTGCAACTCGTGCAACTGCTGCCTGCTGTTCTGACCTGCTCTGAAGAAGATGGCCCCAAAAAAAGTTACCCGTAGCTCCTCTAGCAAGAAAGTTGCCAGTAAGGAGCAGAAGAAGCAAGTTACCAAGGAGACTGGTGTGCCGGCCGCCCCTTTTTTTGGGAGTAAAAAAAAAGTATGCCTGCAGCAGCAGCGGGATCTGCTGGGGACCAAGCTGGGAGCAGCACCCCCGCTCCATTGTGCTCAGTGCCACCACCACCACCACGCCAACTTAAGTCCAAGCCCTTCACTGCTGCAGAGGCACTTAGTCTAGTTGTTCAATCACCATCGACCAGTGATGTTGGCTCATCGCAAGAAAGTAGCAGCAATGTCCCTCAATCAACACAGGTTGTTGTAACTCATCTGACGAGTGTTGAACAACCACAGCCGCAACAAAAACCACATGTGCAAGTACAAGCCCAAGTACATGTGGAAGGAGAGGCAGCGCAAGGAGATGCGCAAGCAGAGGTGCATGGAGGGTCACAAGTGCCCACAATAGTTGTTCCTCCCGAAGTAGGGGCACATCAGGAAATCGACAATCAAGGCGAGGTATCATTTGAGGAAGCCACTCCTCCTGATGATCATTCATTGTCTTCCACACCCCTAGCAAGGAAGAGATCAAGGGTGGTGTCACATCTTCTTCAAGCACACCTCCTTCTGATGATACGGATCAAAATTGGGAACCAGCACCACTGCCGTCTGAGAGTGAGGCACACCATGATCTGACAAAGGTAGTTAAGCGTAAAAGGAAGCTCGTCCAAAGTCTCAGAGTTATGGAGTGTGATGAGGCTCAACAAGAAGTGGCGGATACTGCTGCTGATGAAGACTCTGACAACGACGACCCAGTCATCATAAAGGTCACTGCAGCCCCAGCGGGCATGCAGCAAACAGACATTTTGACCCTAGCCCGAAGAGCTGCTGAGCGTGATGATGATGATGTTGTCGACGAGGAGGCAGTGGAAACACCACAATCATTTGAGTTAAGTAGTACACCAACTCGTACCGCTTCCATATTTCTTTCTCGCAAGAAGGGACCTCCATCCACCTCGACCTTAATTAGTGGCGGTGAAAGTGCACAACGTACTAAAGTTCGGCAATCCACATCCTCCACTTCATCTGGCATTAGCAGCATGACCACCACC
This sequence comes from Lissotriton helveticus, assembly GCF_964261635.1. Classification (NCBI taxonomy): domain Eukaryota; kingdom Metazoa; phylum Chordata; class Amphibia; order Caudata; family Salamandridae; genus Lissotriton; species Lissotriton helveticus. The sequence goes on along the minus strand of NC_136073.1, from coordinate 123,479,524 downwards.
ACCAGTATCGCCGCCTCCTCCTGCCCCCACAGACAATTCAAGTCCCCAGTTTGGGACTTCTTTACTGTTTGCCCAAAAAGAGAAAAGTTCGCCATTTGTAGCATTTGTAAGCTTGCAGTTAGTCGTGGTAAGTTTGGTACCAACTATGGTACCAGAGGCCAGAGAGGTCATCTTAGGAGACAGCACGCTGTCCATGGTTTGCGCACCTGAAGGAGATCAAGGAAGCCCAAATTGGAAGTCAAGAAAACGTTGATGTTTGATCTGATGATGACGAGGAGGAAGAAGACGTGTCAAACACTTCACTTACACCCAGTACCCCTGTCAGCAGCACACCCCATGTGAGGCACACTAAGAGTGTTGGAGCGAGTGAGACACCAATGCGAAAAAGTTCACCAGCGAGCAAAATTGGGTCAACGAAGTCATTATCATCCCGTAAATGCTTGGTCCAGGGCAACATTAGAACCATGTTTTGTTCAGACGCGCCATATGAACGCAACCACCCACTGACGCGTCTGTATAACACTAAGCTGGCTAAAATGCTAGCTCTGGACCTTCTCCCTTTTTCTTTTGTAGAAGCGGTAGGTTTTCTAGAATTAGTGGCAGCGCTCTGCCCTAAATGGAAGGTTCCTAGCCGGTTCTATTTTGCCCGAGTTGCGGTTCCAGCACTACATGAACATGTGCTGGAGGTGATTGGGGCAGCTTTTCAGAAGAGTGCTGTTCACACTATACATCTGACAACAGACATGTGGACCAGTGGCGCAGGCGCTGATTACATGTGCATCACTGCACACTGGGTCTCTTTTTCAGGGATTAAAGCAAAGCTAAACGCAGGTGTTGACCCGGACCAAGTTTTTAAAGCTGCTCGGAAACATGCAACACTAGCCATGTTTGGCTTGGAGAAACGTCACACAGCACGAAACATTTTGGACGAGTTTAACAAAAAGGTCTTTCACTGGCTGTCCCCAAAAAAACGCCAGATTGGTTATGTTTCCACGGATAATGGCGCCAATGTAGTTAAGGCCATGGCGCTGGGTGACTATTTCAGAGTGCCGTGTTTGGTGCACTGTATCAACCTGGTAGTTCAAAAAATCTTGAGTGATAAAGACAGTCCAGCGTGCGAGGTAATGGCTACCTGCCGAAAAATGTGCAACCATTTCAGCCATTCTTTTAAGGCCCGGAAGCATCTGAGGAGCCTGCTACATCAACATCGAATGCCAGTGAAAGCACTCATCCAGGAGGTGTCAACACGTTGGAACTCAACCTTCTACATGCTTGAGCGTCTGTATGAGCAGTATACGGTACTCGATCACTATTTCTTAAAACAGGGTACAGCTCAGAAGGACCTGAGGATGGATGCGGCGCAATGGGACATAGTTAAAAGCATGACAGAAATGCTTCGTCCTTTTGAGGTCTTCACGCGTGCAGTCAGCAAGGAGGACTGTAATTTGGGAAAAGCTATCCCATTGTTGTGCATGCTGGAGTACCAACTGAAGGCGGTGTCTTCTGAGTTAGAAAAAGATGAAAAAAACAAAGACCCTTTTGTTTTGTCGGAGAAATTATTAGAGGGCCTACGTGGTGATGAACGTCTTAAAATGATCAACTCAGAACAGCATTACATTTGTGCTACTATTCTGGATCCACGCTACAAAAAGGCGCTGGCAGGCCAAGCATTCTTTCCTTTTGCTGATGAAGATGTTAAAAAGTACAAACTTTGGCTAGCCAGGTCAGCCAAGAGGTTTGAAAAAGAACGGCAGGATATTGAAGGAGAAGGCAGTACATCAGCATCAGCATCAGCAGGCCATCCCCAGTCAAAAGAATCCACTTCTGCACCTGTGGCTGTGTCACAAGTGACCTCTCAGCCGTTAAAGACACCGGCAACCGGATCATCTGCACCACACACAAGAGTAACATTGGCTGCTGAAGAGGATTGGCTATCTTGGCTTGGGTATGGTTCTCGAAAAAAGGTTACAGGCACAGCAAAAAGTAAGCAAAGTGGAGGAACCGTTGAGGACCTTGAGTCGATGGTGCAGGACTATCTGAATGACTCAACAGAGGTCTTTCTTAATGATGAGCCATTGGAGTATTGGCATGGGAAAAAACAATTGTGGCCACAGCTCTCCAACCTAGCTATAAACTACTTGTCTTGCCCACTCGCAAGTGTGTCTTCTGAACGTGTTTTCAGTGCTGCTGGTGGCATTGTAACTCCCAAACGGAGCCGCCTCTCGCCCAAAAATGTGGAGAGGTTAACAATGATAAAGATGAATCAGCACCTCATACCACCTGATTACAAAGTACGAGAAACCACGCCGCATGAAGACGAGGAGGACAGCAACGTAGATGAGGGAATTTGTTCTCTGTTCAGTGACACTGACCGCATCCTGCCTGAATTTGCAGAGTATGATGACGAACTCTTATTCTTATTCCCTGACACCGAGCCCTGAAAATGAGACAATGAATCAATAACTTTCTTTTTCGTCCTTATTCACTTTTATTCCTGTGTGTCTGTCTTTCTTTGTTTTGCACAGTTAATTTAATTCAAACTTTAATCACCTAATCAAAAAAACAAGCCCATCAGCAGAACTGTCTTCACTTGTTTGCTTATTGATTTGAAGGTGCCGCAGTCTACATTCCTCAGGTTCACAAGTTCAGAAGAACATGCTCCTCTATCCTCCTCCTCCAGACTCCTATTTCCCTCAAAGCAGAGGGCTGGATTACGCCCAATGAAGAAACACTCAGCACTTGTGGGGGTGTTCTACTTCTTTGCGGGTGAGTTGAGGGCTCTGGGGCCATTGCTGTGAAGCTCTAATAACGGATAAAAGTGGTTTGGACCAAATATGAGGCGGAAATTTCTTGCCGTTTTTGCTGACTTGCTTGCCTTTGAGGTGCTCTTTGGCGGGGTTCCGGGTGTTTGTGGGTGAGTTTTGGGGTCTGGGAGCACTGCTGCAACAGTCTAATCTTGATTGCATTTGCTTTTCAGGAAATCTGTGGTGGAAAACAGGAGTTATGATGATGACCTAGCTGCACAGCGCGTTTGGACCGAAGGCCGAGCGATATTGTAAGTATGAGATTTTGCTTTTTGGCTGTTTGGGGGTGTTGTCGTTGTCGTGCTTTTGTGCGGGTGGGTTGGCGGGTCTTGGGGCATTCCTGGGAAGGTCTAATACCGGCTATAAGTGGTTTGGACAAAATCCATGCAGAATTGTTTTTTGCTATTTCTGACATCTTGCTCAATGTAGCGTTTTCGGGGGCCTGTTTGGGGGGCTTCCTGGTGTTTGTGGGTGGGTTTCGGGGTCTCTGTTGGAGCACTGCTGCGACAGTCTAATCTTGATTGCATTTACTTTTCGGGAAATCCGTGGTGGAAAACAGGAGTTATGATGATGACCTAGCTGCACAGCGCGTTTGGACCGAAGGCCGAGCGATATTGTAAGTATGAGATTTTGCTTTTTGGCTGTTTGGGGGTGTTGTCGTTGTCGTGCTTTTGTGCGGGTGGGTTGGCGGGTCTTGGGGCATTCCTGGGAAGGTCTAATACCGGATAGAAGTGGTTTGGACAAAATCCATGAAGAATTTTTTTTTGCTATTCCTGACATCTTGCTCAATGTAGCGTTTTCGGGGGCCTGTTTGGGGGGCTTCCTGGTGTTTGTGGGTGTGTTTCGGGGTCTCTGTCGGAGCACTGCTGCGACAGTCTAATCTTGATTGCATTTGCTTTTCAGGAAATCCGTGGTGGAAAACAGGAGTTATGATTATGATGACCTAGCTGCACAGCGCGTTTGGACCGAAGGCCGAGAGATATTGTAAGTATGAGATTTTGCTTTTTGGCTGTTTGGGGGTGTTATCGTGCTTTTTTGCGGGTGGGTTGGCGGGTCTTGGGGCATTCCTGGGAAGGTCTAATTTTGTTCTAAAACACAGTTTACAGTACACCTAGCTTGAGGGGAAAGATCCGCTAAATTAATTTGGCCATACTTATTTATCCTTCAAAAGGTGACTCAGACAGACTACGCACTTTCCAAAATATTGTACTGTCTATTACGAAAATCAAAGTGTGACTAATTGGACAACACAGCGTACATACCTTATATTTATTTATCAGTGGTATTGTAATAGCACTTACTGTTTTCCATTCAATAATTACAGGCCGGGTTTCAGTCTGTGCAATGGGGGAAAAAGATGGAGTCAGGCTTCACATTAACGAGTCGCAATTCAACATCCGCCAGGCAGGCAGTGGACAGGGTGTCTTCTGTCAGTGGTCACCAACATTGATGGACGAAGCGTCAGCTGGAATGGAGGAGTGCCGCTAATAAGAGGAATTTTTGCTGCATGCAACTTACTTACCAAATTCAACAGGACAACTCCAACAACAACATACAGATACAGTATCCATTGTTTTCTTCTATGAGTGTGACTGCATTTCTTGGATCTCTCTCTGCTTCTAAATTGATCCCTACAGCCATTCTATAGGTTTTACTTCGGCTAATTTTTAAACCTAATGTAATATAAGAAGTGTTTCTCTGAGTGCAGAGATAGGCTAGTGAAAACGCTGCAGCCCTGTACTGTCGCATTCTAGTACTACTTACTTTTCAGTAACAATGCATGCAGTAGGGCATGCACTTCCTTTATGTCACTTAAAAGATTTGTGGTTAGCTTTGTACCCAAAGATTTCTTTATCTTCAATTATTGTTTGTCCATGCTGTGCTTTTTTTTTCTTCTCTCAACAAAACCTACCCAAAAAGAACCCCCCATTCCCATCCATTTTCTAAACCCTAACCCTCTTCCCCCGGGCTGTGTGGTTTTGCTTGATGTGTGACTAAATGACATCAATAATTCCACACACTTGCTGGGGAGGATAAGGTCATAGCAACAGGCTGGTGAAGGAATCCGAGGATATATTCTAGACTTACTCAGCTTCAGTACTATTTCTTGTAGTAGTAGGAGCCAATGTCAAATAAATTCAACGCAAGTACTAGTTATACTTGCAATACTTTACCATTTGTTAGGCTACATTGTGGCACTGTTCTAGTGTACTGTCACCTGCTATATTCTCTATCGTACGTAACCGTTGTAATGCTACAGTAAGGACAAACTAGGTTTCATTTTCTTTTTTTCCATAGGCATGCAACTGCCACTGTGTCACACCACTAGTACCACCGCAATGAGGACATTTCATCCGCCCAGGATTGCCAACCTTAATCCCCATTTCCCGTGGAGCCAGCCCTGGGCCTAGCCCTACTTTCAAACACAAATTCCAGGTAAGATAAGCGTTTGGTGGGAGGTAGTATAATGGAGTATTAGGACTAGACGAGAGATTGACGGTAGTACTACTAAAGTCCTAGGACTCTTCAGGAAAACAAACTTACTGTTAAACCCCCACCCACCAGACTCAAAAGCAGTAAAAAACAGGTATGGTCAGATGAAGTTAAAAAAAGTATATTTATGTAGCCCATACAAAATAATCTCCCTCAAGACCCTCCCTAACCCCAACGATTGTCTTTCAAAAGTCCCAAAAAGAACCCAACTCCCAAATCCCACCCCCCAAAAGTCTCTAAAAAAAGGGCAAGGGACACTACACTACGGGAGGGTGCTGTTGAATTTAGCGGCCAGGGCATCATACTCCTTGCGGAGGGTGGCATGGTCGAAGCGGAGGCCCTCCACCAAGTTCTTGTAGCTAAGGACCTCCTGCTCCAGGTAGGACACTCTGAGTCCTAAGCGGCGCTGGCGTGCCTTGCAACTCCCGTGGGGGGCAGCTGGTGTCTTTGCTGCTTGGCGGTGGTGGTTGGCTTTGGTAGCCCGGCTCCGTACCGCTGGAGCACTGCGCTGGCTGGCAGCCCGTGGGGGCACGGAGGAGGATGCAGCTGTCCCAGTGGAGGATGTTGTGGTTCCACCGGTTGACTGCGTGTCCTCCTCCTCCAGGGCCACCGGCCACCGATATTCGGCGACAGTGGCATCCAGCCTCCGTTGCCGGGCCATTCGAGCCTGCTCCCTCCGTGATGGTCGATTTGATTTGGAAGGAGCAACTATATGAAGAAAGAAAGACATAGTCTGTAACCAATGCTCCTTAACATTAATAACACAAAGTGATTGAGCAGAAAGTTGTGTCACAGTACAAGTAGCAAATTGAAAGCACAGTACATAACTATTGAGGACAGTATCTATCTAACCTCCCACTTCTTCATCCTTGCTCTAACATTAGTGGGAGTTTAAGGAACAAATTCTACGACCACTATGGACTTCCATTACAGTCGACTATGACAGTACACCAGTCTTCTTCTTCTTCTTCTCTCTTGTTTAGGAAAATTGATACATTATCTTATGCAAGCCGGCATAATGCCAGCGCAGTGAACTTGCACCCGAGAAAAACAGACGCACACCATGATGAGTGAGACAGACTTGCGCTACTGTACCTGTCCAGTACATGCAGGTGGTGAAGCTCTTACTTTTCTATTACGGGTGGCACTGAGAATACTCTGTTACAAGGGCTACTGCTTAATTAATTTAGCTTTCACCCTACAGTGCAAATGAGTACTAGAAAAGGAAAATGAAGAAGCTAACTAATTTGATTATCTATCACTTCACATGGGATGTATTTGATGACATATGGGATGACTTTAGGTGCTTTGCTTATTATTGAGTGAACAGTGATACACCCACACATGAATGACGTACTACTACTAAACTAAAGTTATTAAGAGAGGTACGGAGTGTCCACCGTAATAACCGGATATATGCTGTGCTTGCAGTTGCAATACAAACTACTGCTACTATTCATGGTAGTTTTTGGAAAAATTTACAACTTCTTTTCCTTGCCTTCCCTACACTGGAACGGACGTGCGGGTGCGTTGTTACATGCTCTTCAAGGTAACACTTAGTTCATCCAGTGACCATCTACTCTCTCTAGATACACATATGCTATCTAAGAGTCAGATAATACCATGCTTCAGGCATCCATTCGTTCAAAGTATATGCACACATACAGTTTCTGTTTCACCCACCCAGGCTGTTCTCCTTCCACCCATCCTTGCTTCATCATTGACCCAGCCATGCACCATACCATATTCTTTCCTTCCCAGCCACCTCGGGGACCAAGCAAACACATATCATTCTTCTTTGTCAGCCATCATAAAATTTCTCGTTCTTCCACACTTACTTACACCCTTCTTTCGCTTTTCGTTCATCACTTCCATCCAGTTCATCTAAGATCTTATTGGGATTCTTCTCACCAAAAACTTCACAGCTAAGTCGAAGTACATTTAGAGGAGGCTACTACCTGGTTGATTTATAATACACCCGTGCAGAAAGCACACTATGCAGTCTTCAATCTCAATAAGTAAGGAATATATAGCTTACCTCTTCCCGCCACCACCGTGTGAACCCTCACAGGAACGTCCGGCACTTGCACCGCATCCTCCCCAGAGTCCTCGTCCAACACCACCACCTCCGCGCTGGCCCCGCCACCAGATGTTACACCTACAAAGTACATTTAAGAATGTTAGAATACACCACTCACTAGTATATAATATTTGGTCTAGGAGGAATAAAGAAATGTTAAAAAAACGAAAGACAATGTAATAATTTGTAACTGTCTACTCTAAAGTAAAAATGTCCCTTTTTCCAGGGAAGGCTGTTGTCTTGCTGCACTTTTTGGCACAACTGATGAATGCTTGCTTTAGTTGCTTTTTATTTTTAACACACACCACTTTTTCTCCTAACAGAAGCTTGACTTCTAAGAACACGATCAGGGTCAAGCTCAAGTTCAAACCAGGTGAGAGCTCAGCTCGACCACAAGAAATGTGTCCAATTAATCGTTAGCACTAAGCACTTTTCCATTTTCAGTTAAACGTTTACTTTTATGACAAAGATGATTTTCATAAATGTGTTTACTTTTAATAAAGCGTTTAAACTTAAATAGACTCTGTGGTTTTTGGTCCTCCAGACTACAGTGGATGAGCTAAATGTTTTGGAATTTTTGCAAGCATGAGTGCCTCTGACACTTCTTGACTCTGACTCCGTACTCTTGTCCTGCGTTGGATAATCTAATCATCATTGGGGATCAATCATCGGTGACTTTGGGAGCTAAATGACTCTGCCACACTATCTAGTCAGTAAGGAGATTGGGGGTTCTTCAAAGTCTGATATCACTGAGGTATGTGGAAAGAAAGTCTACCTGCGCCTATTTTAATTGATAAACAATGCACTATTTAGTGTTCATAGTTCCGTTTGTGCAGATTTGTCCCTGCAACAGTAGTAGAATGGATTGTCCTCCTATCCAAACCAAAAGTAAAGTAGTATGTTATTCTTTCTTGGTGGTCATTCACCTTTTTATTGTTGGCAATTGTCAAAGCATAAACATTTACAAGACTTGAAAAGACATTATGGACAATCCCAGAGGACTGCACTCAGTGCATAGAGCTATTGCTGACTAGAATGGGAGTCCAATGGAATTGCCAAATGGGCAATCTTAGTTAGCTACACAGACAGACTAATAGGAATAATCTAGTAATACCACAGGGAGTCATAGTCGAGGCAGGATAAGATTTTAGATCCAGTCTACAAGAAGATCAAAGACGATTTAGAAAAAATCGAATGAGGAACGCTAGGAAAAAATAGGTACTCTATATTAAAATTAAAACTTACTGGGGCCAGCAAAGGAGCCCTCGCCTGCCCGATCCTGGCCTGCATCTTCCTGAACAGCACCCTCCTCCTCCTCCTCTGTCCTCTTGCCCCTAGGAGAAGCTGATGTACAACATGAAAGAAAGAAAGACCAGAAAACATGGATGATATTTGTCAACCAAATCAAACATTTCAAAAGAACAATAACAAAATATTGTGGCGAAATAGCAAATAGATAGACAACTATTCCACGGGATATATTGACCAATCTCATGTGGTATACTACTACGTTATTCGTATTGTCTGATTTGCGGACCGTTGACTTTGAAAGTTCCTATGTAACTCACTAAACAGACTACTAAAAAGGTTTGCCTAGGCCTGGCAGGCAGCAGTCCGTCAGGAGGCCATCAGGGGGCGTTCCGGCGCAAGGGAGGGCGTTCCTGCACAGGAACGAATCCTAAAAGTGGCTGAGGGAAATCTACAAGATGTCAATCAGTCACTTTTAGGACAATGATGCGTGACTGAAACCCTGCGCCTGCTTGAAGCCGACGTACGGCTTGATGCAGCATTGGGGAGATAGGGCACCCCAGAGCATTGCTGGAGCTGCGCCATCGTTGGCACGTAACTCCAGCAATGCGCCACCTTTACGGCACAGATGCGTAAGGCTTCTGTGACGTTTTGGGCCCATGGGTGGTGGTGGTGGCATGGCGCACAATTACTGCCGTATCCCTGCTACTTTGCAGGGATGCGCCGGTAATTGAAAATATGACCCTTAGTGTCTAGCATTACGCAGTTCTTTACACTACACTCATACATAATTTAGCAGGCCAATGAAATGAACACAAAATACAAAAGAAATAAGCATAGTAGCAAGGCTACTGAGAAGGAGAGCAGTGCACCTGAAATGCATAGAAGATTTTGAAATATAATTTACCTACAATGTAATCGGCAGCATTATTGCTCTTGGTAAAGAACAAAGATTTGCAAATAACAGAGCCGGATAAAACAGAGTAGTGATGAAATAGCTAGAAATAGCTACTACTATTCACCAAGCCCGGGGACCTCTACGCCGAGCACGTCCAGCAAGTCGCGTTCATGGTCCATGACATCCGTCCAGCGGTGGGTGGCCTGGTTATAAGTGCGCCGGACCCCAGAGAGTTTAAACATGGCCCGGCACACCTTCTCCCACCGCTTCCGGCGCTCCCGGATGCCGTAGCCGGTTGCGATCTTGCCGCCTCCCAGGATGGTCTTGGGGAGGCGGCGCTGGACGTGGAATATTAGTGCGGCCACCTCCTCCGCACTAAAAATCTCCCGGGCTGTCACTGTCTCCCCCCTCAAACGCCCGCACGGGAGCCGGGCACGGGGTGCGGGACCCTTCCCCTTCTCAGGATGCTTCCCGGCTCCCTTTACCATGGTCTGGGCAGAAATGAAGTTAAATAATAAAGAAGAAATAGAATAGGGAAGAAGAAAAGAAAAGAGTTTAAAAAAGTAGTTTAAAATTAACAAAAAGTAGCAGAAAACACAAAAATATAGAGCTAGAAAAATAGAGGGATAGATAATAAGTAAAATAGCTCAAAAAAACTTCAAACAAGCAAAGGATGGCAGAGATTCAGAGAGGATACAAAAAGCATGCCCAGAACCATAGCAATGAATGAGAAACAAGATGGCCGCGCCCGTTGACGACCGCGTGGGTAAGTTCGCGCGAGATTTTCCTCGCGATCACGCGCGAAATTGTACTAGCGAGCCGCACACTTTGCGAGATTACACATAGCGGGCGGAAACGGAATTACGTCACGCAAACAAGATGGCCGCGCCCGTGTACGACCGTAGGGGTAACTTCGCAAACGTATTGCTACAAGCGCCTTGCGAACACGCACAAAATCACGCGAACATACACGCCGCAAAAAAAAATAGTGTATTCGCACGAATTCGCGGCTTCCGAAATCGATCTCGCACGGATTCGCGCCCCGCAAATCGCGCGAAATTGCAGAAAAACGATTTTTGCAAGACTGAAAGCAATCAGCAGGTGCAAAAGTTCAAACTTAACATTAGTAACCATTCACTCTAGTGCTTCCTGAGTGGCCCCTCCAGAGTTCAGTTGCCTATTTGCAACTATTCTATGACCCTGCTATGACCCAAACAGCAGGCTCATAGAATAGCTACAAGTAGAACATAAAGGTCATGTGAAAAAAAATTGCACTGCAACAGAAAGCAAATTACAGATAAGGAAGGAAGCAGGTGCCAGCCAGACTGGAAGTTTCAAAATTACTGACACATTAATCAACCCCAAATTAATTCATGGCAGTTGAAGAAGGGCAGGTGTGCTTGCTTTCACTGCAACAGAAAGCAAATTACAGATAAGGAAGGAAGCAGGTGCCAGCCAGACTGGAAGTTTCAAAATCACTGACACATTAATCAACCCCAAATTAATTCATGGCAGTTGAAGCATGGCAGGTGTCCTTGCTTTTTTTCACCCCCATAATCTACAGTGATAAACAAACCTAATGGGTGGCAGTGAGGATGTACCAGAGGGTGGCATGGGTGTACCAGAGGGTGGCAGTGGTGAAACAGAGGGTGCTGTGAACCTGTGATGATAAACCAGACGTAGAAACAACATAGTCGCGGCCGTTGCGAGCCGACAAGTAAGTTTGCAATTGCGAACTGGTCCACAAATCCTCGCGAACGCTCGCGAACACAAAAAACACAAAAATCCGCAAATCCGCGAGAGTTCGCGGATTTTGCGGATTGCGAATCTGTAAATACGCAAATTCGCATACGCGAGATCCGCTAGATCCGCCCATGCTTAGCTCCTTCCCTCTTATACCCCTAGGTCAGGTGACCCTCCTGAAAGGCGGCAAAGCATAATTCCTCCCTGGGCTGGAAGGTTCCAGGAGCTTCTACATGTCTGTCTATGGGACAAAAATGAAGTACCGGGTTATTTAGAACCCAGCGGTGCCAGGAGACACACCCGAAGACTTCGGATTCTCCTGTCTCAGACTACAGAAACACAGAAACTTCTTGGTGACGTCAAAGATCAGATTTATTGGCTGCAGCCAGTAACAGGTATCCTAGAAGTACAACACGGTGTATGTTCTCAGGAGACTGCTCAACTTTGCAAAGCTAGTCATCCCTTTTTATACCAAATATTATACTTCAGGCAAACATTCCTTATTTTACAGTTGGCCATTCACATGTTTTCACGACAAAAAACGCAGAATCATGATGACAAGCCCAGTTTTCAGTTTGTCCAGCCCACAATCAATTTTTGCTGAAACACAACATTCTTCATCAGACAAGTCGATCGAACCCACCATAAAAACGGGCACATCCCCATCGTAAACGGACCATAAAGAAAGGAGCAGAGACGGGTGTGAGCAAGATAAGACATAGCTGTGCGTAATAAAAGGTTTGATGGTGTCTTGTGTCTTGATCAGCAATCTTGATCAGCTACTGGGAAAGGAGCTGGCTTAACAAGTTTGGCTTCAGGCAAGAGGGTCGCTTGCTCAGGTCATTCAGAAGTCAGCTAAAGTGCACGTGTGCTTGGAGACTCGTTCGGCCACTGTCATCGGCCTATGTGAGGGCAACCACAAAATGGCTGCCGTACACAAAATGGAACCCGAGGGTTCAGAACGGAAACTCTGTTTTCACGGTGATCTCGTCACTCGAATATGACGAAAATACTTGTACACCTTACACTCGCCATTTTCGGTCTGATGCTACCAAAATCGTCATGATACGACGACTTTTATGGAACGGGTTCAGAATTTCAGTACCTCAGACCCTCCTTTTGCCCTTACATAGGCAATAACCTAAACCCATGTTAGTCTGAGTCCAGGTCTATACTCATCAGGTCATCATGATGTTGCTGTAGCTTCATCCTATTACTTAGCACGTCTCTTGATACAGGTTTCCTTACACACGAGGTAGCACAGAGGCCACATATAGCAGGAGCACACTGTACGCACAGACAGAACAGGAAAAGAATGGCTAAGATCATCCCAATGACCATCAGAATCCTCCATCCCCACGTGGATAACAGTTCCCAGAACCATCCCATCAACGACCAATCTCCTTTATCCACATGTATAGATTTGGAGATCTTATGCAGTCTGGAAACGGCCTGGTACACTTTCGGAGCATTATCTGGAATGAAAACACAGCAACTTGATTGGATCACTTTACATACCCCACCTCGATCTGCAAGTATGACATCTAACGCAACTCTGTTCTGAAGAGTCATAAGACGATCCGACTGGAGCTCAGTAGTCAAGTTACTAAGGGCACCGGCAGTTTCAACTACGGTGGCCTCAACCACCCTCGTCAATTGCCGTATGTTCTTGCTGCTAACCATAGGTCCCCAAAACGGCAGAAAACCCTTCAAGAAATCACTCAATTCTTGTCCTGCAGTATCTTCCTTACTGAAGACACCTCTAACTACCCTTGTCTTGTGGTAATCTGCCGCAGCTGTGTAGGTGGGAGGCAACAGGAACGAGACAAAACATGTGCCCGAGAAATCAGGGGGCAACCATGTGTATGCTCTGTCATAACAGATGAAATAGGTACCCTTAGCTGCTAGGAATGATGGGGAAGTCTGAGACGCAAAAACATACGCCTCAGTGCAGATACTCTTCCCTAACTGAGCTCTTGGATTCTTGCCATTACCTTGCAGACATAGGTGACCCTGATGGGGTACAATCCAAATCGGAGAGGATCTTTTTGCTCACTGGTTCTCGCTCAGACTCGCTCCATATTCAGTCACGTTCCATCCAATATACGCTAGTGTCTCATCTTTCGGGATAGCCTCATAGGAACTAGCTCCCTTTATCATGTCGACTATTCCCTTGACTAGAGCGCTATTCTTTGGGTTGTCTTTCACAGAACGTAGGGGGTGGACTTCACGAGCATAGATGAACATCGTTCGGTATGCCCACACAGAACCATTATAGCTGAATGGCAGGACTAGGTAAGGAATACCTTTATCAGTAGTATGAGGCATAAGACCACACACCCAACAGTTAGTCGTGTTCACTGCTAGTTGGTGTTGGTGTAGAAGCTGAACGAAGGAGTTATTGATAAACTCTAATCTTCTAACGGACTCATGTTCAGGTAGAGGGTGAAAAGAATGCAAGGAAACAGTAGAAGGAGGTATGGGCTGTGTAGTGGGTACAAACGTCACTCGAAAAGAGAATAAAACATATCCCATTAAAAACATCATTATGCTAAGCAACAGGAAAATGCATAATATCAGAAAACGTTTTCTAGTCATTATTGTACACAGTTTGGCTCTAAAATTCATCTCTTTGGCTGGTCTCTCCATCTCAAAAATCTCCATCCTCTAACCTTGCTGCTCGCGGAGGTAGGGTGTTCCGTGCTAAGGAATGCGCCTGTCAGTCCAGGGAACTCCCACGGACCAACCAGAACCGTTGACCTTGTGTCTTCGGCTTGCACTCCAAAGACTTTGACGCCGCGACCCTATAGCTGAACCCAGATGGCGGTTCGAAAAACAAAAATCGGTCAAAACAGTTTCTCAGATGGGAGAGCTGAACTTTAAAAAAAGCAGTAAAAAGAATTTTTTTTATTTGTCCATGATTCTTGGTCTCAAATTATAACGGCTTTTTCCAGATAACGTCTGGTCTTGGAATAGGAGTTTAGGCCCGGTAGTGTCCACTCGAACTGACGGTGGCACGGCTTCTTGCAAAAGGTCGTCACCTTCACGCTCAGAACTTGTCCCAATTAAACGTGCATCGCTGAAAGGCAGAAAACGAGGCACAGTCTCAGTTTCAGAATCTGCAAAACCCTCCTGGACCCACCGGTCGTACGGCAGAGGCAAAGGGACCCTCTTACAGTGTACACCGTGGATCCAGTTCTTTTTTCCTTGCACTCGCACTGCAGATCTCGTGGACAAAAGTACCAAGTATGGGCCGATCCAGCGGGGCTGATCGTTCTTTGTCCGCTGGAAGTTTTTGATTAATATCCACGATCCAGGATCGATGACATGTCCTGGATCTTCAGAAGCCTGAGGCAAAGTATCGTGAACCTGTTGGTGTAAAACACTCAATTTAGCCGTCAAATCATACAAGTAATCAAGCAGTATAGGGTATTCAATTTCGCTGAATTTCGTCGGCCTCGGCACTCCCCATATGTTGGCCGGGCGACCAAACACAATTTCGTAAGGACTAAGTCCTACTCGGGAATGTACAGTCATCCTAGTTGACAAAAGTGCTAATGGCAAAGCATCAGGCCATTTAAGGCCAGAGCTTTGCTTGTATCTTGGCCAGTTTTAGTTTAAGAGTGCCATTATAGCACTCTACTAGTCCAGCTGATTGGGGGTGATTTGCAGCATGGAACTTCTGGCGGATTCCTAGCCCTTCACACACTCTCTTCATCACTCGACCCACAAATTCACTCCCATTATCACTCCAAACCATTCTCGGCAAACCAAACCTAGGGAAGAACTCTTTGAGAAGGGCTTTCGCTGTGGAAAAGGCAGTATTATCTTTTAGGGGATATGCTTCTACCCATCTCAAAAAGGCACAAACAACAATGAGTACGTATTTCAAGTTGTTGCACCTCTCCATGTGGATGAAATCTAGCTGCAAAACCTCGAACGGATACGTTGGAGGCGCAAAATGACCAGCTGGAGTTGGAGTTCCCTTACCAGGATTGTATTTCAGACAAACCATACAATTTTTAACCACATTCTCTGCACACTTAGGAATTCCAGCATTTTGCCATACTGGAGCCAATAACTTACAGATCCCTTTCACACTGATGTGAGCCATTCCATGCGCCATCGTAACCACTGCAAGCACGTACGCATCGGGTAACAACCATCGCTGATGCTCTGACAACTCAACCCAACAACCATTCGCATCCAATTTACCCGTACTCTCTCTCCACACACTCAATTCTTTCTCTGTAGCTTCAGCTTGAATAGACTTCACACTCTCTATCGTATCTTCACACATTCCAACGTCACCAATCCATCTTGCAGGGCTCGCAACATACATTCGACCCATCACATCTCTTGCTGTTTCTTTTGCAACTTCATCAGCAAACGCATTACCCCGACCAACATCATCAGTAACCTTCTTATGTGCACTGCATTTCACAATCGCGACTTGCAACAGCAAAGTAAGTGACTCAAGGAGCTCATTTACCAACTGACCATGCTGTATCTTGGTTCCATGCGAAGTCAGAAACCCACGCTCTTTCCACAATCGTCCAAAACTATGAGCCACACCAAACGCATACTGGCTGTCAGTATATATGGTCACTTTCATTCCTTTTGATAATACACACGCTCTCGTAAGTGCAATCAATTCTGCTGCTTGAGCTGAATTATGTGGGATACGTGCAGCTTCAACAATCGTGTGCAAAGTCGTCACAGCATATGCCGCAGTCGTATCACCATTCGGAAGCTTGAAGCACGAACCATCCACCCATAAGGTACCATCGCACTTCACAAGAGGAGTGTCCCTAAGATCTACTCCCCCTTTAGTTTCTTCCTCTGTCCTGAGAAAACAATCATGCTGTTCAGAAACATCTGTCTTTGTTACAATCGGCAACAACGTAGCTGGATTCAACGTGTTGCATCTTTTTATGTGCACATGACTCGCTAAAAGTGTCAACTCATAACCTGACAACCGAGCACTAGTTAAGTGCTGTGTCTTGGTCCTGTTTAGCAAAGTGTCCATTGCATGTGGAACCATTACGATCAACGTATTGTTTATCACCAAACCAGCAGACTGCCGAATAGAAACAGCTGCTGCCGCTGTAGCTCTCAAACAACTCGGCAACGCTCTAGCTACCGGATCCAAAGTCGACGAGAAATACGCACATGGACGCTGCTTGTCCCCAAAAGATTGTGTCAATACTGACAATGCACATCCTTCTTTCTCATAGACATACAGTGTAAAGGGCTTACTGTAGTCGGGGGTACCCAACACAGGAGCCAAACACAATGCATCGCGCAATTCCGAAAAACTTTTCTGACAATCATCAGACCATGGGAGAGGATTTGGTGTATCTTTACAAGTTAATGCCACCAAAGGTTTGGCCAGTAGGGACAAATTCGGTATCCATTGTCTGCAATATGACGTGATACCAAAGAAAGCACGCACTTCTCTCTGTGTAACTGGCACACTAATTTTTGCAATTGCTTGAATTCGTTCTGGGGTCAATCTTCTTCCCTCCTTCGATAAGAAATGACCTAAGTAGGTCACTTCTTGTCGACAATACTGTAATTTCGAAAGAGACACTTTATGATGCAAATTAGACAAATGACGTAACAACGACAAGGTGGCTTCTTTACAAATCTCCTCAGTATCTGCAGCGATTAACAAATCGTCGACGTACTGAATAAGAGCAGCACCATCAGGTTAAACAATCGTATCAAGTTGTGTTTTCAAAGCCTGACTATAGATTGATGGACTCTCACAATAGCCTTGAGGAGCGCGCTTGAACCGGAAGCTTCGACCTCCTAGAGAAAATCCAAAAATATCCCTACTCTCCTCGGCAATTGGGATGCTGAAGAAGGCGTTTTTCAAATCAATCACTGAAAACCAAGTGGCGGAAGCTGGAATCATAGTTAATAAGGCAGTGATATCAGGAACAACAGGAAATTGTGGCACAACGATTTTATTCACCTCTCTAAGATCGATCACAAACCTGTAAACGGGTGGCTGAGAAGAGTCAGTGCGTTTTAAGACAGGCAAAACAGGGCTATTGCAAACATTACCTCTCGTTTCTTCAATTACATCTTTCTCAATCAGGTCATGAATGATCGCTAGCAGTACCCTTTCACCTTCACTAGAGATCCTATATTGGGGAATACGTGGCATTTTTACATTTGCTTTCAACGTCACAACATATAGCGGTATTTCCAAAAGACCCACGTCATTAGGACCAGTAGCCCACAGAATATCAGGAAGAGATGACAATTCTGCCGGAAGTTTATCCTTCGACAAATACATCGGGGAGACCACTTTCTTACCCAATGTGAGTTGTACTCCCGAAGGAGAACATTACAATGTCGCATACAGTCTTTTCAACAGATCCAATCCTAACAAGTTCTCACCACAACCTGTTGTCAGAATAAGGGGTGCTTCGAATTCACAAGTTCCAACAGAAAGAGACATAGGACTAGATATCGGGTTCCTAACCGGGGCGCCAGAAAAACCTACTGAAACATTCGTCTCGCCAGACAAAGGTGCGACAGGGAGTTTAGAGTGCATAATAGAACTCTTCGTAGCACCAGTATCCAACAGAAAAGGCTCAGACACACCTGATGTAATCACTTCAACATAAAGTCCACTCTGATCTACTGGAACTGAAACAACTCCCTCTCTTTGTCTATGGCTGTCCTAGCAATCATCACCTTCCATATTCTCACCTTCTGCATAGTAGTCATCAGCATAGTACTGAGTCGTCCTACCAGACGCGTTATTCTGCTGATCAAAACTATTCATTGAATTTTGAGGAGGAAATGGACGCGCGTTCTGGGGGAAACCTCCACGTCCTCTACCTCTAGGAGCTTGTGGAACGCCCCGACCTCTCACACCAAAAACACCATTCGTGCGCTGTAACAAAACAGGGCAGCTACTCTTAAAATGACCCTCTTCTTTGCAATATGCACACTGATTAGGGCCTACAGGGAAACGCTGTTGAGGATACTCGAACCGTTGCGAGTTCCTCTGAAGCCGCTGAGGTGGCTGATAATCACGCTGGCTACTACGAGGCGGATACGCCTGCTGTAAAAGCACCTTTGTCTTCAACTCTTTAGTCTTCTTCTCTGCTCTTTCCTTCTCATCCTTATCTCTATTTTCATAATACTGTGCAGTAGCCAATATCTGTGCTGATGAGGAAACGGCCCAAGAACTCTCTGAATCCTTCAACTTCTCACACAACTCGGGAAGCAAGTTGTGCACAAATTTATCAACAAACAACCGTTGGCCACCTTCGGTGCTCATGTCTTGACCACTATGGGCAATAAATGTCGCTTCAAACCTGGTAAAGAAATCAGACACATTTTCATCCTTTTTCTGCTTGCAGGCAGACAATTTATCCCAATTTACTCGCATAGCCGGCATTAAAGTCTTCATATAAGTAACGATCTTACCAGGGAGTTCTGCTACTAAAGGCTCAGGTTTAGAACCACCAACTTGTAGCGCATCTGCAACAGCAATATTAACCCAAGTATCACCTAGCTCTTGCGCATGATCCGTATGACGAATCAAACCCCACAAATGCTGTGGGACCACATTTCCAAACAACATGTCTATATCAGCTAAATTCATAACACATGAGTCTGCAGTCTGTGATAATTCCTTATGATAACCTGCAGGATTTTTACGGGGGTCAGGTAAGGTCTGTTTAAGAGCCAAGGCTTCAGCTCGCTTCCATGGAACATGTACCCAAACACGCTGAAAATGAGGCTGAACAGGTGGATTAGCGGTTAGATCCCCTTCTTTCCAAACTGGGGGAACTTCTCTCATTGGATATTTTCGCACCTTTCTCCTAACGGAAGGATCATGCTCAAACAACGACTGAGAAGGGTATTCACTTCTAAACGACAACAATGTCGCAACTGCTTTCTCAACATTGGAACCCACTATAGTTCCCTTCGCAAACTCGGACTGTACACGGGACAACTCAGGCGGAGTCTGTCCCAAATCACCATCTTCCCATTCCTCACGAAGGAAAGTACACATCTTATCAAAAACATTGCTCTGCTTTGGTGCTTCCCATTGACGGAAGACATGCATGACAGAATCTATGTCATATCTTAAAGGGCGAGTAACCCATTTATGCACCATATGACCCAATACCTCCTGCTCTCTAGAATCAGGCAGTTGACTATGCAACTGTTTACGCTCTGAAACAGGGGTCATACTTAATGACCCAAAGAAAGGAGATAAAAGACTGGTAACAGTATCAGTCATTCTCTGTCGAACAGAAGGAGAAGTCGACAGAACAGGAGATAAAGCAGATTGAGAAAAGGTTAATGTAGGAGCAGGAACAGAAGAAACAGCGAGGACAGGCGAAAAAGTCATAGGAACTAAAGGCGGAGCAGGTATCAAAGTCGGTGGCAGGCCATGAGGAGGCTGCACCAAAGGAGTAGGAGCCAACTGAAGAGGAGCTGGCGGCTGTGGAATAACAGGAGGCATAACAACCGGAGGTTGCACAACTAAATGTTGCGGAGGTGCTGTAGCACTCTGCATATAAGGAGGTGGCGAACTCAATAACTGTGACATTAAAGGATTTTTCTCAAGTTCCTTCGCTGCATCTTGCTGAAGAAGCGGCAAAGCTGGATAACACTTATCAATCACCAGTTTACGTTGCCTATGCAACTGCTCACTCGCTTGTTCCTCTTCGTTATCTTTAAATTGTATAGCAGCCTGCATTACCGAAATACCGTTTTCTCTTTCATTCCTCTTCGCTAATTTAATTTCTCTCTGTTTGGCTTCCTTTCGCCATAGGCGGAAAGAGTCAAACATCGCCGGCCGGGCTTTCTTCTTGAAGAGTCTAACTTCTAGATTATCTAAAATCTCGGTGTCAAAACTACCATATCGGGGCCATTGTAGGACACCGTCCTTTTTTGTGTAACGAATCCACACTTCGTTATATGTGATGGGCCCACGCCATGCTTCACATAGAGTTCATAGGTTGGAGTTCCAATTGGAGGAACCAGACACGAGTCCTCCAATCGGGAATCCCTATTTCGACCACAACAAAACAAATTTCCAAGTCTGCTAAGACCAGGCATCTTCGCTTTCTAGTCTAGCTTCAAACTTCAAGGGAATATCAAGAAACGATAGTCTTGTGAATACACGAGTCCCTCGGCTTTGGTACTTGCAAGTTCCAAATCAAAGATCCCAAGGGGATACCCAAAACTAAGGACTGGGAGACGCTCCACTCATACTTAACTGAGGTATCGATGACGTCACCAGAAGACCCGTCTATCGTCTCGCTCTCTAAATCATCAAAGGGTCCAAGACAGGGCGATAGTCAGGGCAGCAGTCCTTCATAGCCGTCGGAAAGCGGGGAACCTCGCAGCAAAGACTTTCGGACCACGACGACATACAGGGGTCGATGAAGTGGTTGGCCTTCCTCCAGAATTTTCACACGAAGCTCCTCACGAACCTCAGGCTTGGACCGGTACCGCTGAAATCGCCCCACATTGGGCGCCAAATGAAGTACCGGGTTATTTAGAACCCAGCGGTGCCAGGGGACACACCCGAAGACTTCGGATTCTCCTGTCTCAGACTACAGTAACACAGAAACTTCTTGGTGACGCGTATGGGAATGCCCGAAGTGCCTCATGAAGCAGAAACATAGAATGACAGCTAGGTAGGATCAGATTTATTGGCTGCAGCCAGTAACAGGTATCCTAGAAGTACAACACGGTGTATGTTCTCAGGAGACTGGTCAACTTTACAAAGCTAGTCATCCCTTTTTATACCAAATATTATGCTTCAGGCAAACATTCCTTATTTTACAGTTGGCCATTCACATGTTTTCACGACAAAAAACGCAGAATCATGATGACAAGCCCAGTTTTCAGTTTGTCCAGCCCACAATCAATTTTTGCTCAAACCCAACATTCTTCATCAGACAAGTCGATCGAACCCACCATAAAAACGGGAACATCCCCATCGTAAACGGACCATAAAGAAAGGAGCAGAGACGGGTGTGAGCAAGATAAGACATAGCCGAGCGTAATAAAAGGTTTGATGGTGTCTTGTGTCTTGATCAGCAATCTTGATCAGCTACTGGGAAAGGAGCTGCCTTAACAAGTTTGGCTTCAGGCAAGAGGGTCGCTTGCTCAGGTAATTCAGAAGTCAGCTAAAGTACACGTGTGCTTGGAGACTCGTTCGGCCACTGTCATCGGCCTATGTGAGGGCAACCACAAAATGGCTGCCGTACACAAAATGGAACCCGAGGGTTCAGAAAGGAAACACTGTTTTCACAGTGATCTCGTCACTCGAATATGACGAAAATACTTGTACACCTTACACTCGCCATTTTCGGTCTGATGCTACCAAAATCGTCATGATACGACGACTTTTATGGAACGGGTTCAGAATTTCAGTACCTCAAAAAGGTGGGACGGCAAAGAGACAGTAACAGTATGTCCCAGCCTGCTCCTAACTACTAGTGAGTGTATGTTCAATGGCAACTCCGCAGTAGCAGGGGCCTGTGGCAGCCATGCTATTGGGAGAGAGCACCTGCACCTCCGCACTGTTCACAGTGGTAAGGTGCCCAGAGGCCTAGGTCCAACAAAAAGATGGTGGCAAAAATGAGGCACAAAGGTAAAAATGGGGTAAGACCACCCTAGGACTGACAGGTCTAACAAATAGTATATATGAAAGCAAGAATACAGATACTACACCGAGTGTCACAGATTGTCATGACCAGCGGTGAAGTGCTATGGGAACTGTGATTCTAAATGCAATGGTGGCAGGGCCAGTGAGTGGAGGGGACTGGGCCAAAGATGTGGCTAAAAAGGTCGATGTATTCTGTAACTATTTTGTTGGTGTTTAGCCGTCAGGTAACTTTATATAAAATAATGGAGACATCTTAAATAAAAAGTAAATGGACGTTAAATAACCGGTGTAAAATTCACTCTTTTATTTCATGAAGCTCTGCCCTCAATTGGTTAATGTGATCACTGCAGATGCCTGTGTGTGTAACCAGGGTCACAGAGCTGAATCCTGGGTGGCGCAGTAGGGAATAACTGCTGTGTACAGTGCCAAAGTGGGGAACCAAAGGCAGACCTGGCCAAAATGCTCAAACCAGCCCACTCCCTTTATCTCTTCACTATGTCTCTTTCCACCCAGTGATATCCTGGTTTCTAGGTGACAGGATGCCACTGGCTCAAGTAGGGATTCTAGAATGATGGGGTAAGAGTGGCAGTTGGAGGCAATAACCGAAAAGGGGAGTTGGTACCTGCTTGCTCTAATAAAGGATGCATCAGGATAGATGATAAATTATCTATGGTGGAGCAGGTGAAGACAGTGTCTGGCACGTGTTTTGGCACAATGAGGATGCTCAGGAAGATCTTTCCCTGGATCCCTTTGTCATAAAGGAAAACCCTTGTTCAGTCACTCCTGGTGAGTCGGCTGGACTATGGTAACTCTCTGCTGGTGGGTGCCAGGGAGGATCTACTATCACAGCTGCAGGTAGTGCAGAACACTGCAGCCCGCCTCACCCTCAACAAGCTGGCATGGACCCCATTGGCCCCTTTGTTGAACCAGCTACATTGTCTCCCGGTGAAGAAAGGAGCTATCTTAAAGATGCTCTGTGTGGTCTTCAAATCATTACAGGGGAAAGGCCCTGTCTATCTCAACAATAAACTCAGGTGGTATCAACCGGCCCGGCAATTAAGATCTAGCAACGCCAATCTTCTGTGTATTCAGAAGATACAGAGGATAAGGAAGGGTGGTAGAGCCTTCTGCTATTTAGCTGCGAGCCACTGGAATAAACTGCCATTAAACATCAGGGCCTGCAGCGAGCTATTAAGCTTTAAGCAACTTCTAAAGACATGGCTGTTCTAGATGGGTGTGCCCATACTTACCTTCTCCTATAGCGACGAGAGATTCCCTTGGGGATGATTAGTTTGCGCTCTACAAATCCACAAAGTAAAGTAAAGTACTTACCTACCTTGTATGTCTTCGGAAGTCTTTACATTTGGCGACAAGGATGGGATTGGTGCTACTCGTGGTGTACTCAAGGCTGCTTCTGATCCAGTGTACTCCTTCCACCAACTTTGTTCGTCTTGGTTTCTGCCCAGTGTGGAGAGCAAACAGAGGAGAAGAGCTGGTGAATGTTGAATGGTTAGCCGGTGTCCTGGGATACTTTAGGCACCGCAACTGATTCATGTTTCATGTTCCCGAAGGATTTGGGGCCAAGCGGTGAGAGTCAGTTGAGACAATGAGGCTGTGTGAGACTAGGGATCATCGTGTGAGGAAGAGCGTAAGTCAGCAAGCCTGTAGTCAGCCATGCAGCAGAGAGGCTTAGGCTGCACGGGGCCTAGGATCATCACAGAAGGAAGCACGTGAGACAACAAACTGTGGCCATCTTAGCAACTAAGCGTTGGGAGTCTGGCATGCGCGTCAATGTGTAAGTTACCTTGACGACCCCAAAGCGTCGCCATGCACGCCACATTACGCAACTGCATTTTGTTTCGCGCTGCATTTTCTATGCCTGTCTTCCTGAAGAGAGGATCCGTCGACTCGTATTTGCGCACTCGGTGATGTGCACACCATTGGATGGTAACTATTCACAGCTTTGTTTATCTACGCGCATTTGGTGATGTGCACAACTTGGCATGGTAATTGATTTTAATTATGTGCACACACACAGTGACACACACACCGGTATCTTGACATGCTCATGAGGTACTTTGTGGTTAGTGGGGCATACACCTTAAGGACAGCAATTCAGTTTCAGAAAAAGTTTACTGTACTGTGTGTTACACTTTTCTCTTTATACTGTTCTTGTTGTGGGGGAGGATTGCAAGGATGAAAAAACAACCACTGGAGGGAGGGTACGAGGGAATATTTAAAGACCCCACAACAGTTACAACCCCCTAAACAGAACATGAAAATACATAAGAGTAACTGTGGGTCTGGGTAAAGAGGAACCCTAATGTAAGTCTCTAATGATGTAGACCCTCACCTAATTGCATCCAAAAAGTCAATGTGGTATGCAACAGGACGTCCGCACAGCGTGTCAGGTTACCATCAGTTAACCAACCTATACCGCCCTTTCCATCATTTGGACCACTACACAGAGTGGAGAGTCCTCGTTGTAACCACTTCACCTGGATCTAATCGTGAAGTGAGTGGGACCTACTATGATGTAGGGTAGGCAGGGTATGGTTACTAGAAACAGAGCATGAAGGAAAAGTGAATAAGAGAAGCTGCTCAGTTAAAATTGGAGAGTGAACGCAAAAAACACTTTATTCTATGTGCGTGCACTTCCAATAGATAAAAACATGATTAGTGCAAAGAGCTGTTCAGTTTTCTCACTTGCACCTATTTTTTGAAACAGTAGCAAAGTTACAACCGGTCCTGATGAAGCAGTAGATACCTTTGGGATCATAAAAAACTGCAGAAACATGTCGACCTATACACCTAACCAGTAGTTATTTGCTGAACCTACTGGCTCTTTGCACTAATCATGTCGGTTGTAACTTTGCTACTGTTTCAAAAAATAGGTGCAAGTGAGAAAACTGAACAGTTTTCTCACTTGCACCTATTTTTTGAAACAGTAGCAAAGTTACAACCATTCCTGATGAAGCAGTAGATACCTTTGGGATCATAAAAAACTGCAGAAACATGTCGACCTATACACCTAACCAGTAGTTATTTGCTGAACCTACTGGCTCTTTGCACTAATCATGTTTTTATCTATTGGAAGTGCACGCACATAGAATAAAGTGTTTTTTACGTTCACTCTCCAATTTTAACTGAGCACTTTCTCTTATCCACTTTTCCTTCATGTACTGTTTCTAGTAACCATAACCTACATCTTAGTAGGTCCCACTCACTTCACGATTAGATCCAGGTGAAGTGGTTACAACGAGGACTCTCCACTCTGTGTAGTGGTCCAAATGATGGACAGGGCGGTATAGGTTGGTTAACTGATGGTAACCTGACACATTGTGCGGACGTCCTGTTGCATACCACATTGACTTTTTGGATGCACTGAGGTGAGGGTCTACATCATTAGAGACTTACATTAGGGTTTCAATTTACCCAGACCCACAGTTACTCTTATGTATTTTCGAGGATTGCAAGGAGTCTACTCCTTTTCATCTACATAACATTGTAAAAGTGTTGCCTTTTGTGTAGTTTTCTCTTCTCTTTCATCTTGAAGTGGTTGTAGGAATTAGTTAGTCATCATTTTAAGCAAACCCATTTATTTATGTGAAATGTCCACTCAGGGTTGTGGTCTTGTACCACCAGTATCCTTTCTTCTTCTCACGGGTGAATTTACTCAAATGGTCAGATTGGAGAGAGTACTCTCTAAATTATGTAGCAGCCTGGAAGAAGAAGATAAAGATGAGTTTACACCTTCAAGGACAAAGAAAATTATCCTACTCAGATTAGGTCCGGATAGGGACATGAGTGTATAACTAGATGGAAAAAAAAGTAAGGCCCACAGAGACCGCTAATGTTTTCTTGGAAGCACTGGATGATGTAGACATACATTATCACCCAACAGTGTGTGTGTAGACAGTGACAAGTATTTTTTTTCAAAGGAAACAAGCTAAACCTGAGTCTTTAGAGGATTATGTGGTGCTGTTAAAGAAATTAGCTGCGACTTGTAAATTTGGTAGGAACAAAGATCCAACGTCAGACTCCAAGTGCCGCACCAGCCTCAGTGTGGTCACCCCAGGCATAATCAAATATCAGTTGGTTAGTTGATGTGCAAAACCTGCTCCTGCAGCCTCCGTTGAGGGCTGCAACCCACCTGCTCGGGAACCAAAACCAGTAAAGCAATGGAGCGGTGCAATACCAGGGTATAGTGGTATTCAATAATGAAGCACGATCAGTAACTTCGTTGGTATCATCTTTATTCAAATAAATCCAAATCAATAGAAAACAGACATAAGCCAATGCGTTTCGTTCACGGAAATGAACTTCGTCAGGGCAATAGGTGTATGTTGAAAGCCTTCACAAGTAGTTAACAATAACGTACAATCAACCTCAATCTGTAGTCATGAATGCAATTTTGGCTTGGGCCTCCATGATAAGGGCCGACTGCGAGAGGCCTTAGACGGGTGGTCTGAGCGTAACGGCACTTTCAATGCAGTTACTCTTACTTGTAAATTTGGTGTTTTGCATGACGATTTTATCATGGATCAAATGGTATTGCATTCCAAAAATGCAGCGATTCAAGAAAAATTGTGGGTGTGTGGAAATGCCTCCTGAATGAAAATATAAATATTGTAAAGAAGGGTGAAATGTCTAAAAGATGTGCCATAGTGGCTTTAAAAAAAACAATGGTGAGGACGAAACAATTGGTAATGTATCAAATCCTAAAATAGAAGGGAAGAAGAGTGATAGGCACACGTACAGGGCTGAACGCAAGAAAGGTATAGGAATAGTTATTAACAAATCAGAAGGGAATACGAGCGTCCCTCTTGTTTCAGGTGAGGTAACAAGGGGCATATG
Source organism: Lissotriton helveticus (assembly GCF_964261635.1). Lineage (NCBI taxonomy): Eukaryota > Metazoa > Chordata > Amphibia > Caudata > Salamandridae > Lissotriton > Lissotriton helveticus. The sequence continues at coordinate 123,452,741 of NC_136073.1, read as the reverse complement.
GCCAGAGATTGGTGTTGCCCAGCGGTGAAATCTAAATGCGCATTTTGTGGGATTGTTGTCCATTTTGCAAATGTTTGCAGGAGGAAGTTGAATAAAGGGAACAAGAAATACATGAAGTGTGTAGAGGACAGAGATGATGAAGAAGTAGAGAATAATGAGTCCTCAGGCAATTAAGGGATTTTATGCAGTGAGAGTATGTGAAATGGTGAGAATGTGGTGTTAGACATAAGTTCTAGGTCTAAGAAGAAGCCGAAGTGTGACATATTTATCGGTGGTGTACAATTACAAATAGTTCCTGATTCAGGCTCTCCTTACACCATAGGCTCCCAATTCACCTTGCAGACCGACCAAAAACCTTTAGTCAAGGTTCTGACTCCTGAAGGGATAGTTAAAGCTTGGCCTAGGATAGCGAAGAAGACTTTAAAATTACTTGACTTTAGGTATGAGGTGGAGTATCTTCCAGGGAAAAGGAATCAAGTAGTTGATTTCCTTAGTAGATCCCCCTTACCGTGCAGTGAGGTAATTGGTGAGGATTGGGAGGATTTTAGGATAGCTGTCATCAGAGAAAAGAATAATGACATTTTGAAGGAAGACAGGGATCTAGAATACAGTGGAGATGCCATGCTGTGTAAAATGTCAAATTTTATTGTTAAAGGATGGCCAAGCAAAAACGATCTACAGGAAGAGTTTAGAGCGTTGTGTGAGATCAAAGAAGAGTTGTCTATCGACAACTCTAATCATGTTTTCGGGGGTGAAAGATTAGTAGTTGCATAGAATTTGTGAACAAAGGTACTAGTAATAAATCATAAGGGACACTAAGGCATTGTCAAATTAAAGAAAAGGGTTGTCAACATATTGGTCAATGATGTTGAGAAGTTTGTAAAACAGTGTACACTTTGTGCCAATTCTGACAAGATGCAACACGTTCTAAGACCAACTCTAGGCTCCAGATAAATTCCTGAATATCCTTGGGAGGAATTAAGCATAGATTTGTTAGGTCCGATTGAGGATAACAATGGACTTTGCAAGCATGTTATTGTTGCCATAGACAATTATGCTAAATGGCCTGAAATAGAAATGACTGACAAGCGTGAGAGCAAACTAGTTGTGAATTTTGGGGAAAATGTGTTCTTACAGGAGGGAATTCCTAAATCCATCCTTAGTGAAAATGGTCCTCAATGTGTTTCCGAGAAATTTGAGAAGTTTCAAAATATGAATGGCATCTGTGGGAAAAGAACGCCGATTTATCATCCAGCTGGGAACGGAATCCTGGGACGCTTTACCAGGTTCATCATATGAAGCGTTCAAGCATCCTTAAATGAGGGGAAAGATTGTATTAAAAAACTCCATAGCACTATTAATCTATTAAGAATTAATCCCACCAGTACTGGTTATTGCCCATTTAGTATTCTAAGTGGCAGAGAACCGTTTATTAAGGACAATGTAGCATGGAATAAAATGAGAGTTTGTGGCAAATGGTCACCTGCTGGGGTGAAGTCCAAATTGAGGAAAATGCATGAAACATACAAATCTTATTTTGATTTTAAAAAATGGAACGAAGGATGTATGTTTGAATCCAGGAGAATGGGTAAAAGTAAAATTAGGATCCAAAACCAGGAAGGGAGAAATCAAATTTTCTGCACCGTTGCAAGTAATTGAGGCATATTCCAGATCAGCAAAATTGAGTGACAAAAAGATATGGCATCATAGCAGAATGGTAAAGTGTAATAAAATTCCGTATTGTGAGATTGTAAAGGGAGGAAAAGATGATACTTCAACTTCTATGAAATGGATGTGGGAAGAGGTGACAAATATTAATCCAGATGATGCCCCTATACCTGTGTCTGCTTCAAGGGAAAATGCAACCAGAGAAGGTGTGCCACATCTCCGTGACCAGTCGGAGCCAGTATTACAATCTCCTGATCGTTCTAAAGACGTAACTATGACACGCAAGGGCAGACGTACTCTCACCAAAGAAATTTAGAAGTTTTGTTATGTGATTTGCTTTGTGAGGAAGAGGATGGGGGTGTAACTACAGCATACTATATGTCTATGTAGGCTATGTAAATTTAACTTTAAATATTTACATTGTAGCCTACATAATGGATTCCCTTATGGAATACCGTGTTGTGTTTTGAGTTTTCTAGTTTGTATGTGTTACTTCTCATTAATGCTCTACTTCTGTAATTGTGGACACCATGTTATACAGTTTCCATTTTGTTTTGTACTCTGGATTCAAGTGTTATATTCTGTGAGGTTTGCTACAAACTTTAAGATCTTCTAATGTAAAGAAGGGAGATGTGGTATCCTGGTTACCGGTTTCTAGGTAACAGAATGCCACAGGCTCTAGCAGGGATTCTAGAATGACGGGGTAAGGGTGACAGTTGGAGGCAGTTACTGAGAAGGGGAGTTGGTACCTGCCTGCTCTAATAAAGGATACTGCTTACCTACCTCGTGTGTCCTTGTAAGGCTTTACACACCCATCCATCATTTTCTGTATCTCACGTTGCTCTCTCCATCCCTCTCTCGCTCCCTCTAATTTGTTCTTTGAAGCATTCCTATGGGCACTGCTACTAACTTCGGGGAGCTGCGGCAAGTGACAGGGGCACCAGGAGCAGCCCTGCGCTTTCAAAACGTGCCTCTAGTGGCTGCAGCCTACTGGGGATATGTCTTGATGAATGTAACACCAGGAGGCAACAGGACTGCTCACAAAAGTAGTTTATTGCAATAAAAATGCAGGAGCCTACTTCCTGCAGGCCCGATCTCCAGGGAATCCTAACCGCATCTGGCTGCCCAACTATGGATATCATGGAGAAGAAATGCAGTGAATGACCTGAACTCTAACCACAATATATATACTAAAGTAAACATCATATGAGGCACTATTTGTCATGGACAGAATACAATTATGACAACCCATTACCAGACGCACAGCGTTGCTTTAAGCATCACAAAATTGCCACAAGTTGTTCCAGTTTCACCAGGTTTTATTCCGTTTTCATAAAAAGTTTCTCTGTATTCATTACTTATGCTTTGACACAAGAGAGACGTTTACGTTGTTGCTGTATCCTAAAAGCAGCAGAAATGCCAACGGGCCTTATCCTGAAGCCAGCAGTGTACGTAGATAATCCTTAATCATTGATCAAACGGCTAAGGCGCTCGACCTCGGACCTGGGGATCTGGGTTCGAGTCTCGGTAAGGACGCCAAAAACCCCCCTGTGATTCTGGGCAAACCACTTAATCTCCCCGTGCCTAAAATGAAAGTGTGTCCTCATGTAACGTAACTGGTGCTATGTAAAGCGTTCTGATACCTGATTCGGTTCGGGTCTAGTTCGCGCTATATAAAACCCTGCAAAAAAAAAATCATTGCCACTCAATGAATAAGGAGAAACTTTTGATGAAAACGGAATGAAAACCTGGTGAAACTGGAACAACTTGTGTAAATGTTGTCATGCTTAAAGCAACGCTGTGCGTCTGGTAATGGGGTGCCATGTCGCTCCATTTTTTTCATGTGTTTAACAAGTACGTGGCTTGGGGCAGACCACGATTCCAGGCTTGCACGCGAATGGAAGGAACATATAACAAACTACTTGATGAAAAGGAATTAACTGGTGTGCACTCTATTATCCCTTTTGACACAATACAAGTATGACATTCACATTAAGAACATTAACAAAGGACTGTTACGCTATACGCTATCCCTACATGTGCCCAGTGTGGCGGAGCATAGCCCTAAGGTGGGATGGGGCCTGGGCTCACAGGGGTGAGGAGGACAGTTGAGAACAACATCTGTGGTAATGCATGGAGCGCAGTAGAAATAATTGGAACGGTGAGGTACAGTGCCTCACCGTTATAGGTGCTGCGGCGCCTGCTTGTCACCTGAGTCTCTTTCCTCTGTGCTCCCAGTGAGAATCCCAGCGGGAGGGTTGACACTGGGGGGCTAAGCCATTACCCCATATGTTTGGAGAGCTGCGTCTAAGGTGGATGAACTGTGGTCCCTGACATTGATATTGTGCATACTTCTGATTACCCCCATGCGGAGGTGATGAGGGTCTCGCCCTCCCTTCCCCCTGCTAATTTGGAGTGTTCCTTGCTATACAGCAGCAATTCTAAACAAGCATTTGCAATGCAATAGGTCTCGCATTAATTAAGTTTGAGCTATTGGCATTGCTAAATATTGCAACACCAATTGCAACAAAAGTCCATAAATTGTAGGCCAGAAAAATGTGTATTTATTTTTGTAGCAATGATGGCATGCTGCGCTTTAGATGAATATGTTTAAAAGTAAAGTGCGCCATAATGCGATTGCTGCAATAGTTAATTGTGGATGTGTTAACAATTGATGAGTGCACTGATGGGTGGTGGTGTGTGTGCCTGTAGAAATTGTGCACTGATGGCTGGTGGTGTGTGTGCCTTGGTGGAAGTGTGCACTGCCGGCTGGTGGTGTGTGTGCCTGGTGGAAGCGTGCACTGACAGCTGGTGGTGTGTGTGCCTGCTGAAAGTGTGCACTGATGGTTGGTGGTGTGTGCCTGGTGGAAGCGTGCACTGATGGCTGGTGGTGTGTGTGCCTGGTGGAAGCGTGCACTGCCGGCTGGTGGTGTGTGCGCCTGGTGAAAGCGTGCACTGATGGCTGGTGGTGTGTGCCTGGTGGAAGTGTGCACTGCCGGCTGGTGGTGTGTGTGCCTGGTGAAAGCGTGCACTGATGGCGGGTGGTGTGTGCCTGGCAAAAGCGTGCAGTGACGGCTGGTGGTGTGTGTGTGCCTGGTGAAAGCATGCACTGACAACTGGTGGTGTGTGTGTGCCAGGTGAAAGCGTGCACTGACATCTGGTGGTGTGTGCCTGGTGGAATCGTGCACTGACGGCTGGTGGTGTTTGTGCCCAGTGAAAGTGTGCACTGACGGGTGGTGGTGTGTGAGTGGTTGTGTGTGAGTGGTTGTGTGTGTGTGGTTGTGTGTGTGGTTGTGTGTGTGTCTGGAGGATCCCTGGCCCAAAATGGAGGTGTATTTCAACAGTGGCGGTGGTGAGGTGGGTGCTAGGTTCAGGGGTTCATGGGGCAGTGGGCAGGGCTGTTTGGAAGCCACATCCCGCTGTAGCTTTGTGGCATCCGGGAGGGGTTTTCGCCCGTCCCCAGGGATTGTTTCGTTGTGAAGTCTGTTTTTGCTTCACCCCACCCGAGCCACAGATAGTGGTATAATCTTGGCACCCATTGAGAAATCCCTGTGGGCATCCTCAGTCAAGTGCCTCAGTAAGAAGGCCCTCCCGCCAGCAAGTCTTTGTGATACATGTGTCTGTGTATTTGGTGGAGGGACACGTTTGGAAAACGTGTCTGTAGAGCATCCTTTCAGCCCTGCTGTAGAGTACCAGCTGCCCGAACACCGGCAGTACATGCACTTTGTGGAGTGGATACGCTGGCCCGTTCCCTCCTCTCAGTGCTGTCAGACTGTTTTCTCTCCGAGGGGTGGATGATGCCCTCCGACTTCCTGCTGCTGCAAACAAGTTGCGCGTGCATCATCCGAGCGCCCCTTCTCATCACACAGTAATTACATCTCACGAGTATGCTAAGGAAGAACTGTATACAACCAGCTTTGCCAGCACGTGTGTATTTAGTAATGCCAATAGATGATTACTGCATTGTTGGTGCAGGGGGAGAGAGGGGAGTCGCAGGGAACTGCCTCTTTCCTGGTGCCCATGATCGAACAAACTCAGGCAGTACTTGTAGGAATAGGATGGAGGCTGTATGACAAAATGAAGTGACCCCTGCCTCGCGAGGGATGCATACACCTACAGCAGTGCTGTCCTTTTCGGAGCTGTGAACAAAGCTATTGTACGGTCCCGTTTTTTGAGTGGTATGGTCCCGCAGTGCTGAGCAGTGTATGACGGGTGCATGTTATCATCCTCCCCCAGAGGGGGCGGAGGATGATAGCAGAGCTGCAACCCTGTTTAGGGAGGAGGGAGCAAGCACGCAGCAGCCCAGACATCTGTCCGCATTGGAGAGAGGGCGCAGTCCTGGGAGATGAGGAATGCACACTTTGTGTCCGGTGTGTGGGACATGGGCAGGAGGAACAGGCTGCTATGCTGTTCTGCAGAGCACAGAGGGCGAGGATGCACACGGTAGCCCCTATGGCCAGGTTCCATTGTGAAATTAGATGCCAATAGATCAGAAGTCCAGTTGTTTTTTAATAGGTACAGCCATGAAGGGACTGGGATGGTTCCAGCAACCACAGTTACTCGTACTGTGTATGAGCTGTGTACGGGTGCAAAAGAGGGGTCAGCTTTTATTTACTGGGGTGACTGGCAGGTATGACCGACACCATAGAAGGTGAAATCCACAACCCACCTTTAGAAACACTTACTTTTATTAATGCTAATAAGGAATGCAAAGAAAGCCCTTAACTGACAGACAACCAGCTCCAAGGATTGTAATGCAGCTTGACAAAACAGGAGATGTCCTGGTGAAGTTAAGAGCCAGTCTGCCTATGACGAAAGTAAAACACGAGTCCCAGAATGCACAGTGATCATGGCTAGAAAGCCAGGACAGGCCAAAGTAGTCACTCACAGAAGAAACTGCCTCTTGGTAAACACATGAAGTTAATTCCCACTAAAAAATACTCAATACTACATTATATGCAAAGATGGCGAATGAATGACATTCCAATCCCCAGAAGACATTTCAGATATGCACATTTTCTCATTTATTTTACTATTTTTTGACAAACATCTGTACCTGGAGCCATCAACATATTGTACTTCTGCTAAGAAATGAATTTCCTATTTAGGTCATAGCATGATGTGACTACCAGTCAAGACTTGTACAATTCACTTCTAGCACTGTTGGTTGTTTTCAGCATTGTTATGTCATGAGAAAGCAGGGCTGGGACATGTTGCCCCCCTTCCTGGTTGCTAAGTGAACCACCTCTCTGCCTCTTCATGTGTGATAGCTTCCAGGGACACTGCTTTATTTCAACCCCACAGTACACTGCAATCTGTTCCTTATAGAATTGCTTCTCGTAAGGCCTGTTGGCTAAAAGGCCAGAATTAGCAAATAGTGTGTCACATTTACATTGGCATATGTAAACTACACTTTACAGAGAAAGAACAGTGGTTTAGGGTGCAGGCTGTGTGCCAGCACGTGCTAACAACTTTAAAAAATAAAAGCCTATCTCCTCTGTAGAACTGTATCATTACATATGCAACTTAAAAAACAAAAAAACATGCTAGGCAGATTTAGAAAATACTTTTGTGGGACCATTTGCAGACAGTTTAGGGCTCACAGGAGGAGGTGTCTCACAGGCCATCAGTGTCCTGTTCACATGATGCCCACAAGTACTTGCCACAACATGCCTACGAGAGTGCCCAACAGCAGAGTTCAGCAGGATTATAGGGACCTGCAGGGCCTACCAAGGTCTCATCATCCAGGACCAGCCGAGGAGTACGAAGCTTGGTGAACGGGAATGCCGTCGGCGTCATGTACATGCCATGGAATGTCCCGGAATCCGAGAGGCCTGTTGTGGGGGGAGCAGCCCTGTATAGCGTCCTCACAGCGTATGCTTGGTGATAAAAGTATGTATTTAAGTGTAAATTTGCGGTTTACCGAAAACAAATCCGCAAGTGCTCCTACAGGCACCATATTTCCAAATAAATTCAAGAGAATGTGACTGCGACAAGTGTAAACTAAAAGCGGACCGATCAGAAATACTGACTAAAAGTCTATGCTCCATTAAAGCTACAGCATATGGTCACAGTACTCATAGCTTGGAGATGAATACAGCTGCGGTAGTGAGTGCTACACTTGCTATGCTTTTATTACACCACAGTCATCCAACGGACTGCATATGTAATGTTCGTGACAAATGTCTGAGCCTGCGGCTGCGGGGATGCTTTCATGAAATATTCACTTAATCTCCCTGTGCCTACCCAAACAAGAATAGTTGGCATTATGTGTATTTACTAACTGAACGTAACTGAAAATATGGAAGTTCCAACTTTGTGAACACCACGACCTCAACTCCTCCACCCTGATCTCCAACCTCGCCAACCTCGGACTTAGGCAACTCGTCATGACACCCACCCACTCCGCAGGCCACACGCTGGACCCCATCTTCTCAGCCAGCACCCACGTCTCCTTCAACCACACCACCGAACTCCACTGGATCGACCACCGCTGCATCCACTTCACCTTTTGAAAACCGGTCACCCCCCCACCGCAACCAACAGATGCCCCGTCGCCACTGGAGCAAAGTCACCGACGATCAGCTAAACGCCACCCTTGCCCACCTCCCGCCAGCAGAACCGACCGACCCAGACGACACAACCTTCAACCTCAGACACTGGATAGAAGACTGCGCCAACACCCTGGCCCCCATCAAGAACCCCTCCACTAGCCCCACCAGGAAGAAAGCAAGCTGGTTCTCCAAAGACCTGCAAACATCCAAGAAAACCTGCCGGTAGCTAGAGAAGATCTGGATCCGCGAACGAACCCTGGAAAGCCGCACTACGCACAAGGACGCCACTCGCAACCACCACCACCTCATCAGAGCTGCCAAGAGAGCCTCCTACAAAGACCAGCTAGACCACAACGCACACAACAGCAAAGAGCTCTTCAACATCGTGAAAGAACTCTCCAACTCCACCTCCAGCGCAATCGACATCCCCCCTCACAAGAACTGTGCGACTCGCTCGCCACCTTTTTCCACTGCATGATTGCAAACATCCACGACAGCTTCATCACCACGCCTGCCCCAGCTATCTCCGAGACCCACACAACCGTCACCCACACCAACCGCCTGACCGCCTGGGCTAACATCGACATCATCAAAATCATGAACTCCGTGCACTCCGGCTCCCCGACAGACCCCTGCCCACATCACGTCTTCAACAGGGCCAGCACCACCATCGCACCCCACTCTGGAAGGCCAGTAACTGCTCCCTCAAATCGGTGACCTTCCCGGTGGACTGGAAGCACGCAGAAATCAACGCCCTCCTGAAAAAACCCACGGCTGACTCCAAGGACCTCAAGAACTTCCGTCCCATTTCCCTGCTCCCTTTTCCGGCGAAAGTCATAGAGAAGGCCGTCAACATACAACTGACCAGGTTCTTCAAGGAAAACAACATCCTAGACGCATCCCAGTCCGGATTTCGCCGCCACCACAGCACCGAGACAGCCCTCCTAGCCACCACAGACGACATCTGAACCCTTCTAGACGACGGGGAAACCGCGGCCCTTATCCACCTGTCGGCCGCCTTCAACACAGTCTGCCACCACACCGAACGCACACGCCTCCATGACGCAGGAATACAAGGAAAGGCCCTGGACTGGACCACCTCCTTCCTATCCGACAGAACACAGAGCGACCGCCTCCCTCCCTTCCGCTCCAAAGCCACCAAGACCATCTGCGGCGTACCCCAGGGCTCCTCCCTCAGCCCCACGCTGTTCAATGTTTACATGGCCCCGTTCGCCCACATCGCCCGACTGCACAACATCAACATCATCTCCTATGCAGAAGACACCCAGCTGATCCTCTCACTCACCAAAGACCCCCACACGGCCAAAACCTACCTCCACGAGGGAATGACGGCTGTCGCAGACTGAATGAGAAACAGCAGACTGAAGCTGAACTTAGACAAGACAGAGGTCCTCATTCTCGGGCCCACCCCCTCGGCCTGGGACGACTCCTGGTGGCTAACCTCGCTAGGAACAGCACCCACCCCCACCGACCACGCACACAACCTAGGGGTCATCCTCGACTCCACCCTCTCCATGACAAAGCAGGTCAGCGCCGTCTTCTCCTCCTGCTTCAACACCCTGTGCATGTTGTGCAGGATCTACAAGTGGACCCCCACCAAAACCAGAAGGACGGTCACCCAGGCCCTGGTCAGCAGCAGACTGGACTACAGAAACGCCCTCTACGCAGGAGTCTCAGCAAAACTCCTCAAACGGCTCCAACACATCCAGAACGCATCTGCACGGCTGATCCTCGACATCCCACAACGCATACACATCACCCCGCACTTGAAACACCTGCACTGGCTCCCTGTCACCAAGAGAGTAACCTTCAAGCACCTCACCCACGCACACAAAGCACTCCACCACACCAGACCGGCATACCTCAACAGCCGCCTCAACTTCTACACCCCCACTCGCCAGCTACGATCCGTCGACCTTGCCATCGCCTCCTGTCAGGAAATCATGTCCTATGCCCACCCTTTCCATGGTCTGAGAGAGATAACCCCAATCTACACAATCAAAAGCCTTTTCGGAATCAAGTGAGAGGAGGACATTCACTTCCAGCGCTTCTCTCACCTGCCAAACAATATGTGATAGAGTGTACAAGTGATTAGTTGAGGGACCTCACCCACGCACACAAAGCACTCCACCACACCGGACCGGCATACCTCAACAGCCGCCTCAACTTCTAAACCTCCACTCGCCAGCTACGATCCGCCGACCTTGCCCTCGCCTCCGTCCATACCCCTATGTAGTGTCAGGAAATCATGTCCTATGCCCACCCTTTCCATGGTCTGAGAGAGATAACCCCAATCTACACAATCAAAAGCCTTTTCGGAATCAAGTGAGAGGAGGACATTCACTTCCAGCGCTTCTCTCACCTGCCACACAATATGTGATAGAGTGTATAAGTGATTAGTTGAGGGACGTCTGGGAGCAAAGCCTACCTGAGAAGAATCAATAAAAGTTGTGATGCCCTTACTCAGGTGCATGGCCAAACCATTGCCAAAATGTTAACATCCATGTTTAACAATGAAATTCTGTGATTGCTTGAGTATTCCAGGGGATCCTTGCCTGGTTTTGGAAGCACAGACAATCGAGTCCATGGAAAGTCTGCTGAGAGGTGACCATCAACTAGGGCCTCATGATAAACTGAGAACAAAATTGGAACAATATGAGCTTTTGTGGCCATATAAAATTCCACTGGAAGGTCGTCCGTCATGGGAGCCTTCCCGGATGGCATAGCGTAGACTGCTGATGTGCTTTCCTCCGCGGTGACCGTACCTTCCAGCTGCGCAGATTGTGTAGACGATAGCCTTGGTATTTTAATGGAATTAAAAAAGGAAGATGTTGTGTCTATTGCTGTATGTGTTTGAGCTGTGTAAAGGCGTTCATAATATTTCTGAAATTCTGCGATATTGCCATTGGGTGGGTGATGAGATGGGACACCGCATCTCAGATGGCGGAAATCATTTGGGATGAGACTTGTTGGCAGAGCCAAAAGCCTACCTGCCTTCTCACCCCTTTGTAGTGTCTGTTATATAAGGATAAGGCATTTCTCCACCTCTGTAGTACAGTGTGTATTCAGTTGATATTTAGCCAGCAGAGGCTCCCAGGGAAGGGACGATTTTGGAGATTAGTTATAGACAGTAGGCAGGGATATGACCCATGCTTCCAGCTCTTGTCTAGAGTCTGTAAGCCTCCATTTGATCATCGCCGAATCCCTCATTAGCATGCCTTTCCCAACCTCCCTCAGTGTCTGTGCCAAGGTCAATGAGCCCTTATTGTCCTCCAAATACCTTTCTACGTCTTCTGTGAAGTGACATTTTGAATCATGATCTTTATAATGAGAGGCATTTAGGCGCCAAAGATTCTCGCAGTGGTAAATGCAATCTCAAGTCTATGTGTAGATCTATAAGATCATGATCTGAGATCCTGTAAGGAATAATGTTCACATCTACTAAGTGTTGAGTCGCAAAGGCGGTGCAAAGGAAGTAGTCAATATGAGTACGAATGTTGTGGGAGCAAGAGGTGAAAATATAATCTGTTCCTTGTGGATTCAGGAGTCTCCAAGCGTCTTAAAGAGCATGATCTTGCATTAGAACACGTAAAGCAAAATGGTCCCCATCATGATATATGTCCTGCCTACCTGATCTGTCCAAAAAAGGGTCAAGAGCTACATTCCTGCTTCCTCCAATGATGATTAGAGAGGTGCCAAATGAAGTCAGTAACCTACTGATTTTAGAAAGAAACCCAAACATAGAGGTCTGTGGAGCATACACTGAGCCTCCGGTAGCTGTCATTCCCTCTATAGAAAGCTTGGCAAACACATAGCTGCCATCTGTATCTGATCAAGTGTAAAGAATTATATACAAGAGATCCTTAAGAAGAAGTATAAAGATGCGTTGTTTCCTAAGTGGACCACCTGTGTCATTCCGATCCTGTGATGTGGGAGAGATGCTTGCATGAAGAACCCGGCCCACTTAGACTCTCCGTAACTTGTCATACTCTGCTGGAGACAGGTGAGCTTCTTGATGGAGGGCATTCTTAGGTTTTTGATGACCTAAAAAAGTGAGTTTTTTCTCTGCTTGATAAAATGTGTCAAACCGTGCAAATTCAAGGAAACTACCTTTGATGACCTTTGCTGCAGGAGATGTGCCATGTGATTAATATGTGTTATATGGTCGTGAGGCAAGTGCCAAAGGGTAAGATTGACTGTCAGACAGGGAGAGGGAAATGGGGAAAAGGGACAGGTGCACACAGTGGGAAAGGTGGTTGGCAATTAATACTACTGAAACACTCAGTGAGAATGGAAAAGCTGGCGCCTATAATGGGACAAGATCCTGGAGCTGTGAAGGGACTGTGATAGATCTTAAAAATTAAACCTGTAAATGGGTTGTGAAAAGAGGCACGGATACCGAAGGGAGAAAGGCCACCTGCTAGATGGGAAAACCTCATTTGGCCAAAACAAATAATGAACTGGTAAGGCGATGAGGCTGCAGAGAAAAGAGGATGCTCCAAAGGACCAAAATGGGAGCATATCACAGCAGAATCTAAGCGTTGCAATCAAATTCCTCACAGCAATACCTTCTCTGACTCCTCAACCTCTCACCATAGACAAAAGTACATTCATTTAGAACTTAAATCAATTAACAGTATACCAAGTGATCTACAAATCCCCCATGATGATGTGACATACTAATGAAACGTCTGGCACACAGGAGAAAGAGGATTGTTTAATCATGCATTGTAGACTCATGTCTCAGTAAAATGTTTTTGGTTACCTGGAGAATCAATCTGGCATACTGATGCCGTACACAACATGCCAAGACAAGGCATGGATGAAGATCGATTACTGTGCAGTTCGAGCTGATCCTATGAGCCCTATGGAATTCCAATGGTGGATTGAAGGTGAGGCTCAAAAGGTCAGGGATCAAGGTGCGCAAAATGCTAGATAAATCATCCTTTTCAATGTGCTCTGGTAAACCAATAATCCTGACATTGTTACATCGACTGTGGTCTTCCAAGTCAATGACTTTCTGCTGGACGTACTAGATGTCTTTACCCGAATCCAGGATAGTGTCTAGACGTGATTCCACATCCATCTGTCTCCCCTCTACAGTTATTAATCTCTTCTGAAAAGAGCTGATATGATTTTGCAAGGATTCTACCTCGGAATTGGTTACAGACAAAGCCGAAGTCATCTGCGCAATAGAACCTTTAATCTCAATCAGTTTGTTTAGGTGAGTGCAGCCTCTGGAGAAAGTTGAAGCCAAGTGGGCATCTGTGAATGGTGCCTTAACCTGATGTGTGTTGGCCATTGCTTCTGGGAATGTAAGCTGACACGTATATTTGACTTTCGACAATAATTCAGGGGATTTCAGAGGTGAAGACTAGACTGGACTGGACCTTTGTGTTCCCAGATCAAATACAGGATTTATATAACATGAGCACTATTGAATTGGTCAGGTGCTCCATCCAGCTCATATGACTCTCTACAGTATGTTACCCACTTTTTTGAAGGGGTGTCACCTTCCTCAAACATACACAATAAATTCAAATTAAAAATGTGGCTGTAAACTTGATGAAATGATACAGGGCTTTTATTTATCTTGTGTAGTAAACACAGTTTCTCTTACTATACATGTAAAATCCTTGAGGTTTGATGTTATTTTTAACACTTTTTCTCCAAGGAATGATAGTTGCCCCCCCAGTGGGGCATTGATGAATAGTGAGGACTAGGCCCAGACTAGACCGTGTCTCTGCCCCTAGGCCATGTGAAATGTCCTGTTGTGTGACGATCTCAAATACAGGAAATATGATGCTTCTCTCACTCTTCGTAAGGGCTGCAACTGGATAGGTCGTTACCCAGGACCTGTAAGCACCGGAGGGTCAAGATGTGTATTTTAATGGCCACAACGGCAACAGCGAGTCGGGCCACCTCCTCATGCGAATTCGGCTGTTACGGGCAAGGACAGCAAAGCCCACTTTTATGTTTTTTAAAGAGCGCCTCACCAGTCTTTAGACTGCCCATCTGCTCAAACCTCAGCAAAGTTAGCCTGTCTCAGATGATACTGCAGGTAGACAGCTCCCATACTTCCCGGAGACCTAAAGGTAAGATGCCGTCATCATCATTGGAATTCTCAGACCCCCTTTAAGTTTGATATTCAATCACTGAGTGAGTCATTTGGTAACTTCAACCCAGTGGCTCCTAGTTCATTTGACCGGCACTGTCTAAGTCCTCTGGGGCCACATACTCCAATCCAGACCTCTTTTGGAAGTCCTCAAGGCGCTGCACTGGATATCTTGGTGTCCTACTGTTTCTGAGTCCCTTTGCAAGAGTCCTTAAGGCATTACAGTGGGTTTTTCAGAGTCCATTGTTTCTGGTTCCCCTTCTAGAAGGCCTCAAGGTGCTGCAGTGGGTCCCCTCGAGCCCACTGTTTCTGGATCCCTTTCTAGTAGCCCTCAAGGCACTGCAATGGGTTCCATGGTGCGATAGTGTTTCTGGGTCCCCTTGAGAGAGGCCTCAAGGTGCTACAGAACCTTTTGTTCCTGGCTTCCTTTCTGGAAGTCCTCAAGGTTCTAGAGTGGGTTACCTGATATCACATGGTTTTGGGCTCCCTTAAGGCCCTGTGTCATGTTCCTCAAAGTTCCACTTGTCCTAGACACTGGCCCGGGAGCAGTTCAGGGTGCGGAAGCCAGGAATAGTCACCTTGCCATGTAGGATGATGTCCAGGTCTGGGCCCTGGTTCAGGCGCTTTACCAGATTCTTCTCAAACAGCAGTGGGTGGTAGGCACCCAGGGTGCAGGCCGCATCATGGACCCTCTCGTAGTAGTGACAGAGATCCGTCTGACGGCGTGAAGGTAGGTACTCGTACACATGTACCACGTCACAAAGGGAGAGCATCAGGAAAATTCCTGAAAAAAGAGAGAGCGCTGTTAGAGATGTGCATAGAGTATGTTATAGCACATTATGTTATGCACTTGTGTGCACTGAAAGGAACAAAATTGCCTCTTGATGCTAAAGAGAATAAGGTGTATTAAATACCTTTCTACTTTGGTTCAATAAAATGCAGGCACGACTAAAGGAGAAGGAAGGAAGGGAAAAGGCGTTGCTAATTATTTCTTAATGGTAAATCATTCTTTCTTTTCTTCAGTGTGAGAGGTCAAATATTCTATAGTTCAAACAACCTTTCAAGAAAGGTAAGGCTTAGACATGGGTGGCTCTGTGCATCATCCACATAGTGTGTGAAGTGCACTGATAGTGGAAAGAGAGCATTGTTAACAACATGTATGAAGTGTGTGATGGTGAGAACATCCTATAAGACATGTGAAATTACATATCGGAGAACTATCTCCTAGGAGATCACCCAGAAATTACATATCGGAGAACTATGCACCTAAAGGATCAACTGACCCACAGCCATTTTATCCCCCAAAAAAGCAGGAGACATGGTTAAAACCTCGAGGTTTCTACAAATGTACTAACTGCAAAGTATGTGCCATTGCAAAAAACACCAAGGAGATTCGTATGGCCAACAAACGGATGTGGAAAATACAACAACTAATAAATTGCAAAAGCCAATATGTAATTTATATTATTGAATGTGCCTGCGCGTTAAAATACGCAGGCAGCACAATATGTGAACTCAAAAAACGGATTCTTGAACATGTACGAGCCACAGTAAACAATGACAGGGGAAACGCTGTGGCAAAACACATGGAGAAGGAACATGGAGGCAACAGGAAAAATTTGATCTTTTATGCAGTGGAAGCAGTGGCTAAACATCCCAGAGGTGGAGACCGAGAAAAGATTCTAAGGCAAAAAGAATCAAGACACATTTTGAACTTTCGTTCTTCGACTCCAAATGGCCTGAATCAGGACGAAGAACTGTATTCGCACTTATAAATATGAACTACACTTAATGTTAATATTAGATATAATGAATTGCTGCCTCTCAAGAAATATCCTTTTTTGTTTTTATATCAATTTTATATTTTAAGGTTTATTCAATCAATCAATCAATCAATCAGTGCATTTATATAGCGCACTACTCACCCGGAGGGTCTCAAGGCGCTTGGGGAGGGGGGTTCCGCTACTGCTCGAACAGCCAGGTCTTGAGCTGCTTCCTGAATGCGAGGTGGTCTTGGGTCAGGCGGAGATGGGTCGGGAGGGAGTTCCAAGTCTTGGCGGCCACGTAGGAGAAGGACCTTCCTCCTGTGGTGGCTCTTCGGATGCGGGGGACGGCGGCGAGGGCGTGGCTGGTCGATCGAAGCTGGTGTGTGGGAGTGTAGAAGTTGAGGCGGCTGTTGAGGTATTTTGGGCCTTGGTTGTGCAGGGCTTTGTGTGCGTGGGTGAGGAGCCGGAAGGTGATTCTTTTGTTGACCGGGAGCCAGTGCAGGTCTCTCAGGTGTCCGGAGATGTGGCTGTGTCGGGGGATGTCGAGGATGAGTCTTGCTGAGGCATTCTGGATCCGCTGGAGTCTCTTCTGGAGTTTCGCGGTGGTTCCGGCGTAGAGGGTGTTGCCGTAGTCCAGTCGGCTGGTGACGAGGGCCTGGGTGACCGTCTTCCTGGTCTCGGTGGGGATCCACTGGAAGATCTTGCGTAGCATGCGCAGGATGTTGAAGGTGAAGGGTTATGGAGCTGGACACTAAATTTATGTTAAATTGGATTAAGGATCAAGAATGACATTATCAACCAGTACCATATGAATTTCAGTATGAACTGGATAGTAAATGATGCAACAATTTACGTATAATTGAATGAAAAGCAAATGAATGTGGAATAGGAGAGAGAGTTACCCACTGGAGGGTTAGAAATAATTAAATGAGTAGGTTATATTGATGCATAATAGTCTCTATAATTGCAAAATGCCATGTAGTTTACAATTGTTACCGCTACATAAAGGTGCAGGCTAAATACCCACTGGAGGGTAATATTGTTACAATTGAAAACCAATTTTGGGGTAACATTGGAAAAAGATAGTCTAAATGTGTAGCCATCATCACAATGAAAATGTGCTTCTGTACCGATATAGAAGCGGTGTTACGAACATGCGCATGAAAAGAGTTATTAAAGTTCACTTTTTTTTTTTGCAGTGTTTTATATAGCGCAAACTTGACCCGAATCGAACTGGGTATCAGAGCGCTTTACATAGCACCAGTTACGTTACATGAGTACACACATTCAGTTTTTGTTAGGCACGGGGAGATTAAGTGATTTGCCCAGAATCACAGGAGGTTTTTGGGCGACATTACCGAGACTCGAACCCGGTTCCCCCAGGTCCGAGGTCCGATGTTACAATGGCAGCGAGCGAACATGAGCGAATTTGCTTATAGGTGTAAATATGTAAATACGATGAATAATACCGCGATAAATGGTTGATGTTAATAACATGATGCAAATGATTAACTTTTTTTTCTGGGTGTATTTCATCTTCAGCTAAAAATATAACGCTATTTTGGGGCACTACATTAACCATAATGACCTTGTGTGGGAGACAGGAAGAGATGTCAATGACTTTTACCAATGTGATGCCTTTAAAAAATGGAAGAATATAACTCTTGTGGAACTATCGACTTCGTGAGCAAGATCTTGGTAAAGATTAAAACTCGTAGAGGGTTACTGGTATGCTGAAGAATGCTAAATAAATCACATCTTTAAAAATTATCAAGTTGACTTGACTCAGTAATTATGAGTGCGCACGGAATTGTCTCCTTTGGAGATACTGGATGTAATTGTTAACAGCTTGGCTCCGACGTACCGTGAACGCACCGCCCAAGAGTGTCTGGATGTCAAAGCGTGGGCTGAAGTCGAAAGGAAGATATATATATATATATATATATATATATATATATATATATATATATATATATATATATATACATATATATATATTAATCCAAGGTTTCTCTGCTCCGAGAGAAAGCAGAGGAGCACACGCCACAGGTCAGGAGAACACCTCATTTATTTAAAATTATTATATATCTTGATTCCACACTCAACGCCAACATCCATACGGCGTCCACAAACAACGAGAGAGACGGACTCTTTTCAATTTCAGCAGCCGCTGAGAATCTTTATTTTTTTCAATTAATTAAAGTGCATTACCGTGCCTAATCAAACGCGTTTCGGCGTACCTGACGCCTTGCTCGCTGGTCTATATATATTTCGCTCAAAACTCCTCTCGGTTGACAAGAAAAGAAAAGAAAGCAGCACTCAAGGAATAAAGATGCACGGTGATTTATTATTTGGGGAAAAGCACAAGATGCGTTTCGGCGTGAGCCTTCGTCAGTGTGTCACTCGTGACAAACAAACAGCAGGTTAATAAAGTTTTAGGCAATCATTGACATTGACATAGGACTCAACCCTCGCACACCAATGAGGGCACCATTTTGGAGTGGTGTTAAATCCAATAGGAGGATATAAATATTATTAGATGTCAATTAATTGTGACGTTCAATAAAGCCGTGGATCGGCTAGTGTCCTATGTGCAAAGTGTCTACTCATGATTCTTGCACAAAACATATACTGAGAACAATGGTGCAGCCAGTTACGGAAAAATAATAATAATAATAATGATAACAGTATAAATCATCATATGTACATATATACATATATACATACATATCTACATGTCATGAGCCCTGCAAGAGCTCTGTAGATGAAAAATAAGTGCAGGGCAAACGGCAAAAAGGATAAAAAAAGATCAAAAAAGATCCAACTGTACAAAGAAAGGTGCAGAGATATATACATGGCAATCAAAGAATGCAGTTAAACAGTACGTGGCATACCAACAGACATCAAGGGCAAAGACCACATGCTAGTAATAGACCATTTCCAGGAGGTGATATAGTTGTTTCAATCTCACTTGCCTAAGTGGAATGACAATTCCTCCCCACTATTAAGTCCTCTCGGGTGTTTCGTGGAAAGGTCTATAATGTACCTTGATTCCAACCTGCGGAGTCTTCTCAATCGATCGCCTCCTCTAACATTAGGTGGAACAATGTCCAACCCAAAGAATTGGAGCTTGTTGCGATCTTTGTCATGTTCCTCGGCAAAATGCTGGGCAACCGGATATGCGGTATCTACCTTCTCGATTGCCCGGAGATGTTCCAATACCCTCAGTTTGAGTTCTTTAATTGTGCTGCCGATGTAGCGGAGGCCACACGGGCAGAGCAGACAGTATACAACAAACTGGGAACTGCAGGTTATAAATTTCTTAATGGGCACTGTATTACCCGTGTCTGGTATAGTGTATGATAACACTCTTCTACTACCTGTACAGGCCTTACAGTGGCCACAGGGAAAGAATCCCGCCATTTGCTTCAAGGTGTTAGTTTTGGGTGTCAGTTTCTCCAGATGACTGGAGACCAACATATCCCCAAGTGATCTAGCCCTACTGAATGTAATTAGGGGATGGGCCGGTAAATCCTCCTTAAGTGTGCTGTCTGTTTGTAGTATATGCCAGTTCTTGTTGAGCATAGTTTTTAAATCTTTGGCACCTGATGAGTAAGGGGTGATCAATCGGAACTTCCCTCCGTTCCCTGTGGCTTTATTCTCTCTGCCTACAGCATGGTTATCAGTAGCCAGGAGTGTCGCCCTTTCCTCCCTTCTGACCTTCTTGAGTGTGTTATTCAGTAGTTTCTCACCATAACCCCTGATGGAAAAGCATGTTAGACATTCCGAAGCAGCCGCCTCGAAGTCAGAGTCCTTTGAGCAGTTCCTTCAGAGTCTAAGTAGCTCTCCGTAGGGAATGCTGTTTTTTAGCTGGGGAGGGTGGCTGCTGCTGGCAAAGAGTGTCGAATTGCCAGCAGTTTCCTTCCTATAGAGGGTGGTATGCAGATGGCCCTCCTCGACGAACACTCTCAGATCCAAGTAGTCCGCTGCCACCGGACTAACCGAACCCGAGAAGTGCAGGTCGAGGTCATTGGTGTTCAATATCTTAATGAATTCCTCCGCTGTATTCATGCCACCGTTCCAGACAATAAACAAATCGTCGATGTAACGGGGCCAGCAAATCACCTCCCCAGTGTCTTGACCCACTGTACAGCTCCTAGGCACCCGCTCCTCCCACCAGCCAATGAACAACTTTGCATAGCTGGGGGCGAAGCAGGTGCCCATCGCCGTACCGGACCTTTGGATGTATAGCTGGTCCTCAAAAAGAAAGATATTGTGAGTCAGACAGAACTCAACAAATTCAATGATCATTTCATTGTGTCTGGCGAATCTCATTTGCCGCTGTTCACGAAAATATCTGACAGCCTCTAGTCCTCGCCCATGTTCTATGCGTGTATATAGACTGGTAATATCCAGTACCATTAGCAGATATCCAGGGCTCCATGTTAACTCCTGGATTTTAATTAGAAAATCTTTGGTGTCCCGTATGTAGGATTTTAGTTTCACCACCAAAGGAAACAATACATTATCTACAAAACGTGACATGTTTTCTGTTAAACTGCCAATGGATGAGATGAGTGGGCGACCAGGAGGACAGTTCATGCTCTTATGTAATTTGGGGAGGTGATAGAAGGTGGGTGTCATGGGGGTATTGTTCCTTAAGAAGAGATGTTCATCTTTTCCCAGCATCTTGAGGCTGTACCACTTCTGTATTAATGTCTCATATTGTCTGATACTTTGTTGATATGTCGCAGATGTACATTCCATATAGAATTTTTTATCTGCGAGTTGCCTCAGTGCTTCTTCTTTGTATTGGTCCCTGCTCATTAGGACCACATTCCCCCCTTTATCAGAGGGCTTTGTCACCAGAGTTTTATCATTGATCAGATCCATCAGGGCCGATCGCTGGCGTTCAGTGATGTTATGACTGGAAGTGTGATTTGCCGCTTTCCTATATATATATCCACACGTAAACTCAGCAAATTCCGAGCCACTTCCGCGGCGGGCAGCACGGCAGGGACGCCACTCCCATATATCCCAACTTAGTCCAGTAATGTTTGCATCGAAAAATAACTCACTGGTGCCGTGGCCTCTATTTCAGACGGTGTTTATTAAATCAAAGCAACGGTTGCCCAATGCGTTTTGCTGTTAACTTCACAGCTTGTTCACGGGTGTCATTTTTACAAGTGAGTGCATATTTAAAGGTGCAGAGAGCAATTTCACTTCCTCATCATAAACATAGTAAACATACTTCATTGCAGTTGATGTTTATAATTTTGTTTGCGTGAACTCGGAGAAATGTTTAAAATAAACACTTATAATTCAATTCATTGTCGCATTAAAGCATTACAAAAACGAAAATTCACAAAATTCCACTTATTGTACATCTTTTAAAAAGTTTTTAACAAGTTATTATTATATTATATATATATTATTATAATATAGTGATGCATTAATGGTACTTTTGCCTTACATCATATCAGTTTTTAAACTACAGCCTTACTGTCAAAAACATTTTAAACTAAGAAATCCTGCTCAAGTGAGCTAATATTCATAAAGTCCTCCAACGTTCACAGTCTTCAACATTTCGATGGCTTCTGCAACAAAAAAAGACATATATACTATCTATTACAAAATTGCTTAACTCTCTCTGTTTCAAAAACATAATAAACTTGTTAAAAACTTTTTAAAAGATGTACAATAAGTGGAATTGTGTGAATTTTCGTTTTTGTAATGCTTTAATGCGACAAGGAATTGAATTATAAGTGTTTATTTTAAACATTTCTCCGAGTTCACGCAAACAAAATTATAAACATCAACTGCAACGAAGTATGTTTACTATGTTTATGGTGAGGAAGTGAAACTGCTCTCTGCACCTTTAAATATGCACTCACTTGTAAAAGTGACACCCATGAAAAAGCTGTGAAGTTAACAGCGAAACGCGTTGGGCACCCGTTGCTTTGATTTAATAAACACCGTCTGAAATAGAGGCCACGGCACCAGTGAGTTATTTTTCGATGCAAACATTACTGGACTAAGTTGGGATATATATATATATATATATATATATATATATATATATATATATATATACATATATATATAACGAAAAAGTCGGCGATGAAGCATGGATGGCCACTAGCAGCGGCGGTCCAGGACGGGATCGCCAATCCCAAGTATTTCACAAAAATCGTTCACACTTTGTAAAAGAACGACGTCCAGGCCAGCAACTCCGTTCAAATAACTGGTGTTTTATTCACAGCCCACTCAACGCGTTTCCGGAACAACTTCCCTTGCTCATATATAGCTGCTCCAGGTGCCCCACTCTTAGAAATGCACTCGAAAAAGTTGATGTAGCAAATAAGGTAAACATCTCACAGCGCTAATGGCATTACTACATGTCAAAAAAGCCCGACACGTTTCAAAGCTAGATTGCTTCCTCCTCAGAGGCTCGACAAATGCGGGAGGACACACCCACAGATTTTAACTTCATCCCACGCCCATCGCAGGGCAAAGCATTCAGGTTGTCATTTTATGGACGCACTACAGAGCCCACAATGATTTGCCCTGTGATGGGCGTGGGCTGTAGTTAGACCTTAGTGTCTAATCGTTGTGTAGCTCAAATGCAGTTTACTTTTCTTGGGGATTAGTTCCCTTTTCCCAGTACAATATTTACAAATCTGTCAGTTTTAAGGTGAAATTCATTACTTTGCATACAGTGATTTATCATTGTAAAATTCGAAATTGCACATTTATAATATATTTAGTACATCACCAGAGACTTTTTTCTCTTTCGATTGGACCTTAGTATGTAATTGTTGTGTAGCTCAAATGCAGTTCCTTTTCTTGCGGATTAGTACTCTTTTCCCAGTATTTTCCATATTTTGGATTATCTTGTATATTCAAGAAGTTCAGTGAATTCAGGTGTCTCAATCCAGGTGTACAAATAACTCCACATCATTGTTAATCCCACTAAGGGTTTTGGTTCTTAATCTGATTATGTACCTAGATTCAATTCGGCGTAATTTCTTGATCCTATCACCCCCTCTTTCATGGTTTTATATGATGTGGATTCCAAAGAAGTGCATTGCTCTCCAGTCACTGTTTTGACACACCATCGTGTGTTTCACTGTGGCATAAGAAATGTCCTTATTTTTTACAGCCCGGATATGTTCGAAGATTCTTTTTTTGAGCATACAGATCGTGGTTCCTATGTATTAGATGCCAGTTACATTGGATGACATATATTACAAACTTTGTTGTGCAGGTGATGGTTTGTCTGTACTTTGCAGCAAGTTGGCGTTTTCCCCATGCTGTGTCCTCCATGAATAAATGTGGCAGATTTTAATCTTCTTGTGAGGCTTCCTTCTTCGACAGGCAACTGTTTCTGTGGATTGTTTGCGACATGCCTGAGCCGCGAAGTGAAGCCGGGGCTGTTCACAGCCCTCCTGCACAGACGCCATATATATATATATATATATTTTTTTTTTTTAGTACAAAAATAATTTGCAGCACTCAGGAATCATAGATGACTGATTTATTTAGCAAACTCCCACAATCAGTCTGTCACACCGACGCGTTTCGGGCATACGCCCTTTCTCACGGTGGGTGGCACTACTTTTGCCTCTGTTTTTAAAGGCTATGCAATTACAATATGTATCCCATGGAATTCTGGGATACGTAGTTTTAAAAACATATATCTTTACAGTGACACCTTACGTGACAGAAAACGAGTAATTATTCAACATAATTTAGACACAGAGTTGCAAGTGTACTGCTATTTCACTATGTTACATTTCAAACATCAATTTTTGGTATAGTACCTTATGCATATTCTGAATTTTACTTATAAAACAGAGACTTGCAAGCATTTAGCCTTTGTCACTTACACTTGACGTTTCAATAATCATACCAGTTATTGATTTTTGCTTTCTTAGGTATAGTACCAATATATTTGTAACCTATGTGTATGTTTTAGATCGAATTCAAACATAAATCCCAACAGTGCTTTGTGTATATGTCCATTATCATTGTTATCACTTGAGACACAGAGAAAAACATAGTATGCTAATGTCCGTTCTCAATTTATAGGTGTACAAAAAGTTCTTCATCCAGGTTCATCCCTTTCGGGGTCTTGGTTTTCATACGAATAATGTACCTTGACTCTAACTGACATAGTTTTAGTTTTCGGTCGCCCAGTCTTTCATTAGCTTCTATGTTGTCAATTCCAAAAAAGCACATCTTTCTCCAGTCTCCTCCTTGGCAGTCAAGCATGTGCTTTGCCGTGGCGTATGTCAGGTCTCTGTTTTTCACCGCTCTTATGTGTTCAAGCATCCTCTTTTTTAGGGTACAGATTGTGCTCCCTATGTACATGTGTCCGCAGTCACATTGAATTGCATATACAACATATTGCGTAGTGCAAGTTATTTTTGTCTTTACCTTCACAAGTCGTCCTTCCGGGTCTCTGAAGGATTTGACATTTTTGCCAATTTTGCAGGCTTTGCATCGTCCGCATTTGTTAAATCCCACTAACTCCCTGAATCCAGGGGTTGTCGACCCAAGGCTGAGACATAAAAGACATGTCTTGGGCTAACAAAATGCACTAGGCCTCAATAATGTTAAAAATTGATTCCTCTGCTGCACTAAGAAAATAACATGGTAAATTGGCTTAATGTGAAGTAGTAATTTTCCACAAAGGCCAACGCCCACACACACACACACGTACACCAGGCTCAGCTGGCGCAGAGGCAGATTGACACATCTCAGGGACTTTCCACTGAAGTCTTGTTTTGAAATAAGCCACAAGCTTCTTACAAAACTAACGCCTAAAACGTAAGTTTCCGGTCACACGTACATCTTTAGAAATATGTACTGAACAAAATGTTCTAGCCCATAGTGTACAGAACAAAATGTTCTAGCCCATAGTGTACAGAACAAAATGTTCTCGCATGGCCAACCAACTGTTAGGACACCTGACCGGCCCCCACTGTCCTGGGACAAATGTGGTGAAAGCCACCTGCGTCACAAAATACGTCAGGACAGTGTTAGTTCCTTATTTTGAGGTATAAGGGATCTACCATCACATTTAGAAGGCAGAACTTTCCAAGCTGACTCTTTGGGCTGTTCTCCAGTCGACTGAACTTTCTGATTTAGGAACCTGCAAAACCTGCTCTTCCAGGTGATGCCTTCCTGAATGAGATAGTAGCTTAAGCTCTCTTAATTATCTCAATTTGCTAAATATTTTTTCATCCATACCCAATTCCTTGCAATAGTCATAGGTATCTTTCAGCATTAGATAAACATTAGATCTGCTAGGGTTCTTTCCCCTAGGCAGGTGCTTCTAGGCACTAGGCCTGATAGGAGTGTACTTTGAATAATTAAGCTGGAATTGTAGTATGCCTCTTAAGAATCTAAACCACTGTCATTTTATTCTTGCTAAAATGTTTAAACCTGCAATAATAGTTCTCGGCGGAGACATTGTGTAAAGGCAACGTACTTCCTCGAACAGTTAGAAGCCTTCGTAAACATTTCCTGCTTACACAGAAAAGTCGTATTTTTATGAATAGCCACTTCTGTTTGCATCGCAATAACGTTTAGAAATAATAGATTCCTAGCACACTTCCTGGCAGAGTGAAGCCAGAGTTTTTAAGAGTAACTTCTAGCATTATGGCTTATGGATACACATATGTTTGTGATAAATAAAACATGCCACTCCAACGGGACCAGCCGTCTTTCTCACGTCATTTCTCTTCCTTCTAGCAGTGCCTGATTGCGACGATTATCCAGACCAAAGTAAGCGTGACCACACCCTAAAAGAGGCTCGGGAAGGCCTCTTCTACCCTTTACCCTCTGTCAGCTGGCGACCACGTGACCAGCTATCTTTCTCACGTCATTTCTCTTCCTTCTAGCAGTGCCTGATTGCGACGATTATCCAGACCACAGTAAGCGTGACCACACCCTAAAAGAGGCTCGGGAAGGCCTCTTCTACCCTTTACCCTCTGTCAGCTGGCGTACCACGAAGTTGATCCTGCCAAGATACTGCCGACATTGGATTTGGAGTGCAGCAGCGCATTGTGCTACGGGGTCCGGTCTCCTCTGCTGGCCAAGGGGTAAGTCAAGGATTTTTTGGTTTTCCCTTGAGTTGCCCTTGGGGTCCGAGCAGCGGGGGCAGGTTCTCTGGGGCCTCTCTGCTGCATCTTCACTGCTGTCGGCACTCTGTCTGGCCAGGAATTGCACCCTCTATCCCCTATCTCTCTATCTTTGTGTGGTCACACTTTGTAGCTTTTTCGCAAATACCAGTTATAATTTAAAGTACCCGTTTTCTCGCATGTGGTTCAGTGTTTCCTGTGGTTTCAGAAATTTGCCTTCCAACTCCGTTAATTTGTGGCTTTCTCCTGTTGGCCGTACCCCTGCCGGTTCTACAGCCCGGAGGGATTGACAGATTTTGTGGTGTACTCCTACGGTTATATATTTACGCACCCTCAGCATCCTGTTACTGCATGGGTCGGTTTTGGTTTTCCGAATAAACTTAGTTTTGGGTCCCACGCATGCATAGCATTGAGGTGGAATTCCTCGATAGATTCTAGGTTTATACTCCCTCAGCAGCTCAAGGATTGTATGGGGTCCAGGGTTTTAATTCCTGGACAGATGATTTGATGTGCTTATACTCAGTGTGATTTCCTTGTACAATAACTGTCTTACACTCCGGTTTCGCTTCCATTTTTTATTCATAACAATGTCATTTCCTCTTCCTTATGCTGTTGTATATACAGACATCATTTAATGTTTTTTCTCATGCTTTCAAAATTAAACTATGTCCTTTAGGAACACAGCCTTTCCCAAATTCATTTCTCCTCTTCTTTCTTCTCCTGATTTGTTTCTGCAAGGATTGGGTATTCTAGTTCATGGACTAGGCATTGTTGTATCTCTGACACTTTTCATTGTCGGAGGGACGACAAGGCAAGACCTACTGCCTTTGTCAGCTTGCAATTTGCGCGCACAGGAAGAGGAAGGGCTATGTGCTCTATGTCGACAGCATCCTGCCACGATGACTCACTTCCCCGCATGGCACTTCACCCCACACGATATTAAAGACCGGTTTCCCACAGCCCCCATCTGCTGAACACAACACGCCTTTTCTCTCTCCTTCACTACTTCTCCGTGCATCTCTAACATCTCTCTCTCTCCAGCTCGTCACCCAGCCCTCCTCTCCTCTGCGCTGTGCAGCGCGTTACTGCCTCACTTCCTACTTCCCTTTTCTGCCTTCTGTGAACAATGCCTCACCCGTGCCTTCATTTCCTGCTTTCATATACTGACGCATGCACACACTTTCACTGCTAAATTTTCACCTACGACATTTGCTGACTACATCATGTTTTTTTTCTTTTAAATTAGCATTTTTTGCTCCATCTAAAAATACCTTTCTCATTGTTTTTGCCTTCTGTCTCCTGTTTATGTTTTGTGCTTCCTGTTTATGTTTATGTCTGATGCTTCCAGGTCATCAATATCACTGCTTGTGCTCACGGTACCGTTGCTGCTTCTGTGCCGTTCTTTATGTCAACAGGCTCTGCAGCTGTGCTCGTGATATTGGCCCCAGTGCCCTCCTTGCCCCGCCCTTCTCTCCAGCCCTCTCAATGCCGGGGTGCATCCTCACTGACATCCCCCTTATTTTTGCACTCTAGCTAGGTAGTCTCGCCTTCGCATCCACTAACTGACTACCCGTGCCTCGCCCTTCACCCACTCCCACTACCTTCTTTTGCCTCTCACTTGCGCATGCAACTGAGTGCCAAAAGAGGAGGAGTGAGAACTGTTTTTCGTCTTGGCCCCTGCCTCCCTGTTTCTGCCCCCCCCCACACCGGTAATGCTCCAGCTGTCCTTATTTCAGTGATGTCCAGCACCCCCCCACATATTCTTCATTGCACTATTCAGTTCTCCCACGGCAGGCCTGAATTAATTCACAATACCGCTACCAACACATTCACTTCCCTTGACGACAAACTCCGCACTATACTCACAGACGCCTGGGCAATTTTAGGAATTACCCCTACGCCAGGCACCCAGCTTACCATATCTACCCAATCTCTTGACATCTTCCCAGACATATTTCTTACCCCACCATCTCCAGACACTATCGACCCTCAGCAGCTATATACAGAAGAGCCCTCTGATTCGTCCACCCTGTCTGCCCCCCACTCTCTTCCCCTTGGATACCCAGGCTATCCAAACAACCCTGCTACCTCTCCCATTCTCATCACTGACGACGAGTCTTCAGTAGACTCCATACAGTCAGGTGCAGCATCTGAAGTAGCATTCTTCCCACCGCCAGAAGGGAAAGGACCAGACGCACCCCCGACATCCGCCTCCAACTCATACACATATCACACACACTTTCAAAACGATACAGCACCCCTTTTAAGAGCACTACTGTCCGAATACCCATAACATACTGTGGCCCCTGCGTTCTGCCACACCTGCAGAACTCATCCCACTATTCCAACTTCACATAAAGGAATGAGTAATCATACCACTGACCATATCACGATATTCCTGATCAACAATAACATTGTAGGCATTTCTGACGGCCAACCATCTTGTTTCATCCATGTCGCACCCCTTATGAGTTCCGTCCTTCTCACAATATTTCAGGCACTCAATATTGACTACGCCTACCCTCGCCAAGTCACCCTATCTCTTGCACCAGCATTTTCACGCCCCGCATAGCCTGCAGTAAAGGCTCTCCCGCACAAACAGTTTCACGCCCCACCGAGGCCATAGTAAGGGCTCATAGCAGTTCTTACCCCACCCGTGCACCTCCTGCTTGTCGCTCACAGGAGACAAGCCACATGCAGGCTCTTCAGGCAGTATACGAGAAACAAATATTCGGCACTTCAGTGCATAAAACACCAGAGTGGATCTACATACGGATCCGCCTACTATCCCCAGGCCTAGAGCTACCCACCGTATTCGAGTCCTCCTGGCCATGGAACCCTCTGCAAAGCAAAATTCGCTATACCTTTGCCCGTCACAATCTTGAAGTCCCTGACTTATCCCCAGAAGGAAGATACAGAGGACCGGACGAATTAGATTTAAGATACATACTCTACAATATTGTCTGTAATGAAATAGGAGAGGAACTTATCAGAGATCTGCATCCCCACGTCTGTAGCCCTGAAAACACCCAGGCAGGGTTTGTCTGTCCCTCCAGTCCAACATCAGATTGCATCCCACACACTGTTGCCCAGCAACAGCATATGCATTGAGTAATTTTATGAATAGGATACTGAACTCCACTGTGTATAAGACACCCACTGGATATTATATATATTTTATTTTGCGCCTTGCCAGTTGGGAAGGACCGACAGTCCTATCTAGCGTTTTCCCCAGACACCCACATCAATCTAAAATAGCTGACGCTTGCTTTGGAGGCCAACTCCTTTTCCCCAGGTGCACTCCCTTCCAGAATATTGAATTACAAAGCGCCATATATGACTGCATCCTTGAGGCAGTAGCAGGTGAACTCATACGTGACCTCTAGGACCGCACAGACCGCATCGCCCCCATTACAGAGCCTAATTTGCTTCCACACAAACATTTCATTATGGCAACACCACTCCAACATGTCCTGAAAATGTTTAGTAGCCAGGAACAGCGCATACTCAAACATTGTAGGGAGCTTCACAAGTTAACTAGGAATATGAACTTTCCATGGCCCTCAGAAGGATCTTTTGACGTAAATGTCCTTGAGCACGCCACCACCTTCCTAGACACCAAATACTCTGGCAACAAATTACAAAAAAGGAAGGCCACCTTAAGTCTCTGGCGTATCTTTAAAGAGGACAATACGCCAGAACACACTGCCACCCGGCCCACTGTCCCTCCTGCGCCCCCACCGTATCAAGCCAGTGGCATGTATCCCGCAATAGTATCCGCCAAAAATAAAGAACTGGACTTACAGTGTACAACTAATAATATGGCAACTGTGAGGTATAGTCAACTCCCAAGGGATCTCTTTAACACACTCGAACACGCTCCACCTGCCACTGACTGACCACCCGGCACCAGCAGTGACCCAACAATACCTGTTACAGTGCCAGTCATCATACCCACATCAGCTCCAGCCCCAGTCAGCCCCCCACCTGGTACACCTGTCACCAGTGGCAGTCCAACTTTGCACGCCACGGTGCCAGGGCTACCAGGGCAAATAAATGCGCAGTTTTCGCTACAACTGAACCCCACTTCTGTCTCAGTCCTGCCTGTTGAGGAGGAAGAGGAGGCGACCAACAATGTGTCCGTCGCCTCATCAAAGCACTCATGCACATCATCTCACCACTCATCCGACTCGCCTCGCCAAGCACTCCCCCACTACCCCGATCTGAACAGCCTCCGTGACACCAATTCTCCACAACCCCCGGAGCAGGAGGCCACCTCACGAGACCACATGCCATTCTGCGGTCCAAACACAGGCGAGCCACTGATCACATTCGCCACTGTCCAACAACAGAATAAGGATAGAGAAGTACAGGGGCCGCCAGCGCCATATCTAGTCCATTATGACAACTGGAGAACAGCCACAGAATTCAATAAAAGCTTAGAGTGCAGTCCCAATGAAAAGGCCCGAACAGACATGTTCATCCGAGAAAGGCCACCCAGCCCTGAACACGACGATATATCCCTGGTGGTCCGACGCGCCTCACTGAAGTTAGAACAGATAAGTGACAGATTGTCCGAGACCCTCAAGTTTGCCCACTTTAATTCACCAAACACCCATGCAACAATGAACACTTCGCGACAACTCACTGGACAGGCAGACATCTTTGAAAGCATGGGAGGGATGGGGGAACTAAGTCATAGTAAACAGCAGACAGTCCATTTTCCATCCACACCTTTGCCGAGTGCGGGTCCCTCTCGGGACATAAGAGATTATGAAGGACGGCCGGAAGTGCAGTATCATAGGTCCCCCTCCCCTTGCCGCCTGACAGCTGCGCCAGACCACACACATACGACGGATGAGACAACTCAGGTCCAGCCTACACCCCCAGACAAACCCCCACGGCGCCCCGCACCTGCAGCAGACCGTTTGCCCCACCATCCGCCACAACCATGACAAATTCCTCCAGCCAGCCACACGCCATCAATGGGACAAACACATCAACAAACCCATTCTACCAACATCAGGACTTCCAAAACTCGGGGGTTGTGGGCGGGACCAAGAAAAAGAGGAAAACAGAGGTACAAAGACTTGCAGTGTTAGGAACACACGGACGACCAGAGGACATCGCATACGATGTCCCTGGCACGGACGCTCACATTAACTACCAGGTCACTGGCACCGCCTCCATGCGGAACACTCGAACTAGACCAACTAATGGCATGTTCCTCAGCAGGCAATGTGCCCTGCGGGGCAAGGACTTAACTCCCAACCAAATAGTGATGATAGGCGAGAATTCAGATTATGCTGTCATCCCCTTCACTGATAATTTGGCTGGATGGACAGAATCCTTGGCCCCGCAGATGATCCCCTGGCCAAGAGAAGGGTCTTTCGACCCTCAGCATATGGCCACTGAAGTAGAATGTATACTGCAGGGTGCAGGGGATGAGGATTGGGACTATGATTATATGGAAGCCAGTCTCAAAGTTTGGCAGAAATACGCCATACGATATGACACCACAAGACCAAAGCTCCCAGGTGTAGGGATTAGCCGCCAGATGCCGCTAATATACAAAACAGCAAAAGACCCCCCCATATATAACTGCTGGTCTTATGCGGAGAAGGAAGCCATTAAAAAGAATCTCCCGCCCCTCACTGAGGGTGCAAGCGAATGGATAGTGGCTCTAGAGAAAAATACTACAGGCACCAAACCAGGGGTTGGCGATATGAAAAGTTTGTTAATTTCCTTAATGGGAGGGGAAGCAGAAGAAATTTTCACAAGCATCAGTAGAGGACTGATAACTATGAACGACACAGCATACGATGGGGAACCATTTGATAAAATTAGAGCAGCAGTCTGGACTAAATTGCGATTAAAATACCCTGATGTTCCAGATATTGGGTCTCTCATGTCACTAACTATGCAAACAAATTAAGACCCGATTAACTTCATTTCCAGGATGAAGGAAAAGTGGCACATCCAATCCAATCAATATCATGCAGAAAGAACTGAGAAATATGTTGGATGAATGGCATGACCAAAAGTTGCTGGATAAAGAGGAAAGAAAATATCTTTGGAAAGAAAATCCAACCATACCGACAATATACTTTTTGCCAAAGGTGCACAAGACTCTGATAGACCCGCCGGGAAGGCCGATAGTATCTTCTTGTGATTCAATCTATGAAAATGTCTCTCGTTATGTGGATCAGTATTTAGCTCCGATGGTAAGAAATCTACCTTCATATGTCCAGGACACTGGGGATTTTTTGCGCATCCTATCAGACATAACTTGGAACCCAGACTTCCTATTAGTGACAATAGATGTTGTGTCATTATACACATCAATTCAACACACAATAGGACTAAATGCCTGTGCCTACTTCTTGAAACAGAGGAATATCTCGCAATTAGAACATTCTGCCATGTTACTAACCCTGATGAATATATGTTTGAACAATAACATTATCCTTTTCAATCACGACATCTATCAACAACTATGTGGATGTGCAATGGGCGTCTCCTTCTCCCCAAACTATGCAAACCTTACCATGGGTTGGTGGGAGAAGGAGATAGCGTGGGGACCAGAGAACCAAGTAGAGTTGGAAAAAATAATGCTTTGGGCGAGGTACATCGACGACCTCTTCCTGATATGGAATGGAACAAAAGCAGATTTCAAGAAATTCTTCAACAAATTGAACAATAATGATGTAGGATTATCCTTCACTTGTAATACGAGTAAAAGTAGGATTGACTACTTGGATATCACAGTTTATATTGAGAACAACCAGATCAACACGACACTTTTCAGAAAAAGCACGGCAACAAACAGCATCTTACATGCCGATAGCTTTCACCCAAAATCTGTAATAAATAACATTCCCTTTGGAGAATTTGTTAAGATGAAGAGAAACTGCTCCAAGGAAGAGGAAGCCAACTCTCAGATCGCCAAATGTGCATCCAGATTGGAGGCTAGGGGGTACAGAAAAGGAATCTTGCAGAGAAATATGGAAAACATCAAGCAAAAAACAAGGTCGGAAATTCTAATACAGAAACCTCAAGGCATCAATACTAACAAAACTGAAATACCAAGGCTAATATTGAATTACAGTAAGGAGGCACACAAAATACGAGGTTGTATACAAAAATACTGGCCACTACTACATCAGGATGCAGATTTAAAGAAAGTATTAGGAAAGGAACCCCAATTAACATTCAGGAGAGTACCCTCTTTGAAAGATATGCTTGTGAGAAGCCATTTTGAAAGCCCAAGTAACAAAACCGATAACTGGTTGGAAAGACAACAAAATGGATTTAACAAATGCGGACGATGCAAAGCCTGCAAAATTGGCAAAAATGTCAAATCCTTCAGAGACCCGGAAGGACGACTTGTGGAGGTAAAGACAAAAATAACTTGCACTACGCAATATGTTGTATATGCTATTCAATGTGACTGCGGACACATGTACATAGGGAGCACAATCTGTACCCTAAAAAAGAGGATGCTTGAGCACATAAGAGCGGTGAAAAACAGAGACCTGACATATGCCACGGCAAAGCACATGCTTGACTGCTAAGGAGGAGACTGGAGAAAGATGTGCTTTTTTGGAATTGACAACATAGAAGCTAATGAAAGACTGGGCGACCGAAAACTAAAACTACGTCAGTTAGAGTCAAGGTACATTATTCGTATGAAAACCAAGACCCCGAAAGGGATGAACCTGGACGAAGAACTTTTTGTACACCTATAAATTGAGAACGGACATTAGCATACTATGTTTTTCTCTGTGTCTCAAGTGATAACAATGATAATGGACATATACACAAAGCACTGTTGGGATTTATGTTTGAATTCGATCTAAAACATACACATTGGTTACAAATATATTGGTACTATACCTAAGAAAGCAAAAATCAATAACTGGTATGATTATTGAAACGTCAAGTGTAAGTGACAAAGGCTAAATGCCTGCAAGTCTCTGTTTTATAAGTACAATTCAGAATATGCATAAGGTACTATACCAAAAATTGATGTTTGAAATGTAACATAGTGAAATAGCAGTACACTGCAACTCTGTGTCTAAATTATGTTGAATAATTACTCGTTTTCTGTCACGTAAGGTGTCACTGTAAAGATATATGTTTTTAAAACTACGTATCCCAGAATTCCATGGGATACATATTGTAATTGCATAGCTCTTTAAAAACAGAGGCAAAAGTAGTGCCACCCATCGTGAGAAAGGGCGTATGCCCGAAACGCGTCGGTGTGACAGACTGATTGTGGGAGTTTGCTAAATAAATCAGTCATCTATGATTCCGGAGTGCTGCGAATTATTTTTGTACTAAAAAAGGTTTGGATCTGCGGTTGATCCCTCGCATGCACCCGCTGCTGAGCGCTCCAGGTTTTACCGTCATTGCATAAAAAATATATATATATATATATATATATCTGCAATACCTCGCAGCGCTCCACCGTTCCAGTGAATTACAAGGCATGGACCAACTTTTTTCGCAGTATACTGTTTATTCACCCAACAAACAGCTCAGTCATATATATATATATATAAAACATTCTGAGGTAGCCAGAGTTTGTGGAGGTCAAATTTCGTACTTTGCAAAACGAAAGGCAAAGCAAATCAGGCAGTTTGGAGGTCAGATGCATACCAAACAATCCCTAACATAAGGCTGAGCATCTTTGAAATGAAGTGAGAAGCGATTGCCACCAATATGTATGGAACTATTCCTTGATACAAGTAAGGATGACATGGACCTATTCCTTAATACAAGTAAAGATAAGCAATTTGTTTCTCATGACATTGACATTTTATCTTACTGCAACCTTTGTGGACGCCATGTCGCACTCTCAAACACTATTGCAAAGCACTACGGATATTGCAGTCCGATTACAGATATAACTGATATCGGAGTCTGAACTTTGTTTGAAATGACTGCACTACGCAATTGACATATGGGAAGTACAACTACAAAGAGAGCTCTGACTGCAAAGTGCTTTTATTAATGAAGAAAATATTGCAAAAGGGTTACTTTAAATCCAGTGTGTGTGCATTGTGTCTTCTCTTGCTGTCTACTATCTCAGCAAATTTAAGTTGTAAACAGATTTCCCTCGGGACTGCATATGATTAAGACCGTCTTACGGTCAAAACGCGTAATGCTGCACTATCTCCACTGCCTGCCATGAATTAAAATCATATTTAACCTGCTTTTTCAAATGGAGGGATTTTTTATGCTGCAACTTTGGCATGATTTTCATATGAAATATATATATATATAAATATATATGCCAAAGTGTATTGTGTCGAAAAATGAGTGGGTGTATGAGTGTCTGTATGGATGATTTAGTGGGTGCGTGACTGACTGTATAAATGAGTCATTAAACATTCTTAGTGAATGTATGGGAGAGTGACTAATCTGCGGGAATGTGTGTTTCAGTCTGTCAGTTGGTGTGCAAGTGGCTGCATGGT